>NC_071669.1:42960000-43560000 GCF_028554725.1 Zeugodacus cucurbitae
GATTTTGGTAATAAAATTCAATGATTTGCAAGCGTTGCTCGTTAGTAAGTCTATTCATGACGAAATGTCAAAGCATACTGAGCATCTTTCTCTTTGACACCATGTCTGAAATCCCACGTGATCTGTCAAATACTAATGCATGAAAATCCTAACCTCAAAAAAATCACCCGTTATTACCGATCAATGCGTAAGGTATTTTACGAATACTTTGTGGGCAAATATAGGTAGGATCAATCAATTTAATAATGAACTTCGACAGTGCGATTTACTTGGCGATATTACTTATTAACGAAAATAGATTTTATAAGTAATGTTTATAATACAAAATTTTACATTCAAATTACAAGGGCATCAAATGTTTAGCTGCGACTGAAATTAGCACTTCCTTTATTTATTTTGTATCTGTCACTAACAGCATTTATATTCGCTTTTGTGCAAGCACTTCCTGTGTGTCCGGCATATGCGTTTTATTGCCATTTGAGTAAAAACATAGAAAAATAGTAGAATGGCCGCACGATTTATGAAGCATTACCAATTTAGAATCAATACTGCGTGGCTACTCAACTAATATATTGCCATTTATTGCTTATACGCATCGGACATTTTTCTTTATTCTTACGAAAGACACATGTGTAGTATAGAAAACGCCCAACCTAATTTTTAAATTAATATAATTGATTAAAAAATTGCTCTGAATGGTCTTATGTTCTTAAAGTTTTTTTTTTTAATTTTATTATATAAACTTTTAAGAGATTGGCAGATTTTCATCTCATTAACATTTCAATTTGCAATCATTTTTTGTGGCATAGAAAAATTTATATTTTTTAGAGAAGTTTCTCGGTAATACTAGTAGTTTAGGTAGTTATTAACTGGTTACGACGAACTTCTGCTCTGATCTTCAGCCATATTCTTCATTTAGAATAACATTTGCAGTCCTATAATTCTAATATTATCTGGCAAGATAATATTATTCTGACAAGAAAATCACAGTTCTTAGTCTCATTTTAAAATTTAGCGAATGTTGAGGTCTAATTATTGATCAGTTTGGAAGGTGAGATCATCAGTCAGTGCGTGTGTAGCTCGACTAGCTCGGTCAAATCCTTAGCAGGCGTGTAGGTACAAATTATGGTGAATATTAAATTTTGTTTAATTGTTAAGTTCTTTTTACATTGGAATTCATCACTAGTCATGTACTCGTGATTGATAACAACACAGGAAACCACGTTTCTGCATAATTACTGCACTAAAGGGTTTGGACTGTCATGCACAATAGCCAGGATGACATAAAGGAAATGGTGCAGTAATATTTTTTTTTACCGTTAACAGAATGTTTATGGAGAAATGGTTTACTTACTTTGAGTTTTAGTTTGAAGTGGGTTTTAGTGTCCACGTGTAGTTCAGTGAAAATGGCACCAGATATTATTTTCATTGCTTTGTTTGTGTTGGCTTGTGTGAACGCAAAGAACGTAAAAGAAAAGAGTTGATTTAGTACAACGCTACCTATATAGTGAAGATTAAAACTAGTTTCGTGCCCATATTTATAAGCTAAAGTTTAATCATTCTGAAGCGCAATATTGAATATTGAACTTTTGGGGCAATCCTTTGTTGAATAACTTCAGCTGATTTAAAGTCCTTAAATTATTTTAAATGGAATGTCTTCAGATCTTTTTTATTTAATAAAACTATATTTAATTACCTCTTTCGGTACCGATATACATATACATTAGGGTGATTAAAAAAAAAAAATTTATTTTTCTTGCAAACAGGCTTAAAAGTTTCAGTTCAACGTAAGAAGATGTCAGTTAAAATTTGAGCACTTAATATTAATATTAAGACTGTCCGCATCGCGTGTTTCTATTTCCCGTAAGAATAGCATGGAAAAATTATTCTCTGCACTTTTTGAATTTTATTGCTAGTCTGTCATGTATTATAAAAAAGAGACTTCCACTTGTCTTTGTAGAGAATTGAACGCTCTACAAAAAAGGTCTCCTATATTTTTTTGAGAAACCTAATAGTTTACAAGTTATTCAAGACCAAAATTTAATTTATCGAAAATTTTAAGGTTTTTGATGCATTTCAGCAAATTTGATAGTTTTATTAGAAGAAATTACTCAAAAAATTTATGTTTATCTGAAATTTAGTTTCTTAGACAATCATTGATAATAATTCTCGGTAGTCATCCGAAGAAAAATCGAATAGTCTAAAAATTTATTATAAATTTTTTTTATGAAAAAATAAAAATCATGTTAAATTGTTTTTCTGTTCATCCAATAGTTTGTAAATGCTCTAAAAGTTGATGTCATCATCATCTCATTTAAATTCTCAAAATTATGGGTGAAAAATTATTTCATTATTGATTGAAAAAAAAAAATAAAATAAAATAAAAAAAAAACAAAAAAAAACAATTGTTAGTTAATATTTCAGATGATTAAAGAAAATTGTTTGTGTTTAGATTAAACAAAAAAGCTGAACTATGATTTTGAAGCTAATTGATGCTAAAAATGATTTCAAAGAGTTTCACTAGTTACACTAGTCGCATTATTGCAAAAAATTATTATCAATGATTGTCTAAGAAACTAAATTTCAGATAAACATAAATTGTTTAAGTAATTTGTTCTAATAAAACTATCAAATTCGCTGAAATGCATCAAAAACGTTAAAATTTTCGATAAATTAAACTTTGGTCTTGAATAGCTTGTAAACTATTAGGTTTCTCAAAAAATTATAGCAGACCTTTTTTGTAGAGCGTTCAATTCTCTACAAAGACAAGTGGAAGTCTCTTTTTTATAATACATGACAGACTAGCAATAAAATTCAAAAAGTGCAAAGAATAATTTTTCCATGTTATTTTTACGGGAAATAGAAACACGCGATGCGGACAGTCTTAATATTAATATTAAGGGCTCAAATTTTAACTGACATCTTCTTACATTGAATTGAAACTTTTAAGCCTGTTTGCAAGAAAAAAAAATAGTTTTTTTTTTTTTTTGAATCACCCTAATATACATATGAAATTGACGCTTTCACTTTTGCTAAATGCTTAGTATAACTTCGACTACCACTTGCGGTGTGTGTCTCCTTAGGGTCCGATAAACGGAGCAATTTTTAATTCGAGGGTGTATTTCATATTAAGATAAGTCTTTCATGGCACAAATTCGCCCTGTGGTTTGCAACTGACTACTTTATTACGAAAAATGACAATCGTCATCTATTATGATTAAATATGATTTTACTTTAACTTTCTTCAGAGATTTTTTCACACATTGCTGACAGTAATTTTTCTTGCAAAAACCTTAAATGAAATATGTGCTCCACTACGTATACGCAATATTTTTAACATGTTGCTTCATACTTACAGACGCAAGTGCATAGTAGCAGTGGTACTTCAACTATATAGTAGTAACAATAACAGTAGCAAATAGAAATACTAACGGTCGGAAAGTGGCATTTAATTCGGCTTTATAGCCCATAAAGTTTTACAATTGTTCTGCTTCTGCCATAAGCTGTTATATGAAACTAAAACATTCCCTGCTGGAAAATTTACAGTGCTAAGATGAAATGATATGAGTAATTTAAGATTCATGATTGAGCTGAGTTATAAGGAAAAGGGGATAGCATATGAGGGAAGTTTTTACTTTAGATAATTGTAAGGACGCTGACGATGTGCATTTGTTCAACAAATTATAGAATGGAAAATACCAATTTGAATAAACGTAAATTATTTATATGTTCTGTATTATTTATTTAAATTTTTCATTTATTTATTATATTAAAATATATATATAATTCCTCATTGGAGCATTTATTTCTTTTGTTCTTTTTTCTTTCTAATGCCATATTTTGTTTGATTTCAAAGGCTTGAAGAACTGTGTACGAAAAACTGCTTGTTAACAAAATAATATTATATTACTGATACTAAAAGTAATATTTATTTTCTTTTATTGAAATTAGTTTAACATACATAGCAGTTCAAAGTGGATTAAACCTAACTGATTTTTTATATGATTACAGACATATAATATGTAATTCTCTAAATGTTTTCAGTTAGTCAAGCACTTACACCCACTTTCTTAACTGAGCAATGTCCAATGTGTATGTCAGACGCTATTTCACACATGAGTACATTTAAATACCGCATTCGATTAAGTAAATTCTACAAGTGTGCTTATTTATTAGTTAACAAAAATATATATGGAGAGCATAGAGGACCTTAATCCAAAATGTCCATGACTTCAAGCAAGTTGCAAAACAGATGTGCTATAATTTTAAATACATTCAAACAGACATATGCCAATAAGTTTGCAAAAATGTGAGGATATACATATGTACGTATGTAATCTGTCAGTGGAGTTTTTATTTACATTCGTCAAAATCACCAAAATACACTTTGTAGAGTGAGTGAAGCATTTCTAGATCGTACCCGAATCAAACCTAAAATCCAGCTGCTGCAATTTGGATTCAACTTCAAAGTGCCTTTCTCTTTCATTAAAAACACAGAACCGTAGCCGTTTGCAAGCCTACCAATGCTACGCTCTTAAACACTTCTACGACTACATAAATATTATACTTATGTATATATTTGCAATATTTAAATATTCGTCCCACATAGATACTTTCAAACTCAGTTTATGTATTTGTAAGCGGGTAACTAGAAAAGGTCATCGTTATGCTCGAAACCGCCACAGTGGTTCCCTCAAATAATTTTAGAAGTAGTGATGTGCGTGTGCTTTGATAATCACATGTGTAAACAAAGCTAATCTCTGTTAACTTGCGAAATATTATAGCATAGCCCAAGTAATATACAGATATATAAAGAGGTAGAAACATGCATGAGAAATCAGTTAAACCAACATCAAAAATATGTAAATTGAAGAGACTTTGTTTGTTCGACACACCTAAAATTTATTTAGATGCGATGAAATTTAATTTCGAATAAATACAATCTGTTACGCCACATTTAAGCTTAATATTTACGCCGTTCAAACGTTGCAAGTGTAAGTGTTGTAGTTTGTTAAAGTCTGAATTGCATTGATTTGAATTTGTTTAATATAAAAAATAATATGGAAGACATTATGTAGAAAATGAGAAAATAAAGTAATTATTTATAAAGAACTCATTATGGTATCTCAAAATATCATAAAATGTACCAAAAAGTGAATTTCGGTTAAGCTAAAGCAACAAGTCCGGTGGACAACAGTAATGCCATGGAGCGAAGGAACAAAGTCTTTTAGGACGAACCTAGTAAAAGAACCCTTATATTAATGTAAGGTGTAATCCAATACTTATTATAAGCCAATTCGCTACATATAAAATACACAGGTCCTAGCAATGATGATATACATATATGTATATGTATGTATGAAGGGACATAATTCTCCGACCCTTTGGTGCTTGCGACCTAAACGAATGCAATTGAATATTACTCTTGCATTTTAATGGACGTTAACTTGCGCTGCTTAATTGAGTGGACAACTTGTTGAGCGGTCATGAGTGAGAAATTATGAACAATAAATCTATCGTCATGGTCACAAGCAACTTTATCCTACGCACTGACCTCAACTAATGCATAAAATATTGCATACCCTAAGGCATACACGCTTGCACTTGTTAACTAAGCGCATTGAACGTAAACAAGCTGGTAAATCTGCATTACTCCATATGTATATTGGCGACGGAGGAGGAATAACAGCGAAGAGTCGAAATAAACCCATACGACATAAGTATTCTATTGTCCCCCGCATACTAAGTGCTTCTAGTAAAAAACATGTTCACACATAATTGGTTTTGTCCTTTTACTTTTCAACTTGCATTAGATATGAGCGTACAAATATAGCGATTGCATTGTACTCTTCATTCTTGCAGCTTCTAAATTGTCCTTATCAAATGCGTTGCATTCTTTTTTATGTGTACATATGTAAGTACATTCGCCAACGATCCGACTTTATACAATGTACATATCAAAAACGAGACAAGGCACGAGACAAGAATCGCTGACATATATGCATATATGTACCTGTGGTTGTAAGAGTGTATGTATGTATGTGAAAAATGCACAGCAAGACTATTGACATTAAGTAGCTCTCAATTATTGCCATTGTTCCATAACCATACTCTATAGCCGTACATAAATAACGCTAAGGGGTTGAACACAATAATAAATCTGATGATATCTGTCTCTCAAGCTACTACAACGGTTAGCAAATATACAATAACACTAACAAAGTTTACGATAATAAAGCTATGGACATACATATATCGGATAGATGTATATTGAATACCTTGAAGATTATGTCATTGTGAGCTGGTTAACCTTATAAATTTTTCTTTGCAGTAATATAGCAATTGCCAGATCACCAGAGACCTTAGTTTTTGAAGAGTCCTCTAGTAGGGGATCCTACTAAGCTAGTGAAAAAGTTAAACCATACATGTAATCGATCTAGTGATGAACTAAAAATTGTCCCACTACTGCACAGTGGTTCAGCTTGTATGAAGGCGCGGTCATAAATACTTCCCGTTGAGATATAGCTATGCAATTTTCACCAAAATATTTTAAATGTATATTAAAAGAATTGGCCCCATCGGACTACTAGGTCCTATAGCTCCCATAGAACAGTAATTGCTATTATATGGCAATGATGTGCAAAAATATTTCTCAAGGCTATGGTTGGAGCGTCAAATCTTTCAGTAAGGTAAGGGGAAAAAAGTTAAGAAAGCGAGAAAAAAGCTGAACATGATTTATCGTTATAGTTTCCCCCATCCAACCCCCATATTCCACCTATAAGAATAATATCATATAAAAAATTAATGTAGGGAAAAAGCAAATTATCAACCAATTTAGTACAGTTCATTTTTTCACTGCCATTCAACAGCCATTATAATTAGAACAAAAACTTATAATGTATCCTCTAGTAAACCGTACACAGATTGAAATAAAGACGATTTATCCTTCTTTCCAAGCTTCCTTAGCCCAATTATGATGAGTTTGAACTTGAAATAAGTTAATTCAAAGGCCATTATTATTTTGACGATTGCAAATACATCTGCAACTTTCCGCACCCAACTTTATCACTTTTATTACCTTAAGACTCTGTTAAATACTATATAAAATACAATTAAAGGGGGATCGCGGGGAAACACAATTAAAACTTTATGTAAACACATTGAAGACGCAGAAAAAATATCCAAAAAAATATAGGTGATATAAAACACTAATTTCACAAAAAATACAAATACCTTAGTCTTAATTAATTTCACAAGTTAAAGTAAATACCTTTAGCTTCAAAATCCATTAAAAATAATCTTGATTCGTTAACCTGAATAATTACCAGAACCAATGGAAGTCCTTTGTTTCTGCGAAATTAAAAAAAAAAAATCTGATGTGCTTTTGAAAAAAATCCGGTTGTTCATGCATTTAACTCTATTTTTAGAAAGTACCGTTAGATTTTTAGGAAAACCCGGTTTGCAAATAGGAAGTGTGGACAATCTAGAGGCCATCGGTATACATTTTGTCGAAAATTCGTGAGATGGATTTTTTGATTTTTGGCCTATGGCGGAACCACTGTGTACTGTCCCGATTCTCTGCATGGCATAGATTGCCCCATCCACACTCATATGCCTCTGTCATCATCATCGCCATCACTATTAATAGTACAAGCAACGCTTTTCACATACCAGCGACAATTTTATTGAACTTTTTTTTTACTAATAACGTATCAATTTCAACCACATGCGCATACATCTACACACAATACGAGGTTTTGAGTGTGAACACGCAGCGGTCCTTAAAATAGTGCCACTATCAGCAACACCGAAATCAACCCTTCGCTTACTAACTAAAACTGAACCCATCTGCCGTTTAGGAATAATATATTAATACCGGTATACTGTCATCATAATAAATACAATGTAACTATCGATGAGCGTCCGCTTTTGTCACTTGGTGTTGTAATAAGTAACTTTCGTTAGTTTATTTGATCAACTATTCGCTCATTGCTTTCACATTTAGAACCTACACCTAGAAATACTCAAATACTCGTAACGACAGGCAAACACGTATGTTTGTTAGTAAATAATGCAGTAGACATTGGTGTGTCACATTGCTGGTGCGAGTCGTCGCCTTTCAGCTCGATACTCTCTCCATTACCCCAATATATGTGTGGTCGTGTAGTGCCCCCTTGCGGTTGTAATAAATACACAGTAGTTGCAAATTGCTACACTGTGCGAAATAAAGTGAACGAAACGCGTTCATTCCTTGTTAGAACCCCAGCTGAAATTGATTAAGCTTCATCCCGCCCAAAAAAAAAACATTTATACGACAGTTAAAGAATGAAAGCACTGAATAGAACATATAAAAATGCGAAATTTAAACTGGAGAGGTCTACGAAATAACCTTTCAAAACAGATAATGATCGACTTTCGTTAGGATATGAAGCACCTAAAAGCTTATCTAAGAATTTAATAGATATCAAGGCTAGATAGTATATTGAAATATAATGTATAATCGGTTTAGAAAGGAAGGAGTTGTAGCTGACTTTTAAAAGTTATTAATTTGTAAAACTTGACTCTGAGTATCACCATTACCGTCTTCAGATACTGGAGAGTACTCTCATAACCTATGCGGGCTTTCAAACGAACTTTTGTGCTACATATAATGGAGTATATAGAGACTAGAATAGTTTAATAAGGCCCCTGCATGTAAAAGATGCTAGATCTTTTAGAGTTTGTCAGGATTCGATTTATTTATTATTAAAAGATTATATTCCATACAATATTGTTTATTATTAGATATTTCAATTGCTTAACTGTATTACTCGTTTTTTAAAGTTAAAATAAAATAAAATGAAAAATAAAAATAGACCAGTCTCGAACGATGCTGACGCGACACTGCTTTTTTTCGACGACTCTTCCTGGGTTGTTGGTGCGCTCGTTCTTTTGTGTTGCAGGGATGCAATTATGCGGTTTACCTTACAGTCGGCCAATCCTGATTACAGGAGTCGACCTCGACTCCGACATCATTATCAAACCCATCGAAATTCGGCAAATTACACCATGGCTTCAACTTATCAGATGCATAGATTGATGTATAATGTCGTTGTTTTCGTTTCGACCCTGGTATATCTTCAACGAGATACCTGTCGTGGCCAATCACCTTGGTTACCATGAACGGACCTTTGTATAGTGGCTCCAATTTGCGAGAACCACCAGTACTAACAGGCTCATTCTCGGCGAGAACCAAATCACCAACGTTATATTGTGTAGGTTTCCGATGTTTTTCGTTAAAACGCTGTTTAGCTTTTTCTCGCTGCTGATTAATACGACTTACTGCTTCAGTTTGAATTTCGTTCATCTCGTCATTACTCGTAACATCATCTTCATGTAAAGCTAATATTAATTTATTCTGAAGAATATCTCGAGGCTTGTAATTGAATAAAAGTTCTTGTGGAGTTCGCTGAGTTGTTTTGTTCTTTGTAGTGTTTAGTGCCCACTGTATACCTCTAAGTTGATCATCCCAGGTTTTGTCGTCTTCCGTCGACGGAAGTAACATACCCAGTAGAGTTCGGTTGGTACGCTCTGCATGTCCGTTTGCGCGCGGAGTTCGAACAGCATTCAAAATCTGTTTAATATCATTATCGTTGCAATATTGTCTAAAATCCTGAGAAGTAAACGCTGTTCCACGATCGGTTACTATTCGTGTTGGCACTCCGAAATAGCTGCTTACTTCGTTAAGTAATGTCAATACATGTCGTGTCGCTGTGCTTCTAACAGCGCGTAATACTGTAAATTTCGTGAATGAATCAACGAGGACTATTACGTGTTCGTTCTGCTTCTTGGTACGAGGAAAAGGTCCTAGATGATCGATATGTACCGTCTTGAATGGTACAGGTTCTATCTCGTCATAATGATACGCTCCTTCTATTTTGCCACCCCGCTGTTTATTATATGCGCATTCAATGCACGATTTCAAAAATGTCTTTACAAAATTACGCATTCTAGGAAACCAAAAATATTTATTTAATTCTTCTAAAGTCTTTTCTGTACTAAGATGCTTAACTTTCTCGTGCACGCTCTGTACAATTTTGTATCGCATTGATTTCGGTACTACCCATAGCTTGTTACTTTTCTGTTTTCGATAAAGTCTTCCGTTTTCGATTTTGTATTCATCATTAGTAATTTTATCACCGCTGGCGAGTTTTTCTACAATATCTCGAATATCTTTGTCTTGATGCTGCATACTGTATATCCAGTCACCTACGTCTAAAGTTGTTTTCGCAATCTTCAGAGACGCTGTATCGATTTCTTCACCTTTTTCATATGGCATTCTGCTGAGAAAATCGACATGCTCCATTCTTCTACCTGGTCGGTGTTCCAATTTTACAAGAAAGTCTTGAATACGTAGCCACCAACGTGCAATTCGTGGTATCAACTCACGTTTGTGCATTGCTGTAGTAACCGCGCTACAGTCAGTCACAACTACGATCTCTTTCCCTTGCACATAATACCTAAAACGCTCTAGGCTGCTCACCACCGCCAGTACTTCCAGCTCATAGCTATGAAAGTTTCGCTCGCTGTCTGTCGTAGATCTGCTGTAATATGCAACTGGTTTCCAGTCGCCGCCTTCTCGTTGTAAAAGTACACCCGCAATTCCAACAGAGCTAGCATCAGTATGAATCTGATGATCTGCCTCGACACGATATCCTGTCATCAATGGCTTCGATGTTAACGCTGTTTTCAATGCTAAAAATGCTTCTTCTTGTTTTTCTGCCCATTGAAATTGTTGACCTCTACGCAGCAACAAACGTAACGGCTCACTTATAATCGAGTAGCCTGGTACAAAGCGTCGAAAATACCCGCTAAGACCAAGAAAACGTCTTACATCTGTTATAGATTTTGGAGTTGTAAAACAATTTACGGCAATTGTTTTCACAGTACCTGGACTTATGCCACCTGAATGAAGTTTGTGCCCTAAAAACTCGATCGTCTGCTTCATAAACTCGCATTTTTTAATATTTAATGTTAAATTAAGTTCGCGCAATGCCTTAAAAACACGTTTAAGTTTTTCATACATCTCGGTGACGTTACTGCTACCTACTAATATGTCGTCCATATAGTGGATCATGTCACCAGGTCGAGTTCTATCTTTGATATTTTGCATTAGCCGCTGGAATACCGCAGGCGCGTTTCTGAGGCCAAACGGCATTCTCTTAAACTCAAACAAACCTTCAGTTGTTATAAACGCTGTATACTTGCGACACCCTTCTTCTATTGGTACCTGATAGTACCCGCTGTTTAAATCTAGTACTGAAAAATATTTGTATCGCATGGCTTCGCTAAGCCTTTCTTCAATATTTGGTGTTGGATAAACTTCTTTTATCGTATGCTGATTAAGTCGCCTATAGTCGACGCAAAGGCGTTCACCCCCAGTTTTCTTTTTTACTAAAATAATTGGACTTGCGTATTCGGATTTAGATGTGGCAATTATATCGCATGCCAAAAGTTCTCTAATCATTTCGGTAACTAAATGCTTCTTCGGCTCCGGCACCCTGTACGGTTTTTGAGCTATTGGTACATTCGTTGTCAATTCGATTTTCATTTCCGTCGCGTTAGTCAAGCCAATATCAGTAAGATTTTCCGCAAAAACGTCTGTGTTATCAGCTAACAACACTTGCAAGTCGGCTTTTACATTTATATCGTCAATACTGCTAATAATTTCGCTGAAATCAGTTTCTCGATGCTTAAGTTCTACCTTTGTAACCTGCGTAGAAAATACGAAGTCGTCGTTCTTTATTTCTGCAACAACATCTGCGTTTTTAAAAATATCTTGCCCCAAAAGCACGTCCATTGTTAATATATCATCATCAACAATAAACAAATTGACGATTAAAACTACATCATCAACAGCCATGTTCACGTTGATACTCTCAGTTGAAGTACGTTTTCCACCGCAAATGCCTATTATTTCTACAGCGCATGGATACTTCTTGGTATTTAAATTTGTTACAGCTGATCGTCGTATCATACTACATTCACTACCAGTATCTACGAAAGCTACTAACGCCTTACCGTTTACGCTGATTGGTTTTTCGAAAAACTTAGATGGTTGGTGTATGTGTGTTTTCTTCACAGCTACTGCTTTTTTACCACAATTTTCTGGTTCGTTACTTCCGTGGAATTTATTACAATCTTTACATTTACGCGGTTGCCTCGGTTTTGGACAATTCCGCGCGATATGTCCGCATTCTTTACAATTATAACACGTTATGCCTTTTGTTTCGATTGTATTCCGGCGCATGTCTTTTGCACTGTCTTTACTTCGATCACTCGTATATTCATTTTTAAGTTGCTTTGTCACAGTTAAGTTTTGAAGGTAACTTTCAATTGTTTCGCGCATATCTTTTAACGAATTAAACTTCAATGCAGCTATTGCAGTCTGCAATTCACGGTGTTTCAATCCGTCGCGAATGTATTTTATAATTGAACTTTCACTCAGGCCATACCGTCGGCCTAGTCCGCTCATTCTAAAACAATACTCTAAAATCTTTTCGTTTTGCATACGTGTAGTACTTGCCATTTTATAATGTACTTGCGCTTCATTCAATTCACAACCGAATTCGCTTTTTAATGCTTTCGCCAAATCAGGCCAATTGGAATAAAATGCTGGTGCTGCGTCTAACCACATACGCGCAACACCTTTTAATTTTCCATACACGGCTAAGAGTAAACACTTTTCGTCCCAGTCGTAAGCACTTATGGAACTGTCCACTCTATTTACAAATTGTGTCACTGTTAGTGAGTTATCAGTAGTTGGGTCAAACTCAGGAATTGTCTCTGCAATTTCCTTTACACTGGCACTTCGTCCCTCTGTTCGTATTGAATTCTGTGGTGTAGTAACTAAACGTTCTTCATTTACATTTTCTCGCACTGTATCATTATTTCTTTGCTGCATTTGACCAGCAAAACTTTGCATAGTCGTCATCATATTCTGCATCATTTCACGCAAATCATTTACCTGGCTTTGTAAATTAGATTCTGTTTCGATTTCGATTTCATCACTACCTAAGAAATCATTTAATCGCATTATCAATTCCGCTTTTGAACCCGATGTTAGTAAATTATTATTACGTAGTTGCTCCTTCAGTTCGTCAACTTTCAAAGATGCTACTTTTACTTTCATTTTGCGTTTTTTTTTTTTTTTTTTTTTTTTTTTTATTAACAAATATTCTTATTGGATTTTACTTTTAACAATTAGACAATACAACACACAATTGTCACTGTTTGTCTTCTTTTGTTTTTACACTTTCTGTATGTATCCGTTTCGCAAACTCTCGTCCATTCGTACGCGAGAATGTAATTCAAACACAAACCGTCACTTGTTTTTTTATTTATTTCTCTCTCTCGTTTCACCGAACGCTTGTCCGTTTGTACATGCGCAAATGCAAACCTTCGTTTTTCTTGCTTTTATGCCTCGCCAACTGCTCGTCCATTCGTACGCGCAACAGGCAAATTACAAAACAATTATGTCTACGTTTTTAAATGCAAACCGCCGGTTTCGTTTCTATGCTTCGCTAATCGCTCGTCCATTCGTACGCTCGATAGGCTAATCGCAACAACAATTCTGTTTGATTTCAAACGCAAACCGTCACCAACATGACGTTCTTGCCACACTTGCTCTGCTATGTTCAAACGCACGACCACTCGCATGTGCGACTGCTCAAACCGATCACAACAATAACACACACATGTGAGGCTATGAGAAGCATCTCACTTCTGAACTAAAAGATGCTAGATCTTTTAGAGTTTGTCAGGATTCGATTTATTTATTATTAAAAGATTATATTCCATACAATATTGTTTATTATTAGATATTTCAATTGCTTAACTGTATTACTCGTTTTTTAAAGTTAAAATAAAATAAAATGAAAAATAAAAATAGACCAGTCTCGAACGATGCTGACGCGACACTGCTTTTTTTCGACGACTCTTCCTGGGTTGTTGGTGCGCTCGTTCTTTTGTGTTGCAGGGATGCAATTATGCGGTTTACCTTACACATGTAAATTAGCTTCGCAAAGGAAACTGAGAATCAAAACTTCGGAACTACCGTTAAAAAAAAAAACAAAATACTCAAGGGTAATTAAGAAAGGCACTGAGCATTGTATGAAAACGGAATATGATTCTGGTTCTGAAATGATCTCATGTATGTATCCCACCTGACAACAATCTTCTCCGATTTCCGAAAATCAGATATCTGAATTGACATTCCACACAAAAGTTACCCCTATCAGCTATCAGCAAAACATTTAACGTGAATTCGATGTGAAACGATTACAACTTGTAAATCACACAGCACTAATTGCTTCCAGCTCGTGCTTTTCTCAAAGTGTACGCATAACCCACACTGTCATAGTTGCTAATCAGACGCAAACATCGAAGGCATGTACGCGACGTCGAGGAAGTGTGGAACAATCAAACATTCACGCGCTAAAACCCCGAACGACACACCAACGCCACGGCGACGGAGAGTTATTGCCCGCGTTACGGGCGTTCGAGTGTGCGGGCATACACACTGCTATTTACTAGCCACGTATTAGCGGATTCAATTGAGCACTCAGTTGTAATTGGTGTGTTAAAGCCGCTGGACGAAAAACTTAGCAAAAACGCTTGAAATGTGAAATATAGTACAATACAGTGCATATGGAACTATAGTGATGTATAGTGGTGAAAAATATAGAAAAAAGTAAATAGCAAAAATCATATAAAGAATTAAATGATCAGTAAGTGAGCCTTACAGCATTATTGCTAAAAAATATATTAATTATGAATCCAGCGAGGTGCTAGATCTAACAGATGTGTTTCAAAAAAGAACTTTTATGTATTAATATGTGAAGCTAACGAGTGAAGGCGCTAATGTGAAAAGCAACAGTTTATTGCCAGACAAATCAACAGTTGGTTGTTTTCCCTCACAAGCAATGGTGTGATTGTGTTTGTGCTTGTGGTTTAGCAGTAGCTAAGCGCTTTTTTAAACGCCAAATCGTGTTGCTAAAAACAAAATTCCTGAAAAAATATTATAAAAACAACAAAAATATTTGTAGAATTATGCAAATTTCTTTGCCAAGAATATGTTAATGAAGCATTATGATAATTTGAAAGTGCTTGCGTTTTTGCTCTTTGCTTGACATTTTTATTTTCGCATGACTCAGTGACAAAATGCCAATTCGCTAAATGGAAAAGTGTGGAAATTCTGTGAGAGAGCAAAATGTGTTTGAAAATGGTCGATAGTCAATGAGCCATCATAACATTATTGTGCAGTTTATACGCCGCATGCGTTAAAATGGCAAAGAGTGACTACCAAATTCAATAGACTCTTTGTTCAAATTGCCTTATTGGCGCTATTCGGTTGCGCACATTTGCTTAAGCACTTAGTGAGCGCACAGTTGTTGCGCCGTTATTTACAATTGTCATTTGAGCAGCGAGAACAGGTGAAAAAAAAAACAAAATAAAGAGATAGTCACAAATGAGTATAAGCTAACGGTGCATTGTGAGTGATAGATTGTGTGATTTAAAAACAATTTGTAAAAATAATATAATGTATATATATATATTTATTTACAATTTATATATTCGTATTAAATATACAACTACAATTAGTTCATATTTCACTCTTGCCAACAGGTGCTACTATGGACTGAGTAGGCAATTGAAAAGTAAAGTCCTCTCTCGACGAACAAAAACTAAACTCTACAAGTCCCTCATCATTCCCGTCCTACTTTATGGTGCAGAAGCGTGGACGGTGTCAACATCCGATGAGACGGCACTAGGAGTTTTCGAGAGAAAGGTTTTGCGGAAGATTTACGGTCCCTTAAACATTGGCAACGGCGAATACCGCAGAAGATGGAATGATGAGCTGTATGTGTTGTTCGACGACATAGACATAGTCCAGCGAATAAAAAGACAGCGGCTACGCTGGCTGGGTCATGTTGTTCGAATGGATGAAAGTGCCCCAGCTCTGAAAGTTTTCGATGCAGTACCCGCTGGTGGAAGCCGAGGAAGAGGGAGACCTCCACTCCGGTGGAAGGACCAGGTGGAGAAGGACCTGTCTTCACTAGGTATTACCAATTGGCGCCAAACCGCCAAAAGGAGAGATGCGTGGCGCACTGTTGTGGACTCGGCTATAACCGCGTAAGCGGTTTCTACGCCAGTTAAGAAGAAGAATTAGTTCATATTAGTGCGCTTAGAAATTTTTCGTGTGCTAAAAAACATTCGGAATTATTGCATTAACTATGACTAAAAATAAAACGCTTCGTGGTTGCTTAACCGTTATTTAACCACCGTTGGAAGCTAACATATGTAAGCGTGTTAAAATTTTATATTTAACGTCTTATTATCCTAGGGGATGTTGCTCTCCGCAATTTTTTCAAATCAACTTAACAGTTAGAGCTTAAACACATACACTAAAGTGCTGCCAAGTGTTGGCTATAAAACACCGAATTCCATTAATGTTTTTATATACAGTAGTGGTAAAAAAATTTGGAAAACAGAACAGAACATAGAAATCAGAACACACGTTTTGTTAATTTGAAAAATTTTCATTTTTTGTCGTTATGAATTCTTCTTGGAATCAAAAAATTAAATTAATTAAACCAACTATTCTTATCTTTCAATCGAAGTGGGTTTTTCCTTTCTTCATAAATGTTGAGCAATATTTTATTTAGTACTTAAGCACTAATTCGTTAAAATTTTATTCAGATCGGAAGTGTTTGACATGAGGAATCTAATCTATTGACACATTATCATTATCCCCATATTCCATTATCTGAAAACATAACAAAAATGTTTGAAATGTAAAACCTTAGATTTGCTGTATAAAAATAAAGGAAAGTAAATAAAAATGTAACTTAACGTTTTGAACAAAGATCAGAACCGCCAGCAAAATAATAAGAAAAAGCCCTTCAATGGATGGTGTAAGATGATGGTCTAACATTTTCGACAATTTCTGTGCATACTGCTCCACAAATTTTGACAGATCACCAATATCATACTAGGTTCCTCCTTGCGCAATAGTCCGTTTTAAGTACGCCTTTATTGTGATTTAATTTTTATTTATCAGTTAATTTTCAAGATTCGTGCATATTAATCCATTGAGGTTTTTTAAAAATTAAATATTTGTTTGCTGGTCGCCGGTAGGAATTTTATGTCTGCTACTGTACCGCGCCAACAGCCGAATATTGTCACATTTGCACCCACGCAAAGGCATGTTCATAAGCCTCTTGGAGCATCGACTTCCATTTGAGCATAAAAAAAGCTTTTTCACAACCTTGCATGAGCTCAGCGGCTCAATCGGATTACTAAGATATTAACTTTTGCATTGAGGAGTTAAACTTAAAAAGTTGTTAACATTTTAAAGGTGGTTCAAATGCATGTGTCTTACATGATAGGTTTAAAAAAAATTGCTGATATTTAGTGCATGTAACAGCTGGCTTATAACCTAACTCCAATTTTTTTCTTTTTTTGATAGAGTCCACCCTGGTGCACCTTAGTTCTTTCGATAGTAGTCACGAATTCAAGTCATTAAATTAGTTTTTATTCGTTTTCTATTTCAAAAGCTGCAAAAATCCAAATCACAAAACCTATACATGTGAAATAACCCGGTCAGCTCTTAACTATCCTTTTTTAAAGCTTTCCATAGTATTTTATTAAAAAATATGAGATGTTCACAAATTATTCGATAAAATGTTTCATTTTTTAACTTGAAAATCCGAGACCAAATTCATCGATAACAAAAGTACAGAAAATTATTAATTTCATTCATCTATGTAGAAGGTGGGCTTCAATACAAAATCTAATATATAAAATTCTCGTGTCACGGAGTACATTATTGAACTCCTCTGAAACCGCTCGACCGATTTTCGTGAATCTTAGCGTGCATATCGGCTAGGGTGGAGAATCGGATAACATCCATTTTTCATCCTCCTAAATGTTAAGGGTGGTCCACCTCTAATTTTTTTAACTTTCCGCGAAGAAAATTAAAAATTTTCTAAAATCGGGAAGTTATTGGTTGTGAATTTCAAACCGATCTGGCTTATTTTAGTCTTGAAATATTCATGGAAGGCTAGAAAAAGATTAGAAAGTGAGTAAATAATTGCGAGGAAGATATCAATAAGAGAATTTTATTCGAGTTGACAAGTAAAATATAAAAAGAGAAAACAAAAAAAATAATATTTTGAAGGTTGTCATTGTTGCTTTGTTAAAATATTTTTGTTATTGTTCAATTGTATAAGGTTGTGTCGATAGCCCAAAACAATTTGTAACAAATAAGGAAAGGCTAAGTTCACGTCCAACCCCAACAAACACTGGAATTGAAATTCTCAAACGTTGGAGAAAATATTAATTTTCAATTTGAAGTTCAACATTTATGCAATTTGAAAGACAACATCATCTCAAACGGTTCTCAAAGTCTATTGCTCAAATCTGTTTCCAACATTTTAGAATTTGAAAGCCAACATTTTCTCAAAAGTTATTTCTCAAATTTGTTTCCAACATTTTACAATTTGAGAAAAACCATTTTCTCAAATATATGACATTCCGTTTCATTCCTTTCAATAATCAGCCAATCATCTTTCAAAAAGCGTTCATTACAAAACAAACGTGGTCGTGGAGTGCAACAATTTTTGGTGATCAAAGTGAAAAGAAGTATGTTATTATACATTTTGATTATTATTGTGATATTTCGGATAAAATATGCATACAAAAACGAAAATAAAAAGTGAAGTGACTCAGATTTTGTTGGCATGCTCACAGAAAGTGTTGTAGAAGGGAAATATAAAAATCTGGAGATGTTTTTATATTTTGCACTGAAATGAACTTTTTATTTGTTTTGTTCTCGTTAATTTAAATTAGAAAATTTATTTTAGTTATATTACTATGTTATTTATTGATTAATAAAATGTATGTATATACATATAAATATACTTTTTTACAAATTCGTAAATAATTAAAAATAAATTTCAAAACTTAATTCGACAAGTTTTTATTTTTAAATCAGTGGCAACTTCATTGAAGGTAATTGGAATCCATTCCATTCCTCTCGTTTCACATTTGAGAAAATGTTTGAGATTTTGACATTCTCAAATTGAGATCAAAGGAAAATTTCATATTAAAAATGTGCCTTTTTGTTTGAGAATGGGTTTGTTTTCAAATTAAAATGCATTTGAGAACAAACGTTTGAGATTTGAGTTTAATGTTGATTCTCTAAATCATCTCAATTTGAGAATCAACAAAAATGTTCATTGGGACCGAACATTTTATACTCTCGCAATTTATTGATGTAATTTTATTAAGATAACACACAATTTGGCCTATATATTCGGCATTAAGTCCAATAGAAAATCATCATATATAGTATATGAGGGCTGATGTAATTCCAGAACCAATTTCACTCATTTACACCACCAAGATTAACGGGAATAGGGGCAACTTGGCACCTGTTAGTAGGCAAACAAACGGCACATTCGCCCTTGAAATTACTCCTAAATTGTAAATGAACGAAACACCAAAATCGCCAAAAATAGCGCTATAATGAAGATTTACCAAATATTCAAGAAGTCGCTGGAGGTACTGCACAGGACTTTAAAAGATCTTGATTGTCGATGAACGTTTTTGGTGGAGCCAGGAGGAGCTGTTAGTAGGTGATTTACGCCAGACTCTTCAAATTATTCGTGGATCAACTGTTACTGTGCCTAAAATCATTTAATTTGTGGCGACACATAAATAATCGCCAATTAACAACTAACATATGAGTGTTTTTGCAACAATATCAAATTGCGATTGTAGAAGCAGTTGGCAGTTGACACCTCGATGGATTAATAGCATTTCCAACAGATTTTTGTCACTTCATTGACTCGAATGAGAAGTTTTCCTGACATGAAACCTCAATATGATAACCATAAATGACTGATTGAATGGCCTATATTGATGGTAAAAAAAAAAAACAAAGATATGATGATCTTAATGCGACAATTTAGAATTTCGGTCCAGGAGAGTTGACACAGCTACAAACCAGAATGAAGTAGTCAATTATCCCAAACTATTTAAAATTGCCTGTACTATCACCACTCACTTTGTAATTAAAAGTAGTGTGAGTTTCATCATGCTGCGTAACATAAATCGACCTCGAGTAATCAATATCGTCGCCGAAGCCAAGATTGGACCAACTTAATTTAATGTATACCTTAGCCACAACAACGTGTGACCGGGTCTGCTAGTATTGTTATAAAAGTGGTTTCAAATTTGATTAATTATTGTTCCAATATAATTTGCTTTCGAAGAAGCTACAATTTGATTGTTTATTAAAAGACGTAAGGCATCATATTGCGTTTCTTCCTCACCATTAGATTAAGATTCATAACTAATTAAGTGGAAAAATTCGGAAACATTAAAACACGTCTGTATAGATTAACTCTAACAATGTTTTAAACAATTAAATTTTCCGACCAAATAAATAAATATGTGGTTACATGCTACATCAATAAATTTCACAAATTCATACTTAATGCTTAATACCCACTCAGGATACATATGTAAGTACTTGTATCTAATATATATTTCTTAGCATTTATATACGCATATTCCTCCATATAAAATTATAAGTTAGCCACTTGATAAATACATTTTACTACATCAAATTGTGATTTTAGCAGCAGTCGAATGGTACACAAAGGTTATCAATGAAAGTTTGGTAAAATGCAAAGTTGGCGTCCCCTTATTATTCTGTGTTAGATAAAGAGAGACGAAACTAAGTTGTTTATATGTATATAATAAAGGCGAAATTGATAAAGGTCATCAGCTCAGTTCAGCTCGAATTATATAAAATACACTTAAAACGGAAAGAGATAAACATGCATACAAAGGAGAATCACCAGTACCGTCAGATTTTAATTAAAGGCCTCTATATGTCCTAACCTGCGATGATGATAAACGAAATCAAAATATCTTAACATAGTTATAAAATACTCTTGATTCCTGCTTATATAAATTCTGCCAAAAAATATTCACCAAAGGTTTCAGTAACAAGAAAAAGTGAAATATTTTCACAAATGAGGAGGACTTGAGTAATCTTAAGATAACATAACTTAAGATAACTTCTTAGTTAACTCTGTAGAAACACATGTTTCCGCCTGTTATAAATGCCTGTTGAATCTTATAATCAACAAGTCGACGATGTCATTGGCTGGAACTCTTGCCAATCTCTATTTCTTAGTCATTCAAAACCTGAGCATACCAATATAATTTGCCAATAAATAGGCGCTCTCTCCATATTAGACACCTGCTGAGTTGAAGGCAGCCAAGCAATCTATCGCCTGAGGCATAAACCACATACTCATACATACATACATTCACAGTTATTTGTTTCTTTCTAGCCTCAAATATGACAGAAGCTAATACGAGCGTACGACAATAAACATCAACGTGTATGCCAAGCAATATGCGAGTCTATCGGCATTTGGTTTGTTATTGTTGGCAAAGTCGTATCTAATTCGGTGGCTTCGTCATCGCCAATATTGACTTGTTGATTTAGCAGACACTCATATCCATATAGACTTTTTTCATTGGAATTGTAGCAGACAGAATACCAACTCTCGAGTATAACATATTGAAGAACATAAACATTTTAGTAATGTAAAAAGTTGATGTTGAAATAGAAAGTATGTGTGATTGTTACGTGTTATTTTCTCAACATTTTCAGGTTATTTTGTTCTTTTCTCAATTGTTGTATTCTAATCAGAAATAAGAAAGGAATCGGTCGTAACCAAACAGTTCATACTCTCGCTATGTCAAGGCTCAAAGGTGTGTAAGGTTATGAAGATTAGACCAAGGTTTAGACCGATTTCATCATCATATTGGATATATTGCGACTAGAGGAAGATCTACCTTGAGTTTCAAATGCTACTACTAAATATATTGAAACAAGCACTGAAGTCCTCATATTCGGTATCTGGAGCTTTGAAGAGGTATAGCCAGATTTCGACTAATTTTGGATGAACGATTTCACATCTCCAATTCAGTATTTGTACAAAATTATATTCCTTCTATTATCTTCATCTTCATCGGTTCTTGATTTATATATTGTAAACCGAACAAGTAAGATAGTAGTACAAAATTATGTTACATGGGAAGTAGATGTGGTGCCTAAGCGATTTCGTCCACTTTCAATCCGTAACATCAGAATATAAAGGAAATATTATGCAATTTTGCATAGCAATCCGAATGCTACTTCATCTTAAGATTGAAAGAGAAGCAGAAAAATATGGAAACATGTAAATATTTCCTACATTACATGCAGTCTTTTACCAAAGTCCTTCTAGCTTTTAAGTGCTATTAAGCTTTTATGTAAACAGTAAATAGAAAATTAATACATCGTCCACCTATACGAAAAGGTTTCGAAAACACTGATTGTTCATAAGCCGCTTAAATAGTTCTCCTTGCATAATTCCCCACAGAACGATTGTTGCCTATTAGAGGTCATAATTCTTAATAAGACTCTTTACAATTGCTGCCATCACCAGGCGTTTGTAGTAAAATGCAAATAACTTAATTTATATGGAGCAAATACACGTATGAGAGGGTCACTTATTTTCTATAACATTAATAAGAATAATATATACCTCGATGCAAAGTGTTTGTGATGCAATAGTAGATATGTATTTATTCCGTGTGTGTTTTTCCTTTAGATATACACGTTGAAAAGAGAATGTTAGTTGGTATATAATTTATTTCAACATCTTTACATCATTTATTTTATTACGAGTAACATGCTCCGAGCAATGAAACCGTTTACGTGTGTGCCTGTGACCATTTGTCTTTGAGTATGTTGTGAATCATTGAATACTTTGTTGCCCTTTTATTAGTTTATTTGATAAGAAGTGATATTGAGTTACTGAGTACTGTCCTACTAAGTGTTTTTCAGTATATGTGCCTAATTATGTTAAATTCTCATTCGTACTGAATAAATTTATGTACCTTTTGTATAATCGCAACAAGTTGCACTGAGTATAATAGTTTTGTTTATCTAACGGTTGTTTGTAACACCTAAAATTAAAGAGTTATACATATACATAATTTTTTTATGATGAAGAGTTGAAATCCGGATCTCTTGTCTGTCCGTCCGCCCTGCAAGCTTTAACTTTAGTAAAAATTGAGATTTCTTAATATACATATATGTAAATGGGCGAAATCGAACCATTACTACGCTCACCAAATAAATTACTACAGTATTCCCGCTTAAGTGCCACTGCTAAAGATGTAACACTGTTGAGGCACTAAACCGAGAAAGGCACTTAATTTAATTACACTTAAGTGCTTCCAAGCTTTTTCTCAAATACTCACTGAAAAAATATGTCAAAAACGAAATTTCACAATTATGCCCACTATCCATATAATAAATCTCTCATATATTATTTATATAAGTAAATAAATTCACGAATGGAACAATATATTATAGGGGAATTGGTAGTGTCATGACAACAACAACAGCCACTCAAAAGATTTGCTAAATCTTAATTAAAACGCGCTGCAAACTTTCTAAGGGTCCTTTACGAAGTCTATGTAAAAAGATGCTTCAAAGTTCTTCATTAAATATACATTCATAGTTATAACATTAATTATATACATAAATATACGTGTGTACATATGTATATGTAAGCCCCTAATCAATAATCTACGGATGGAATCTCCTCAGCAAGCAAATGCGACTATTCGTCGCAACCCGGCTCATATAATTATATATAATGAATATATAATATGTATACAAATAATACATACATACATATGTAGGCTACTCACATATTTTTCTCCAACAAATTCGGTTAAGCTTTAGTGGCATCCCATTAGAAGTCTATAAATAAAATCTATACACTCATTTAATTACTGTTCTCAATATTAACTTACCCTGGCGGCAGCGATTCTGGTGTTATCTGCGGCCAATACATTTCGTATTTTATTCAATATTCAATGTTCTAACATATTTTTTACATTATTAGAGAGGAGCCCTCATGCATATGTGTAGGCTTAAGTGCTTTCGCAAGGACCAGAGACATAATTATGCTGGCTTATGCGAAGCATAGTAATTCGGTCGTACACAATTCATCACAGTAGCCCATATACAGAAAAATATAATTAAAAATCTGAAAATATCAACTTTTACTTTATATGCCATTTTGATAAATCTTCATTTCGGAATCCTAAGTATTAATTTTGCGACAACCTTCCTTATTTTTAAAGCCAGTTTTTCTATTACTATCTTTGTCGAGTGAAATTCGATACAGCTTAGGAGTTTTTGACCAATTTCCAATATTTTTTTTTTTTCAATGAGATGTTATAAAAATGTTTGTGGAAAAAAGAAATCAGATCACTCTACCACTGTGCCACCGAATGAGATATACATATGTATTTGTATTTGCGAATTCTTGTGAGTGCTTGCCAGTATCAACACGCTTGCATATCGAGACAATATGAATGTCATCTGTTTTTGTTTGTCCGATGTCACAAACAGTGGCAGCTAATTTAAATAATGGTACTACAAATCTGATACATTCCACTCAGACAATGGTAATGTGTACTAATGTTAAGTACAAAATGTTTGCGCCTAAATTTTTTGTGCTTATAGTAGAAGGTGGAGCACACATTTCATGAGCTAATATCTAAAGTAATATACTCATAAGATACTACAGAAAAAAAAACAATTTTTATAAGATGTACCTTTTCATCAATTTCCTCTGCCTACATATGTTCTTCTTAAATTTTTTATCCGACTTTTCGAATTTGTACATTTTCAGTTCAGAGGAAGAACGCAGTGTGGACGACAAATTGGTGTGTGACGAGGTACATTTACGTACATTAAGCGAATCACCTTTGGCGCTGCAACGCAAACAACAACGTAGACAAAGTAATCAGAGCATACAGAGTACAACAAAAACCATAACACCAATTCAAAGACGGCGCTGTTCAGGCGGAAATGTCATAACTATCAGCAACGAATTTGAACTTCCACGACCTCCACTGGCTCACCACGAGCTACTCGATGATGACGGCGACGATGACCCCAAATGCCAGCGAGTCAGTGTGAAGAATCCCACAACCATTTCGCTACCACTTGATATAACCGATAACGGTGATAGCGGCGTAGGTGGCGACGATGAAACCGACTGTGGTCTCAGTAATGCCGCAGCCCAAACAGAGGACAATGAGGCGTTTGTAATAGCAGAGACACATAATGAAGATATAATGGACTCGAACGCACTGCGCGTGAAGGTGGTAACCATTGCTCACAAGCACAGTTCAGTAGGTATGATTAGTATGTAAATAAGTGTGGGAAAAATCCAAATATTAATTAACCTTTAGCAATACTTAAAATAATGCAAGTTGTCATGTGTTATATCGCTTCTGATTCAGGAACTGTCCAATATGTCGAAGATACCCTCTCTGGCGATTGAAAGTGGATGGTCAACGCACAGTCAAGTCATACCCCTCCGCCACACCGACCAAGTCAGGGGCCGTCATTTCGAAGCGACCCACAACGGACATTGACCGCATGCGGGTGAAGAACACCCCGCTGCGTGTGCAATCCGTTCGCATTGTAGAGCAGAGAATGAAGCTCGGTCCGAAAAGACGCACCGAAAGCTGCAGCATATTTGGAAATACGAGGAATTATGGTAAGCTAATAAATTCAGTTTTATCAACCACATAGTTGCTCATTCCCGTAAGTGCAATGCCGTGTAATGCGACTACTTAACCGATGCTTATCGGCCTACATGCATATGTAGCTTGATTGAAATGTGTAATTTGCCGTACGAGAACCTAATTGAAATTCTTTAATTTCCGGTCAACTTCGGTCAATGCTGTCACATCCTTCTTGCGTCAATAGATTGTGAAGCAGAGGAGGGAAAGACGATATCGGAGCCACGGCCACTTAACAATCAAACCTATGCAGCTTTCAAGAGTGCCAACGTTGTTAGTGTACATATCTCACGAATTCGTTCAAGCAACATTCTTTGGAACGTTCATATCTAACTTTGGTTTATTAAAAAGAGCAAGCTTGAAGAAATAGTGATGAGTAAGATATAAGGTGCATTGGCCTTCCACAAAATGAATATGGTAAAAAAGTAACCACTAATGTGTGGTTACGAATCGGTTCATCACACACTACATAAATACATACATCGGAAATGCATGGAGTTTGTTAACAAAGTAAACAGAAAAATATGCACTTATTTATAAATAATTGTAGAACTTTAATCTAGAGGGGTCTAAATAAATAATTGTAAGAAACTGAAACTACAGTATTTAATCCCTGATAAAGCTTTCTGCCAAAAAGGCAATCTATTAAGATCTTCTGTGAACCGTTCAACTGTCATACACCTATTTTAAAAGTTTTTGCATATTAATAATGCCATGCCGTATGTCTTCAACTGTAAAGAAACCATAAACCCTTCAACATTTTCTTAGAGAGACGGGAAGTATTCAGGATCCCTTAGATTTAAAGATACAGATCAAGATATATAGAAACTTTTTGACTTCGCTTATACTCGTATTAATGCGTTAAAGATATCGCAAGGATTGTGGAGCATTATTCATGAGATTTCGTACAAATTCAATACAGATTTCGCTTCCTACCGTTGTGTCACTCAATTACGTGCCGCATACTGTCATTTGCCTTTTCATTATCACAATTACGAGTAGGTAAGTTGATACCAACTAAGTGATTGTCAAAATACTGTCAATCAATAGGAAAATTCAGCAACCAAGAGGGAAACAACAAACACACTGCCTGCAGATTGACTGACTTAGAATACTGGTACATATTTCTCAAATAAGAACAAGCTCTTCTGCACCCAAATATACATACGAATAGGTATCTGTTATTATCTGCCAGGAGCATCATTCCAAAAATGTCTAAAAATCACATGTTTGTATTTACATTTAGTGCAACTACAGCAACAGCACGATAACATATTACGGCGATGGAGAGGTGAAATTGGCCACAGCAATCACCTGGTATGTTTGTTGTATTGCCGCCAATGTGGGCATTTGCTGTTTGGGATTTTGGAGAGGCTTCGCCAACAACTATTTACATTGGGCAGCTGTGTGTACATAGGTACTGACGAATATACAAGGTAAATCACTATGTTGATGATGTATCACACTTACGTTCACATATTCAAGCGAGTTTATCAAATTTTTTTTGCGGCAAAACTTATGTCCATTAAATACAACTTAAATATGACAAAATGTTGTAATTTTTCATGACCAAAACAATATTTTTAAAGTTGAGTTGCTTTGATTTCCATTTCAAAACTGAGTTGAGTTGTAAAGAATGTATAAAATTTCTCATAATTTATATCTAATAAAACCAGAATAAATATAATGTTGTATATATGTTTTAGATATAATTAATTCCCGTCTAACCCTCTTCACCTTATTAAACCTTTCCATACTAGACTTTCATTATGTTTCATTAGCCACAATCAAAATTTTTTTGAATGATATAAATGTTTAGACATATTTTTTTACAATTTCGTTTCAACACTATAAACACAAAAGCTTTAGCTCTTCACCACACAACTGTCATTTCGCCCAACAAAAGTATTATGCACCATTTGGTTCAAATTGAATTCATAGTTATAGAAGTAGATACTCTCACATAATTTCCTTTGACATAGATTAATATTATTATTGCTTTGTCATTTTTCTCGTTTCTTTTTTTCAATTGCGCCCCTCCACATCGGTTTCGTTGGCGAAGGTATTGGCTTCACGTATCGGGATTCTTTGGTCTGGTACATCCTGTTCGTGATATTGGTGCCGTATGCAATGCTGCCCTTGCCACTGAAGTGGTGCGTCGTCGGCGACACCATCACCGCTAGTTGTCATCTGGCCGGGCCGTAATTACGATAATTAAAGTTAGACGAAAAGAAAAGAAAGATAATATGGACATGGACAATATGTGGTTCCGACAGGACGACGCCACAAGCCATATAGCGAATGACACAAACGATTTATTGAAAAGCAAGTTTGGTGAACGTCTTATCTCACGAAAATTGGGTTCAGCGTCTAGACTTTAGCAAGCGTGCCCGTGGTGGCCATGAAAAAGAAATTGAGTTCAATACATAATGGCATTGAATGTTCTTTCACAGAAACAATTTCATTGATATTTGCTTTATTATTATTATAAAAAATTCTTATTGAAAAACCCTTTATATGAGGGCTCAGGTAATTCTTGGACCGAATGCACTCACCTCCAAACTACATTATATTCAAAAATGTACTCTCTCTTAATTTCACAAAGATATTTACCAATATGTGTGGTATAGTGCCCATGAGATGTTTGAACCCCTAATTTTATGTGTAGAAGCTAGAGGAAGATTTTATTTTGTAGCACTGAGGCACATTATTAAAAGAAACATACATATATCTTCTGAATTGTTATAAAATAAATGAGAAATTTGAAAATAATTCAAGTTCAAGGAAGTCTTCATGTTCCATATATGGGGTCTATAATTCAATATTGTGTTAGTAGGAAGTATCTGTAAACCGATTTCGCAAATCTATGACATCAAAAATTATTGAATTTGGTCGAGTAGTTTCTGAGATATAGTTTTTCAACGCCCCCACACCCATTTTCCATTTAATATATTTTTGCATAAGTGTTGAGAAAAGTGCTTTAAATTACTAAAATGAATTTCAGAGGCAATTTATTGTCTTATCCGCTTTGCACAGACTTTTCGGGAATCCAAATATTTTTACAGTCATACACCATACACCAGCCCACCGAAGTGATGATGTTACACTTGAAGCATTTACATTTAAATATGGAATGATTAAACACTAAACAAACTAGCTGCGCTTATCTTAAACAATACTCGACATTTGTACAACTTGTGTGCTGATCTGTGCACGAGTATGCGCAGCAGGAATAATTGCACTACTTTTAAGTAATAAAATACGGTAACGGGAGATATTTTTCTAATAATCATCATGGACTACTGATGCAGTACAAATATATATGTATCAATGCAGCAGCAACTTGTTTGAGTTCATAGTGCTTGTTTTTGCTTTTACACAAGGTAAGCACAACCATATGTTTGAAAATTTTTAATCCAATACACAAACAAAATTAATTGTTAAACTTTTACATGCAACCCATAACCAAGTCAGCATTTGGAAGAATGTTTTGTGAGCCATACGTTGGAGCTTTTTTAAGAGCATTTGATTATAATTCTTCAAATTATTTAATTTGATGACACTTTCAAAAGTATTATATATATATTAGTATTATATTATAAATCCAAGTATTAAATAAAGTTTTTTAGTTAATAATATATTAAACGTAAGTAATGTTTACAAGACTAAAGAAGAAGAAGAAGAAGAATAAAAGTACAATACTTTGGACGACAGGCAACTGCCAGTCTTTTGCAAATATTAGTTCACCAAAAACCATTAATTTCTAGTGTATTAGCTTGAAAAGGTTGACTGGGAAGCCAATAAATCTGTGAGGACATATGTAAGTACAAAAGGCTAAACGCACATATTGGCTTATGGTTTCCGAAAGTTAAATTAGAATAATTAACTAGCCCTATTAGGAATGCAGATGCATTGGGTTACTATTAATCTGCAAAACACTTTTACTGCTTAACATACGCACGATTTTATTTTATGTTTTCTGTAATTCGTTCGATTTCATTTGATTTATAATTTAAATTCGAAACAGCTGATTTCTGTGTAACAGTTGGACGAAACAAATAAAAAAGAATTCGTTGGCTCAAAATATGAAATTTCGTAGCTTTTATTAAAGATACAATGGTTTTGAACGATATTATCAAGGTAGAATCGAAAGGCGACATTTGAGAGACCATTCTAATTCCCTGCCTGCATCGGATTCCACGTTTTGCTGAAACCTTTCTTTACTTGTCGACTTGAGATGGTTTATTTTTGCTTCAGGTTTATTTCCATAAGTAAGATTTAGAAATACATTGAAATTGGACTCTTGCCTCGCCCACAAAATGGTGAAACCCGAAAACCTATAAACGGTCATAACTAACCCATAAATAAAGCCATAAAAGTAAATTTTGGTATAAAGGATCACACTAGGAAGAAGCATATCTGGATGTAATTTTTCTTAAGTGGGCGTGGCCCAACCATGTTTTTTGAGAATATCTCGAAAACCAAAAACGATATATAAACCAAAACTTCTGCAGTCGGTTCCCTTACGTACCCATTACACAACTTAAAAATTAATATAATCGCCACTTCCCATACAAAGGTTATGTTGAAAACTACTAAACGTGCTACTCACTAACGGAAACGTCAGAAACCCTAAATTTTACAAAAAAAAAGGCAGAGGAGAGGTGCACTCAGATTTAAATGGAAAATGGGCGTAGCGTCGCCCACTTATGGTTCAAAAACTACTCAACCGATTTTAATGAAATTCGGTACATAATACTTTTTTGACACCCTGAGGATACGGATGGAAAATGGTTCACAACCACGACTACTTCAAATATAACTCAATTCTGAATTCCATCTGATTCCTTCTGGTCTGTTTATCATCTGGGACTTCACTTGTGGAAAAATTGTCCAAATCGGACTATAACCTTTCAAGGCTCCGGATACCGAACATGAAGAACTCAGTGTCTAATGTGTAATGATTCTGATTTCTAGAACAGGGAAAAACAAAAACGGAACAATTTACAGAACACATCAAAGAATTCTAAAACTGACATTGTGGAAATATTGCCCGAAAATGATTTGCAGAACATACCTGATAGTCTTTGAACTTACAAAAATATCATATATAAGTAGGGTGTTACTCATAGGTCAGAAATTAGTATTATTAGGTTGAAAATAACAAAACAAATAAATGGATAAAAATATGTTGAATATGATACAAATATATTGCAATAACAACATGATTATCATCCTAAATATAAACACAACATCAAACACTATCGGCTTAACGACACAACAACAGCTAAATGTCAAACAAGTTGCGATGTTAAATGAAATGAAAATGAGAGGCAATGTTAACTAACATTACAGCGTAAGACTGTTAACAATGAAAGAGATGGCAGACTAAAGTAAATATAAGGCATTTCTGAAATTTAATTTAACCGGTTATTTATCAAAAAAATTTCGGAAAATATATGGAACAGTTAAAAAATAATTGTATTAAATATTTTAAGCATTTATTTCTACATATTAATGCTTTCTCAATATTTTGAAGTTAACTGCGTTTCTTCTCGGTGAGCTTTTATTAACAGAAAGCTCAGCGTCAGCAAACGCTTGTTGCAAATACCTTCTGAATGCCAAAGCAAGACATTTAGATTTCAGTTGCCGCTTCGTTTTACTTCTGAACGCTACAAAAACCGCACGAAAGCATCGGTTAAGTATACGCACCGTCGGGCAGTTATTCAAAGTGATATTCAAGTGACTAGTGGAAGATGGAGTTCATATTATTACTGAACTTTAACTGAGAAGTGGACTTAATTACTTTGTTTGTATAGAAAATTGTAATAAAAGGTGAATTTATGAATGGAAATGATACGAAACAAAATGCAAACCAAATTCGGGTGCTCATTAAACTAAAACAAATTATAACAATAGAAAAATTAAATAAACTTCTTTCGAAACCCATTTTTGCTGTACTAAATTATTAAAGTGGCATTTTTAATGCATAAATCATACCAGTATCCCAGAAAAAGGGCGCCTTTGAAAAGATTCCGCCTGAATTCAAATTCAATTGAATTAAAATTTTCATAAAAGCAACCGTAAAATCAACATTGTCGGTCGCAAATTCTTTCTGAATAAAACGCAAAACAACAAACCCATCACTGGGAATGAAAGAATAATGTCGTGTTGTGAAAATATAAAAATTATTGTGCAAATATTATGCGAATATAAGTGGCTCCAACTACTACTTAACGTCTAGGGAGGTATGCGATCTACGCTTGCTTAAAAAACAGGAATAGGTGAGGGAGAAGATGAATACTCACATGTTTTTATTTACGGGTTGCCAGCAGGACTACCTTATTCAGCTGTGGGTACTTGTTTTGACCTTTTTTGAAGTGTATAATGAAATTGAATGGCCAAATGTGTAAACGAAAATGGTTATAAGTGAGAGTTTAGAAAATATGGAACATGGATTTCAAATCCTCAGGCTGATCTGGGAAATTCACTTTTTTCATTTGTGGCACACAAGATAAATAAGAGTTTACGTTGAAGTGATGCTTGAACAAATCAGACATTACAATTTATTTAGAGACATCAATGAAAATTTGAGTTTGGGGGATTGCATGAATATATTTGTGTGTAGAAGTTAAGGATTTTTAATGTAAATATTAAAACATTATAGGAGTACAAATGTGAGTAAAAAAACTAATGTGAATAATCGCTAGTGTGGGAGCATCTTCTTATAGTCCGACCTTTTGCATTTGTTTGAACAAGCGTTTGATAAAAAGCTATATGTTTTTGTAATACCATCTTGAGAAATTTAACTGTACCTAATAAGCACAACAGGTTTACAATCTAACGGTTTTTTGTTCATTTAAAAATGTATTGGTCGGCTTGTATGAACAGTTATACAGTTCTGTTCGGACCGATGCTACGGCTTAACTTAATTTGGTACCAAAATTATGGTATATTTATGGTGTATATTATGGTGTTTTTAATTTATAATAAAGTTTTGCAGACATCTCAAAATATAAATCTCAATCAGCTTACAATCTTTTTAAATTAAGCAAGCAACTTTTCATGTTTATGCACTAACTACAATTTATTCGTTGAACAGAAAACATAACCATATGTATAATATGGCTTATTGCAGTTGTAAAAATTTGTTACCATGTTTACAGCACACGAAAAAAAAACAAAAACAAATTCATATGTCAATTTGAATTGCGCTATTTTTTTATGAATAAGCATAATAAAGAGCATTAAAATTTGCATAAAATATTTAAATTTAATTTCATATACATAAATATAACTTTATTTAAAAGTATAATATATACTTATCAATACTCACATTGGTTGTGTAATCGTTCGTTGCACTGCAGTCGCTAATGCCGCAAACTTGAATATCTTGTTGAATATGGTAATTTTACAGAAAGCCAACATTTACACTGCATGTATAAATTGGTGACAGATGGAAAGACGAACAGACCAAAACAAACAAATTGACTCGGATAAAGAGGTTGTTCAGTAGCGAATGTAGCGGTGCTTCATTTTGTTATGAAGAAAGAGTGTTTTAAATGAAATAATGGCTGCTCTCATCAAATTTCTAGATTTCCCAAAGTAGAAATTTTCTAAAATGTATTTTGATTTCGTATGCTTTCGCAACCAAAACGCGAAGTATAATTATACGAAGTCTTAATTTTTTTAATAATTCACCAGGTTATTTTACTTTTCCACCAATCGTTAATGGCGATATCATAACAAAACATTAATTGTATTTTAGACTTTTAGCAACTGTTATCGAACACCCTTTATACTGAACTAATGCTAATAAAATTATGTATAAAATTTTTTCTGACAACAACGTGATTTGGTGGTGGTAGTTGAAAATACAAAACTATAGTCCATATACCCCATATGATGATTTTCCTTTTATTCCTTTAGTTTTTTTTTTTTTTTTGATGTTTCCTAATGAAGATATATTTTCTTAAGTCTTATCAGTTAGAGTGTGAGATATCTAATAAAAATAAAATTAATTTCGCATAATGTGATTTGTTAAAAAAAAGTGATATCAATTCATATCTTCCTCTAGCAACAATATGGTGAATATATAAATTTATATCGGTCGGATTGACTTCAAAGTAGATATTTCGTAAGATATCTTAATGAAATAAATTAAAACTTGAGGTTCTAGTTCATATGATAAAGAAAAATTATACTAAAAACTTGCAATTATATACATATCGTACTAATGAAAGTGGAATTTTTGCAATCACTTAGAAATATTTCACTCGCATTTAATAGTTTCATTTCGCAATTAAACACGGGTCTTTTACAAATATTCCATGGTATTCAAGTACTGGACAATAAAAGTAAATAAATTAATTTTTATAGCTTTTAAATAATTAGCAAGTCCCACAACTTCAAATGTTTTAAATAAATAAATCACACACACAAACAAACTAATTAAATTTTATAGGCGATAAATATATTGGGCGCCAAGTGAACAAGCGATATTTGCACAGCTCTAACGGATATAAGAAACACATCCACAAAGGAATACTATAAAAAGAATAGCACTTTATAAGTAAATAATGAATATAAAAAAAACTAGTAAAAACTTTTATAATTATTTATATATTTTACTATGGTAAAAATTTGGTAAAGCAAGAGCAAAATAATGCAGTAATTTCAGCTGCTATTGTGCGGTAAAATCACACACATAAGTGTATGCATGTGTATGCGAGTGGACATTTACCCACAATTCAAACACACGCGGCAGGACAACTGTAATTAAACTTCATTTAACGTGCAAAATTCAGATCAAACAAAAGAGAATAAAGCACTTTTATTGGCAGACATATGCACATGCGCGTCTGCACGTGGTTGTAATACGGTCACTTTTTACAGGTATGCGGTCATACGGTCTTGTTTATAGGAAAATACAATTAGGCTGGAGAGAATTCTAGGTCATTGCTATGCTTATATGTACATATGTAGTGAAGCGTGTGTCTCGAAATGTCCTCACAGATATGCTTAACATATTATGTATTTAAATACACAAATATATATCAGTTTTAAAATATGTATGTCCGCTCGACCAATTTGAAGAACGACATAAAATCAATGCAAATTATTGCAGCATCAGCGAGCAACAGTTTAAAAATAAATTCCAGCCGAATAAAGTTCAATGAAACGTCGAGCCATTCAAGCAACCACCCCTCAGGATAAGAGTACGATGTATGTGAATCCTAGTGCAGAAAAAACCAAAACAGCGCAATTATTGCATTTAAACACTGCTGAGGTTTTCCAGGACTTACATATTTATTTTTAAAATAGTTAATTTCGTCGATTTCTATTTAAAGTGTCACCAAGTCCATTTAAGGGTGAAATGTGGTGAGGTGGTTTGGAAAATTTCGACTACAAGAGTAAATTTGGTGAAGTATAGAATTATATAGTATAGCTGTAGTAAGTAGAACTCGTTGGTTAAATATCCATTGTCATATATGTATGTGATATTTGTGGATATTGTTTATTAACTAAACTACAAAAATATGACAAGCTTATTTTGGGGGCATCCTATGTCTGTATATAATCGCACACTCAATTGCGTCTGCCATCACTTATGCGGGCATATTAGCGGCGAATAATTTCTGAAATTATATTCGTCCATGGCTTCCTTGTTATCTACTACATGTAAATAAGTATATAAGTAAATACTGGAGAGTCTATATGGAACATGTATGGTACTCCTTTGCTGCTTAGTTGCTACAACAAGGACTTTTGTTTGGAGCTTGCACACAATTTGCGCTACAGCGTAAATTCATCAATGTCAGCGTTTGGCTGACTAAATGGATACAAATGAATTTAGTGGCAACGATAATAAAATTGATTAGCATTTCGCCTTTTGACACGGCTTTTGACAGTCGACAGAGTTTTGTTCACATCATCTCTCTTAGAAAAGACCGGCTAAGTCTCTCAACTATGAAATAACAGTTATTCAAATGTTATTGCAGTGATATTTCTTTAATTTTTTCACAGTTTATACCGTAGTTACTTGGATACTTAAACTAAAGGTTGTATCTATGAAGGTAAGGTATAAAATAGTGATAAAAGTTCCATGAATAAAATTACGAATAATAGTCGTACATTTTCTAATAAAGATTTTCGAGCTAAGTCTGAATGAATTTACTTTATATATATTTTGGATCATTTGAATGTTATATGTGGGATAATTTAAGCTTTACTCAAATTCTTTAGATTTCAAACTAAAACACAATGTTGATAAACAATATATTTGGTACCAAAGTCTCTCGATATATGCGTGGTATCGATGTTTGGATCCTATATGTGTCCTATGACTGTCTTTTTGTCCGCAAAAAGTGGTCATCATATTAAATATATGTATGTATATATTAGTGTTGTGATCGCCCACTCTATGTACTTATGAATGATTTGTTGCTGAATTTTTCAATAATGGGAGGAATTTATTTTTTCCTTAATTTGTTAACGGATTTGAGCTAAAGATTCAACACCTATTACTTCCTAATTGGTATACGAGTATATTTCTAATATTATATATCACATTAATAATGATCATAACAAGTATCATTCAAATCGCCATTGAAATTTGCATTAAATTTCTAACAAGCGAGTACTCTGCATGAATTAATCGCTTATAGAGTTATTTCAATAAGTAATTTAAAAATAATTTGTATTCAAATCAGTTTCCCCATCAGTATATGCTGCACTTGTATATCTTTTGACCGCTTCTGGAAAGCCGCTAGTCTCACGAATTATATTTTCTTATACGAGTTTTCTTTACGCCGCTTGTTTCCCACCTTCTGAGCAGATTATGGTTCATTGCGTCTTTTGGAAATTATGTTGCTGGAGAAATAAACTTTAATGTCCTTTACTGTATAATTTTTTTTGTTCTTCAAAACATGTTGTTGGATACACTCATTAAACAATTTCATCCATTTTTTTTGATTATTCACTTCATAATTCGTTTACTTTGCCCTTTCGTAATTTAATTTTTAAAATAACCTCGCTGTTGTTGGTGCTGTAGAGTTCTTTTTCCAGGTAAATCAGAGAATTTGAAAGAAAACACTTAATAAAGGTGTAACCGCGCAATGCAGGCACTGTTTGCGAATATATTACTATTTAAGGATTCTGTCCTAACAAACTTTTGCAAATACTTTCTTATATCTTCTAGTTTTTTGTAATTTTGTTAAACAATATTGCTACTAAAATATATCTGATTACCTTAAAAATCAAATTAATATAAATTAAACTGAAATAAATGTTAGATAAGACCATTTATATTACAATCTCTTGATTTTCATTTCAAAGGAATAGTGATGGTCTATTGTTAGTCTTCACTCGGTGCAAATATCTGCAAAACGACTCATACTCTCTTTAAATGTCAAATGCCAGGCAAAGTCTCTGATGCAATTTATGAATATACATGGTATCATCAGTTTGATTTATTATCTTGACATCAGAAAGCTGCCACGTCGTATATAACTCCCTCCGTATATATAGAGATTTGTGTACTCTTATATTTACATTGAGTATCTAAAATAGAATTTCGTTACATTTAACACCATTTTGATCACATTATGAAACAGTAACTTGGCACGTTCCACTCACATTTTTGTAAACATGGTTTAGTATTTATATATAGTGAGTGACATACAAGTGGTTTTGTATATATTCAAATGTTATCAAGTAACAAACGTGATTATAAATGTCATGTGTTATCTTTATTATTTGGACATTGCTTTTTAATGAGTAGTTATGACGTCTCCTAGTGTTGTAAGTGTTTAAATAAATAAGTAATTATAAATATATCGCTTATGAGCTTTGGATATATTTACATATGTGTATATACATAAATATTAAAATGTTTTGGGTGTAGTAAGGATATTGTACAAAGAATTACTAATAATGTACGAAAGAAGAATTACCGGATTCCGAGTGTTATTACAAATGAGGTTGGGGATGAATTATTGTTGGGGTTAAACTGATCTTTTATCAACCAATCGGTTTAATCTGTTCAGATTTTATATAAGCGAACAATTGGTCCTGAAGCGAATAATGAAGTTCAACGGAAGTTATTAAGAGTCGAAATTTCGATATTGTATGTAGTTTCTTCTTCTTAGGAACTAGCATTTGGCCCCATAGAGGCACTTTCTACCAAGCCTTCGGAGTGTTCTTTCCACAGGAGTAAAAGTTCTGCTTGGATTCCCAGGTCTTTTCGAATATCCAGTTGCGAAAGTTCAGTGTGAAACCGGATTAAGACAATTTCGTCCGCTATGTTATTGATATGCGAGTCCTCTTTAATAGGTGCTCATTTCTAAAATTCGCTTAAACGAAGGAACAAAGGATGCCATTAACAACAAATTTAAATTGGATAATAAAACACTTTTCCATGCATTCTTTGCATAATCAAACAAAAATAAACAATAAAAATATAATTAGAATTCCTGTTATGTCTGAATAATGTTTGTTCAAATCAGATTAAATTTATTTAATTAAGGAATAATACAATTAATTATATAATAAACAGACATTCAATCTTGTAAACAATCTCTACCAAAAAGTTGGTCCTACAACAAAAATTATTTGTATGAATATACAAATGTAGACGTATGTTTAAACAATTTCTTACGACTCTTTATGCCTTAACTGTTGCTGCAGTTGTTGTTTGTTTAAAGCAATTTAATATTTGTCAACCATATTTGGTCAACAGTCGAATCTTCGAAAACGAATTGCTCTGTTGATAATTGCCACAATGAACGTTTTGTTTATACCGGTAGTGGTAAGCGTGTTGAGCGCAATAAAATACAACAACAATAATAAATTGTCATTAAGTCTGTGGGTGGTGTGTGAGCATGACACCATGTTTTCGCTTCAACTTCGGCTTATGAGCATTGGCGGTAAGCAATGCATTGCAGACGCCGCTACGTGATTGGCCAGCTAAACATGCTCATTGCGGCTTTGAATCGGGTTTGCGCTAGCGTCATTTCATTGCATGTTTTGTTTTGCTAAGCTTTCTAACCGAATAATTCATATTTTTACGGCGCTTATCTACAAGGGTAAGCAAGAGAAACCGCGGTATCTTTGGAATTGGAAAAAGATTTGGAGAAGCAATTGCTGCACACGCATTCTTTTATCTCATGCAAACGCTTTGCTACTTGCTTACGCGCAGACTTCGGAGTCCAAGCAGCTTTGCACAATTTCCTGTAATATTTATTCGAACAAACGTTACGTTACGTATGTATGTATGTACGTGCATATTTGAGCATTAATCGTGTGGTATTATAAAATATTTACAATCCCCAGGGAGCATGTGTGAAAAATAAGTTCCCCAAAATGGATTCTAATCCTTTAGAAGTGAAGAATTACAATATATATATATATATATTTATCTACTGAACGGCATTTGGAACATTCAAAGCTAGGAAATACCATTCGAATTTATCAATAGAGCAACATGTATGTACATTGAACATACAACAATTTTAGCTCGTGATGTCAGAGTGCGCCAATTATATGCATTTTGTATGCAAACTGCAATGCATTGGGATATGTGCGTGTTCGTAAGAGTGTGTACAAAGCTATTTCACGTGCTTCAATCAATCTATTTACGCATTAAAAAAAAACAAAACGAAACGGAGAAGAAATTGTATCTCAAATCATTTAACAACTGCTTAGTCGCTCAACGCCGCTTCATGTACCGTAAACATCAAATTTCAAATGCGTCAATGAACTTGGCGGTCAATCAAGCGAATTACAGTGTGCTGAGCGCATGCAAAAGTGCTTAACTTTTTGAATTTGCGCAATTAACGTAAAACCGGTTATTTTGTAATCGGCTAATTGATAATTGCCTCGATTTAAATTTTTTACCTAATAAATGTTAAAAAGTATACATATTTTTATTTCATTAAATGCCGTAAAAAGATCGACTAGTAGGTATTAAATTAATTATTTAATCTCAGTATCTCAGAACAGCGCTCGGTTGTTGAGTGCAACCAAAAATGACAATGCTAAACTTTTTATTAAGCAAAAAGAAACCGTCTTCGATTCGCCAAGTATTGGAGAGCAGCGAAAATTCATCACTCAGGTTACCTCTATTAAGTGTTAACCAATATTTGTATTAAAGCAGAAAATTCCTATATAGTTCGGTTGAAACTGTTCCGAAGAGATACTATATATCACTTATTTGTGATTCGAATTAACGTTGTAATCATGTCTCCTAAGTATCAAAGAAGTTGTTCTAAGAAGCAGAATAAATTAATTTTATTTGATTACAAATCCAATGAATCCATTTCACTGTGCAACGCATTTACTGCATTGACAATTTCAGTACACTACGGCATCTCAATTATCATCAGTCAAACACATACCATATATACTTATATATAAAGGCCTGCACCTCTGTTTGTATAGAGTTCATTAATCAATTTAAAACATATACACATACGTATAAATATTTTTATTAGCAACGCCCGAGCCATGTTGTAAATTGCAGTTATTGTTACAAGCGATTTATTGCAACACTGTATTGTTTACTCCAGAATCTCGTTGCTTCTCGCTCGTTTCCTAATGTTCGCAGCGCATCAAAGCTTTGCACCGATCTTGTCATTGCTGTCACTCACAATCTATCGGAATCGACTTGCGTTGTGAATATGCATTAAATGCATAATTTTTGTTGTTGTTATTGTTCTTATTCACAGCTCATTGAGCTCTCATAATGAATACGATATTTATTATTTATCGCACACAAATATTGACACCGTCCAATGATCGAAGTGGCATAGACGTGTTCGAACTGCAAACATGGAGAGATATGTGTGTAAATACATTAATTTTTGCATTCGTCTATTAATCCTAGGAAGGCGATTAAATGCTTCAATAGATTTAATATATACAGTCGACTCTCGTTAATGCAAGCCTGCGATAATTCGAACCTCTCTATAATTCAAAGTTATCACGAGTACCCTACTAAATCTCTTTATATTTCGAACAAAATCAATACATTTTCATACACTTGGTAAAAAATCATTGCTATTTAATAAAACGACGCGTTAATTCGAGCTCATCAGCGTCCAGCACTCGACAATTCAAAGTTGCAGAGAGAAGAGGCGGAAAGATTGTAAGTACATTTTGCGACAAGTTCAAACTTGTATCAAGATACACGGGCCTTTGTTTTTGTTATGATTAGTTTGACTATTTGACGCACACACTTCTCACTAATTGGTTTGTTTAGTTATCCAGCTACTGTTACTCTTTCGTTTGTATGCAGATTAAAAGTTAGCGTTAGTTATGAGCCCTAGAAAGTATAAATGTTTGACGAGTGCGGTGTGAGTTTTTCTGATTTTGTTCAAGTGGATGAAAATGTTGCTGTCTCAGGTTTACTAATCGATGGCGAAATTTTATCTGCGACAGATACGCAAAGTAACGATGAAGATGAGGGCGATACATCGGAACCTTTGGCAGAGGTGTCAGTTATGGAAGCAAGATCCTTATTTGATACATGTATGTACACGAATGTACCTCTTAATTCTTGTAATTTTTATATTAATAAATAAAAATTAACCAACACTTAATAATTCGAAGTTTTGTTTATTTTCTCTCACAAATTTCGAACCATTTAATATTTCAAACACTCGATAATTCGTAATATTTCAAGAGTCCCTCAAGTTTCGAATTAACGAGAGTCGACTGTATGTACATAAAGTGCCTTCCAAAATATTTACTAAGTAATCAAATTAGCATAAACAAATTTAAGCTTATGAAATTTTAATGATTCTGGTTTAACGACTTAAACTGTTTATTGTAATAAACATGAAATTAAAATGTCGGGACTGAGATGATTTTCTAATTTTAATAAGATTTACATTACAGAAGCATAACAAATATTAATCTATTTAGCTTCGAATTAAATTTGGCGATTTATCTAATAACCAATGCAATATATCTATGTAGATATGTGCGTATGTGTATATGTACCAATAATGTTTCTGGAAATTTCATTTTATTCTATTAAACTTTATGAACGATTTTTGAAAATACATCATTATTTTTGAACATCACATATTTTATTGTAAACAATCTCATCATCACGGGGTCGCTTCAAAACCATAGGATATAATTACTCTTATGTTATATTTTAATAATATGAAATCGAGAAATATGAGCTTTAAAGCCGAATGAAGGCATGGGGATTCTATTAAATCCACATATTATCCTTGAGGTTTGAAAGTTTTACTAAAAAGGAGCAAAATTCAAACTTTATTTAAAGTTCTCTTAGAGGCAACTACAATAAACGTTCCTGTAGTACTTATTCTGATAATGCCACCCACATAGAGCCAACGGTAGCTCATTACCGTGGACATCAAATAGTATCAAATATTAGTATCAAGTAGTATTTGTCACAAAACTTAACTAGGCAAATGATTGAATTGTTGTTTATAAATGAGTGGCGCAGCGATGAACGAGACGCATTAAGTTCACTTAACCCGATTCCTCCTTTCACGTGAACTAATCGCCTGGGGACTATTTCAGTAGAGCTCATAAAAGAATTGGTTCAGCGGCAGATGTATTATTGTGGCGGTTTATTCATTATAATTTAAAATGCCATAATCTGCTCATTAAACTTGAAAGAAACAGCGCCAATAACACGAAGCCTCAAGTTGCAAGTGGCAAGCGACGACCAGTTAGCGGTTAGTGGCAGACGGTGAAATAAGTGTACAACTTATTAGACACCATTAGTATCAACTAAAAAGCGGTTGCTAACCGCGTGGAGTGTACAAATTTCAATTGCCATTGTGGCTGTCTAAGGTTTTAACTCTTGTGGCAAGTAATGGTGTCGTATTATGCGGCAAAAGAGGCAAGTGGCGGCCAAGAGTAATAAATTACCGGTTTAGTGGGTGCGTACTTACCACACAACAACAACCACTTTGATGCCATAATTGATTTTTTTTTCTTTTTGTTGTTGGTGGCCCAATATAAATATTGCCATTGCTCACTAAACAAACTATCTGGTAAGACTGTGCCACTGGCGTATAACAAGTCGTGTTAGCGAAGGCTGGAAGCAGCAGTTACCGCAAATGCAATTTCGTTAAATTAGTCGCATTAATGAGAGTTTTGTTGTCATTCGGTTGAGAAGTTAAAAATAATATGGTGGACACCGCTAATGGATTTTAGAGGAAATTGTTTTTAAAATAATATAGTAGCAAACTGTTTTATTATAAACAATATAATATGATGTCTTTCGAGGAGTTTAGCTTCCTCAATACATATTATTTACATACTTATGATATATACAATCTATACACCTACAGACTATAGGATTATTCATAAGTGAAAAATTTTCCTGATTAATACAATTTAAAAAGTATTCGCAGATGACCAGAGGACCGAAAAATGTCGTTGAATGCTGAATAATTTGTCGGCTTATTTTGATGTAGTGGTTCTAGTTTCAATTATTTGGCTTTAAACCGTTTAGGTCTAACAATTTGTACGCGACCACAATAAAGAAAAAATCAAAATTATTGCAGAATAAAAACTAGTTTGGCATACGCTTGTGAAGGCAGTCTGCCAGGTCGCGGACTCCACAGTCAACTCTACAGTTTACTTAGCAATTCTGAAATTAAAATTTGAGTAGACAAACACTTGTTTATGGTCATAAAAAGGTGTTTGTTTATATGTAGATACATATTGTATTGTACCACTTGCAGCGTTACTAATTAATGATAGATAACGTAATTAATTTGTCATCAAAATGTTACAATTGCTGCTTTTGTCAATAGAAACAAAAATGGTGCACAGACATACATACCTACTGCCTTTTGTATATATACATATGAATAAAATATACCTTACAACAATGAATTACTAAAAATATTGCGGCAGTTGAGAAAAATTAAACTGCATTAAAATCTTATATAATGACTGCAATATGTTTGAATAAACTGAAGTCTGAAAAAACTATATGCCGGGAAAAGGCTGTGAATTAAATAATATCAAGCAATTAATTTGCTATTAATTTCAATTTCAAGTCAACAAAAAAATTATTATCCACATTTTTTATTACTTACAAAATTCCATTTTTTTTTTTGCTCAACAGTTTTTATATCGTATGCGCCTAAAAGTATTCACCACAATAATACGAAGTTCGATTTAATTTCTGATAATAGAATTAATTGTTGGGTATACGCCGCTAACAGGAAATACCTATTAGTTTAGTGGAAACTATTAAAATTTATTTTATAAAAGACTCTATAAATAGAAAATATTTTTATTATTTTATATATTTTAATTATATATTTAAAATACAAAATTCCTTCGAATACATCTATGGTGGCTGTGCCTTTTCCGTCTGACCAGAATTTGTTTTCGTACCGGTCTCGTCCCTACTGTCCGTTGTCATATCAGTTGTGTCGTAATTTTCTAATTACTTACTGCCTATTGACACTCACATAAATAAACACATTTTTAATTATCACCACACCAGTAGAACATTGTGTCATACCAAACCAAGCGATTTGCTTTTGAAATTCTACTTTGTACTAAGATTAAAACAACAAAAGTTAGAGTAATTTTATTAACCTTACCTTTGTTTATTAGATATTGAATACTAATTGCATTCCTTTTACTCGCGTGTGCAACATAATGATTTATGTTAATTCACTTGTCCGTTATATTTTTTGCACAATGCATAGTCAGTCATCGCAGTTCAACGAGCTTAGACCCCACCCATTTTAATTATGCTCTTTAGACATTCACTTCAAAAATTTGCCGACACATGGTAATCAATCAATCTAACCTATTTAACATGCAATCAACTAACTGTTTTGAGGCGATTACACTCTCGTATGAATTGTTGCATGATTTCAAATTAATTTTAATGGGACAGAGATATTTCGATTTCACTCATTTTCACCACCAATATACATTGTATCTAAGATTATATGCTCACTTAATTTGGCTGAGATATTTCACATATTAACCGATTTATAAGCTATTAAGCCCATCGTATTTTTGAAAACCCTATAATTAGGTTTATAAAAGCTATGGTTATGACCCGATTTAACCATTTCTAGTACAGAGACACACTATTAGAAGAAAAAGATTTTCTCTGAATTAAATTAAGATATCTGAGAGATTTACCGATATTTTCGGTTAAAAATTATCCTAAGGCACTGAATTCTGCATATTCGATATCCGGGGCATTGAAAAGTTATAGTCCGGTTTCGACAAGTGATGCCACGGATCATATACAGTATTTGTGTAAAATCTTATTTCTCATCATTGGTTCCTCATATATTCAAAATTGAGTTATATGGGAAGTAGTCGTGGTTGTGAACCGATTTCATCCACTTTCTACTCGTGTCATCAAGGTGTCAAGAAAATATGATATACCGAATTTTATTCGAATCGGTCGAGTAGTTCTTGAGATATGGTTTTTGACCATTAAGTGAGTGATGCCACGCCCCATTTTCCACTTTGTAACATACTCTGAGTGCAGCTTCCTTCTGCTATTTCTTTTGTAAAATTTAGTGAAAAAAAATGTTTTTCGTATTTTTATCCGTTGCACGGACGGACGGACGGAATTATCGTCACCCTGATAATTTTTAAATATATAGACTCATTTTTTGTCCTTAACAATAGTTGTATGACTTACAAACAACCTTCATGTAAACAAAAATATAATACTCTCTTAGCTACTTTTGTTGCGAGAATATAATAAGTCAAACTAAATAAAACTGTGTTTTTTTAATAACAAATTACCACTTACTGGTAAAACTCTTTAACTGTAAAGATTGATAATCTTGACTATTCGTCTGAGTTTACTAGTAATATAAAGTTTTAAATCCTTATCCTTTTAAATTTGCAAGTCTCAATATATGTGAGTATGGAAATTACCACTCGTGAGTTCATGAATATGTAAATTATTTACAACAAGTAAGGAAGGGCTAAGTTCGGGTGTAACCGAACATTTTATACTCTCGCAATTTATTGATGTAATTTTATAAAGACAACACAATTCGACCTATATATTCTGATTAAAGTTCAATAGAATAACTAAAATCATCATAAATAATATATGGGGACTGAGGTAATTCCTGAACCGTTTTCACCACCAAGATACAATGTATCGAAGACTATACGATCACTTAATTTAATATTACTTATAATTAGGTATATGGGATCTGGGGGAAGTTATGACCCAATTTTTACCATTTCAGGTACAGAGAGAAACTGTTATAAGAAAAAAATTCAGAGGGAATGAATTACATTAAAATATCTGAGGGATTTACCTATATTTTCGGTGAAAAATTAACCTTAGGCACTGAGTTCTTCATGTTTGATATCAGGGGCCTTGAAAAGTCATGGTCCGATTTTGACAATTTGTCCACAAGTGATGTCACAGCTCAAATACAGTATTTGTGTAAAGTTTTATTCCGCTAGCTTCATTGGTTCCTTATGAATACATTATAAAGTGAACGAATCAGATGGAATTCAAAATTGGGTTATATGGGAAGTAGACGTAGTTGTGAACCGATTTCGCCCATATTCCACCCGTGTCATCAGGGTGTCAAGAAAGTGTTATATACCGAATTTCATTGAAATCGGTCGAATAGTTCTTGAGATATGGTTTTTGACCCATAAGTGGGCGACGCCACGCCCATTTTCCATTTTGTAAAAAAAATCTCAGTGCAGCTTTCTTCTGCCATTTCCTATGTAAAATTTGGTGTTTCTGGCGTTTTTCGTTAGGGAGTTAACCCACTTTTCGTAATTTTCAACCTAACTTTTGTATGGGAGGTGGGCATGGTTATTATCCGATTTCTTTCATTTTTGGACTGTATAAGGAAATGGCTAAAAGAAACGACTGCAGAAAGTTTGGCTTATATAGCTTTATTGGTTTGCGAGTTATATACAAAAAAACTTATTTGAGGGCGGGGCACGCCCACTTTTCCAAAAAAATTACATCCAAATGTGCCCCTCCCTAATGGGATCCTATGTTCCAAATTTCATTTTCATAACTTTATTTATGGCTTAGTTATGACACTGTATAGGTTTTCGGTTTCCTCCATTTTGTGGGCGTGGCAGTGGACCGATTTTGCCCATTTTCGAAAGCAACCTCCTCAGGGTGCCAAGGAACATGTGTTCCAAGTTTCATTAAGATATCTTAATTTTTACTCAAGTTATCGCTTGCACGGACAGACGGACAGACGGACAGACGGACGGACAGACATCCGGATTTCAAATCTACTCGTCATCCTGATCATTTATGTATATATAACCCCATATCTAACTCTTATATTTCTTGGTGACACAAACAACCGTTATGTGAACAAAACTATGATACTCTGTGCAACAGGTTGCGAGAGTATAAAAATGTATGTATATGTTTCCTCACATAGCACTCAGTGACCATAATTTATGCAATCCTCGTTTCTTATGCTCGACTTTACACATGTACAGCTAAGATGTCCTTTACTATAGTACGAGCAGGTAGGAGTAAGTGTAAAATCGACTGCTTCAGTATATGTTATGTATATGTTGACAGTATTTTGGTTAATTTCCCTTTCAATTCAATTTCATTTACAAATAATTCGCGGTAAATTTTGTTACTTCCGTTTAATAACACCAAAAAAATACATTGGATAAATTTAAGAAATGAACCGGAAACACCCCAAAGTGAAATATTGAAGTAAAATGTTGAAGAATCACAAGAAAAAAGGCGTGAGAGATTAGTTCTAGACTATAAAAGTGATTGATTTGCTTTCCATATAAATAGTCTGAAATTCCGCAAGTGAGCAATGCAACAATTGTTGCTCTCTCTAATAGACGTACATCATGATAAATACCAACAATTATATTAACACAAGTGTAAAAGAAGAAATAATAGATATGTATATAAGGCATAGGATCATATATTTCCAACAAATTCATTCTACAATTTGTATCATGTTTGAAAGACTATTTTCTTTTTATTTTCCTCTAACATTAATTTATTTATCATGATTACTAAAAATGGCACTGAAAGCCAATATTTTCGCCTAAAAAGGGATTTGAGTTCGTCTGAGCATTTGAATATGCACACATAAGTACCCCTATCAATATATTGTCAGGTCACTTGGCAGGCGCCCACAAAAACAGAAACAACCAAACAACAAATCTACCTACAAATAGTAAATTACTCTACATACAAGCTCAACTGGACATGCACATTTCTACTTTGTCGAATATGAGTGTACATCTGCAAACACATACTCACATAACGGGTGATTTTTTTGAGGTTAGGATTTTCATGCATTAGTATTTGACAGATCACGTGGGATTTCAGACATGGTGTCAAAGAGAAAGATGCTCAGTATGCTTTGACATTTCATCATGAATAGACTTACTAACGAGCAACGCTTGCAAATCATTGAATTTTATTACCAAAATCAGTGTTCGGTTCGACAAATCGAAAAATCGACAAATCGACAAATTTTGTTCAGCGATGAGGCTCATTTCTGGTTGAATGGCTACGTAAATAAGCAAAATTGCCGCATTTGGGGTGAAGAGCAACCAGAAGCCGTTCAAGAACTGCCCATGCATCCCGAAAAATGCACTGTTTGGTGTGGTTTGTACGTTGGTGGAATCATTGGACCGTATTTTTTCAAAGATGCTGTTGGACGCAACGTTACGGTGAATGGCGATCGCTATCGTTCGATGCTAACAAACTTTTTGTTGCCAAAAATGGAAGAACTGAACTTGGTTGACATGTGGTTTCAACAAGATGGCGCTACATGCCACACAGCTCGCGATTCTATGGCCATTTTGAGGGAAAACAATTCATCTCAAGAAATGGACCCGTAAGTTGGCCACCAAGATCATGCGATTTAACGCCTTTAGACTATTTTTTGTGGGGCTACGTCAAGTCTAAAGTCTACAGAAATAAGCCAGCAACTATTCCAGCTTTGGAAGACAACATTTCCGAAGAAATTCGGGCTATTCCGGCCGAAATGCTCGAAAAAGTTGCCCAAAATTGGACTTTCCGAATGGACCACCTAAGACGCAGCCGCGGTCAACATTTAAATGAAATTATCTTCAAAAAGTAAATGTCATGAACCAATCTAACGTTTCAAATAAAGAACCGATGAGATTTTGCAAATTTTATGCGTTTTTTTTTTTAAAAAAGTTATCAAGCTCTTAAAAAATCACCCTTTACAAGTATATATAATATGTGGTACGAGCTCCAGCTAGTGCCACAATGCAACATGTCGCCTGTAAATCATTATCAACTTGGAATTTCCTTACTCGCACAGTTTCTTATTTTATTGCAGTGTATTTTTTCTTCTTCTTTCCTTTTTATTTGCTCATTTACCACGTCATTTTCTGCCTTCTTCCGCTCGTGAGCACGCATATCGTTGCACGCCTGCTTGAGTTTCCCGCAAAAAGTTACTTATACGCAACGGTGCACCACTGACAAGCACTCCAACCACACGTATTGCCATTAAAGTTGTTTTTCTTTGAAATCAGCGCCTTGAGATGTCACTTAAATTCTGATAACACGATGAAAATATTGCTCATTAAAGCCCCCGCAAGTGAGTTGCCCTGTATGGGTGTAAAGTGGCGACGGAAACCGTCCTCTTGCCACAGCTGTCTTCTTATTTTGTCTGTTCTCTTTATATGGTAGCTGTCTGTAGTGCTCATTCGTTTATTTGTTTATTTATTTATTTTTCTTTGCCATATCTGTTTGAGATTTCACTTTAGCACTCCGAGCACAGACTAAATATTTGCTGTAAATATTAAATGTGCTCGAATGTTGCAAACAAGTTGTCATAAGTTCATAAATTTACAGGTGAACACAGCGAGAAATCAAAAGAATGAAAATTAGATAAATAAGCATAAATTATATATGTGTGAATGAGCAAAAGCCAACAACTACGGATATTAGATATATTTAGTATACAGCACTCTCCAGGAAGTTACAGAAGATCTGGTCTACCCGAAATTACTACAAATTCGAAATGAATTATTCCATGGTATCCATGCAAAAATTTTTATGGGTTGCCAGTTTCGATGTCTTGTTGGTTTATGGTATCCGATAACCCCGAATCATATGTACTCAATACCCAAGTCAATCATAAACTGAACAAACAAGTTTATATTGTCAATTATTTATTAACTTCAAAATCGCTTTACTTACAGGTCGGCACGTGAATTGCCATGCATGCTGAAAGCTTAAATAACGTTGAATCTTAATCAACTAACATATACAGTTATCAACGAGTGTCAATTGTTCCTAACTGTCGAAATAAATTGCCACTCAATTAAACATGAATAAATAAGTCAGTTAGTGAAAAGGGAATATGGTTACAGTAATAAAGTTAAACCACAAATATTAAGAGAAAAAATATTAGAAAGATTTCCACTATTGACTCTCTTCCAAAGATCTTTTTAAATGGAAAATTCACAGACTTCAATAATGGATGAACAAAAATGTTATTAAATTATTTGCACAAAAAATAAATCAAATAACTCGTATTTGTACTACCTTGCACACATTTCAACAACATAACAACAAAATGAATAATTATTTGTGTGCCCTGATTGGCCATTCAGTATAGACATTTAGTGATGCAAATTGTGTGAAAGTCCTCTTCTCCACTCCACAATTTTCAGTTTGCAGATTTGCAGATATCTGCAACCAGAGTTTCATATGCAGCAACAGCAATGGAAATGTGACACTCAAATTGTGCTCGAATATTTGTATTATATATAAATTTACTTTCATATAAACACTATCGACTTAAATTTTCAGCGCAATAATTTCTGAAGTGTTCGTTTAATAATTTACTTTTTTTCCACTGCCAAAAGATTTTATAAAAGACACGACATGACAATTACTCTGGAGTAGTTTATGCAGTTCATGTGCTGTAATTTAAAAATATATAATAGTAAAGGAGAGAAAATTAGCTACAAATTTGAGTTACTCTACTCGTAGCTGGCGTGTAGTGTCTTTTCTTAATTACTATGATATGACTTGCGGAATAATTGGTTTTCCTATGCATGCATATTTTGGTTTCATAGAGGCAAAAACGTTAATAGGGATCGCGTTTAACATGATAACCATTAATTAAACCAACATGTTTCCATCAAATTATGGAAATAAAAGTAAACAGACACTTCACCTAATTTCAGTTGTTGTTTATAAATATAGTATTTAGTTATAATTATGTAATGCTAAATGAACAAATATATAAACTAGAAGATGTTAGAGCATAATAATAATTATTTAGGATAAAATGGTTATAATTACACTGTCCAACAGCATTTTTGGAACAGAATAGCGACCCTATAATTCTGAAAGGGTATGTTGAGTAGATCATTTTTGTAGAACAAACTTATGGTCCAGCACGTCTGAGTTTTTTTTTACAGTGGGTCAAAGTTTTCATTTTTTGGTCGAAGGGAGCATTATACTATATGAAAAAAATGTTGTAAGTTAATGTCTGAGAGAACTCTTATGGTCAGAGTTATATTGTGCTCTGTGGAATTCCCTGGCAACCCTGGAGCGAAGTGAAGTGAATTAAAGTGTAATAGAAATAAACTTAAATAAATTAGAACAAATTAGAAGTTATAAAAGCTAAAATAAAAAGAGCTTGTTTCTACACGGAAGTGATTACGGAGATCACCTGTAAGTTGAAGTGAGGTGAAATAATCGAATAGGAAGGCTGCTGCACCTGCTAAAAGTTTCTACAGTAGATGTAAGACAACCTGTCTTCATTTTTCACTGGACTTTGACCACGAAAAGAGAATCTGGAAAAGCCGCTACCGTAGTATAAGCTTTATTTTTATCTAATACTATTAATATATCTAATACAAAAACCCAATTGTAATACTGTACTAAGTAGTAAGCTTTTTGCTTTACTCGTTTAAGATTAGCCTAAAAGTATACACCGAAATCTGTATACAACGTTGCCATATAATTATTTTTACCAACTAGTTAGTGGCTTATTATGGAAAATCTCCAAACAACTCCACCTTGTGGGGGTCAACTACCCAAAAACCCGGAAACTACAGTTTACAAAGCAAATCATTATGAAACCATAATAAACCAACAATCCAGGCAGTTGGAATCAATAGAGCAATTGTGTGCTGAATTAAAAAAGGAGATAGCCTTGCTCAAAGCTGAAAACCAGTATCTTAAAACAAAAAATATAAATTCGGCAAATACAGATCCAAATGCTGAAAGTTTTGAAACGGATGAGGAAGAGCTTTCCCGTGAAACAGATTGGATTTTGAAAAAAAGACCCAGTAAAAAAAGAAAAGCTGAACTCTCTCCTCAGCTTATTGAGCCAACTACGTCAAATACCGCAAAAGCAGGCGTAATTGACAAAAAAGAAAAGAAAATCTTTCGGCCTCCACCAATAATGATATCGGGGGAATGTGAATACCAAAAAATTTATAATATTGCTAATAATGAAGCTAAACAAGGATTTTCTATTAAACTTCTAAATAATAATATCTATAAAATCAGTACATCAGACGCTGATGATTATAGAAAGATAACAAAGATGTTATCCAAAGAGAGTCTACCATGGTATTCTTACGAAAACAAACAATCGCGACCAATTAAAGTAATGGTAAAAAATTTACATCATTCAAATAAGCCAGAGGCAATATTAATAGATCTTCATGAAAAAGGATTCAAAGCTATAAACGCAGTTAACAAATTGAAATGGAAAACGAAAGAGCCTCTAGATATGTTTCTTCTAACCTTCGAAGCAACTGAAAACATAAGCAACATATATGGAATAAAAACAATATTACATTCTGTTGTCGTTATTGAGGCTGTAAAGCAGTCAAAGCTCATACCACAATGTAAGTTGTGCCAATCTTATGGACATACTCACAATTATTGTGGCAAACAACCAAGATGTGTGAAATGTGCAGGAAAACATAAAACCATTGAGTGTCAGAAACCTGCTCAACATCAACCAAAATGTTGCAACTGTGGTGAGGCTCACCCTGCAAATTATAGAGGATGCGTAGTTGCAAAAGAATTGCAAAAGATTCGGGACCAAAGGACTGGTACAAAGAAAAACGACCCTCGCGCTAAAAATCTGGTTGAAAAAGATGCAAAAGATCTCTCAATAAACACAACACGCCAATTAATTGCAGCAAATAAAATTACATCATCAAACGGAATTAGTTACGCGCAAGCTGTGAAAGATAACACTTGCTCAAATGACGCTAGCATTCTTCAACAAATATTAGAAAAGCAGAATGAGTTTACCGTTTCAATCGAAAAGAGGCTTTGTAAGCTCGAAAAAACAGTAGAAAAAAGAAAATAAATATGACTAAATTCTTAAAAATTATGCTATGGAATGCAAACGGCTTAATGAAACACAAAGATGAGCTAGAACTAATACTCAACACTGAACAAATTGACGTATGTTTAATATCGGAGACCCATTTCAGCAAGGAAACCCATATTAAATTCAGAAAATTTGAAACATATCACGCAATACACCCGGATAATTGTGCGCGAGGAGGAGCTGCAATTATAATAAGAAACAATATTAAACACTATCAAGAAAACTGCATATCTACAAATGAATTCCAAGCAACAACTGTAACGATAGTTAGTGGCAACAACATTTCCCTTACAGCGGTTTACAGTCCTCCAAGACATCAAATAAAATGCGATAAGTATATAGACCTGATCTGCAGCCACAAAAACCGATTTATAATGGGCGGTGACTTTAATGCGAAACATACCCATTGGGGCTCGAGACTTATAACCACAAAAGGCAGAGAGTTATTCAAAGCTATTCAAATGAGTGGGTGTAGTACTATGTCTACGGGGACACCAACTTACTGGCCAACAGATCCATTTAAAACACCAGATCTTATTGATTTCTTTATCATTAAACATATCTCACAAAACTATATGTTCATAGGAAACGGATTGGATATGACTTCTGATCATTCGCCTATATATTTAACACTACATAAAAGTGTTGTTATTAAGGAACCACCATTTACACTAACCAATAGAAACACGGACTGGGAATACTTTAAGGCAATGCTGTCCGATGTTGATAATCAACTCAAAATAAGTTGTAGTTCGGAGTTAGATAACGAAATTTTAAGATTGACAAACACAATACAATATGCAGCCTGGAGTAGTACACCGATTAAAAGAAGCGTCACAGCAGACCACAAGTATACCAAAGAGATTAAAGAAATGGTTGCAGAAAAACGCCGATTACGCCGGAAGTGGCAACAAACAAGATCTCCATCTGACAAAAGTTGTCTTAACGAAATAACTAAAAAACTTACCAATAAGATAAAGTCATTTAAAAATTTAACTCTTAGCTATTATCTGAAAGGTTTATCAAATGATGAGAGGAATTATTATTCACTCTGGAAGTGTACAAAAAACTGTTCGCGACCAGTGATGCAGAATAATCCAATCAGAAAAACAGATAATACATGGGCCAAAAGCGATATAGAGAAAGCAAACGTTTTTTCAGAATACCTTGAAAGTGTTTTTAAACCAGATAATACAACCAATGCAGATGAAATGGAACCTTATAATTATATCAACCACACAGAAATCCCTCTCGTAACTGACGATGATGTGTCTTCGGAAATAAAAAAATTGAAGCCAAAAAAATCACCTGGGTTTGACCTTATTACCAGTGAAATGTTAAAACAGCTACCACAAAATATTATAAGTAAAATTACTGATATAATGAACGCAACTTTTAATCTACAATACGTTTCTATTTACTGGAAAACCGCAGAGGTGATTATGTTCAACAAACCTGGAAAGCCAACACATGATGTAACTTCGTATCGGCCAATATCTCTACTGCCAATGCTTTCAAAGCTTATGGAAAAATTATTTGCTATTCGTCTTAACAAAATAATCGAAGAGAGGAAGCTGATACCGGCGCACCAGTTTGGATTTCGAAAAAATCACTCCACTATTGACCAAGTGCATAGAATCACACGAGTTATCGAAAATGCTTTTGAAGATAGAAAAGTATGCTCAGCCGTCTTCCTCGACGTTTCCAAAGCGTTTGATAAAGTCTGCCATGGCGGACTCCTAAACAAAATTAAGGTGTTTTTTCCAACAGCATATTATAATATTTTAAAATCATATCTTTCGGACCGATTTTTTCGAATTAAACATGGAGATATGTACTCTGACTTAAAGGAAATAAAAGCCGGTGTTCCTCAGGGTAGCGTGTTAGGTCCCATCCTCTACCTACTTTTTACGTGTGATCTATCTAACGATGGCAATTGCACTACAGCAACATTTGCAGATGACACTGCTGTTTTGTCTGTCGGAAGAACGCAAACTGCATCAATTGTCAACTTGCAACAACATTTAAACAAAATATATGAATGGACATCCAAATGGCGAATAAAATTAAATGAAAATAAGTCAGTACATGTGGATTTCACTTACAATAATATTAGATATATGCCACTTAAACTTAGATGGAGCGCACATGTTAAAAAGAAAAAAGAAGAATTAGAAATAAAATACAGAAACATGTATTGGCTATTGGGTAGAAACTCTGCTCTATCCATATTTAATAAAGTCCTGCTTTACAAGCAAATACTCAAACCAGTTTGGACTTATGGTATTCAACTTTGGGCTGCTCAAGTCCCAACACAGTTGCACAAATCCAACGATTTCAAAACAAAGTCCTAAGATGCGCCGTCAATGCACCATGGTACATTCGCAGCCATGACCTTGAACGCGATCTCGGAATTGATTCAGTTGCCGTAGCAATCCATAAATATGCCAAATCTCACATGGAAAGACTTTCACATCATGTGAACACTGAAGCCTCTGCTCTTGTCGCTCAAAGCGAATGGAAAGAAAGACTAAAACGCAAAAAGCCGCACCACCTCATGCAGTAGCCAGACTCTCCGCTATATACAAGTACAGAATCCTTAACTTTTATTTATTTATATGAAACAATAAGCAAAACAAATTGTTCGTTAGTTTGTATTATGGGTCAATTTGACCCTTTTTTCGAGAAAATCAAAAAATATCCTTTAAAAAAGGACATTTAAGGATTAAAATATTCTACGAAAATGTTTGGCGGAAAATTTCAGTGGGGGTCACCAAAGACACCATTGTTGTAAATAAAGCTCTTTACGATTGATAACAAAATTATAATTTTGTTTTAATAGTGGTTTATTATAGTTAAACTTAATATGCTTTCCTGTATTTAGCTGGACGTGAATGTTCCGATGTGTCAAGGTTTCTGTACAAGCCCCATACGTATTCAGCAAGCATTACAGTTTGGGATTTCCCTTTGAATCTTTCTTTCAATACCTTTATATCCTGATGAAACCTTTCACCGTGTTCATCTGAAACCGTTCCAACGTTTTCTTTAAAAAAATTGAGATGAGAGTGCAGAAATGCAGCATTAGTGTCATCTTAACGCCAATATTGTTAAAACCGATTAGCATGCTTTCAATATTTTCTGCATAGTTTTGTGCTTTTGAGTTTCCAAGGAATTCTGATATAACCAGCTGCATAAAGTCAAATGCTGTCTTTTTCATATCCGACAGATGACCATAAAAGTCTTCATCTTGTAATAATTTTCTTATATCGGGTCCAACGAGCATTCCTAGAAAAGGTAGTTTACATTAAATGAAATAAATTATTTCTTAAAACCATATTTTACCTTCTTTTAATTTTGCTGCATATAATCTGGGAAAATTGTTTGAATGCGTTTGAAAGCATATCCTTGTGTATTTAAGCTTTTAATAAAATTTTTCACCACGCCCAACTTAATATGCAGCGATGGAAGTATGACCTTATCTTTTGGGACAAGAGATTCATGGATTACATTTAAGTCCCCAATAATATTTTCTTTACGTTCTTCGAAATATTTAATATGATAATGGCTGCTGGTAGCACGTGAATCCCATTTACAAAGAAAGCACATATGTATATTTTGTGTATCCTGTTTGCATTCCAGTCAATATTGCAATCATTTTGAAGTCTGCGCATACTTCCCATTTATATTTATAGTATTCAATTTTATTTAAGAGATTTGAAATATTTGCGTATGTTTCCTCCTTTTTTGTGGAATACGCAACCGGTAGTGATGGATGCTGATTTCCATTGTGCAGTAATACTGCTTTTAAGCTGTGTTTTGAACTATCAATAAACAGTCGCCAAGCGGAAGAGTCCAGTGTAAGCTTTAGATATTTTAGAACCTCTTCAATACTGCAACAGTACACAAGTTCTTCTGATTTTTTAAAATAACTTTCCAAATCGGCGTGTCTTTTTCTTGTCGATGTAACTTTTACATCGGCTTTTATCAAATTCCTGTTTTTCAATCTGGAACATAATATTTCAGCTTTCTCTTTTGTTAGTCCTAAATCTCTTACAAGATCTTCAAAATAAGCTTGGTCTATCAAATTAGGACATATGTTTAAACCACCAGGAGGCAAGTAACTTATATCTGATATGTTTTCAACCGCCGCTGTAATTTCTGTATTGGCGTATGTCATATTGGCCGAAAATGTATGTGTAGGCGGTTGAGGCACCGGAACACCTTCACAGCGCACTTCTGGTAAAATGACATTATTTGTTGCTTCATATGTCATTATCGCGTAGGGCCTTTGGCTTCTACCAAATTTGTAATTTACGCCGAAATAGCATGTATCTGATTTGTGATTTTCAGGTTCAATCCATATAATAGGCGCAGAAAATTGCAGCGCCTTAGTACCGCCTTTGTACCAGGTCAAAGGTCCACTTTCGCAAGTAGTACATACAGCTTTTGGTATTAATTGTCCAGAAATAAAACAAAACCAATCTCTTAATTTGCAAACAGATTCCGCCATGCTTATTTAAGCTTTAATTGTTCTTTTTTTATATTAATATTAGTAAAAATCACCCCCGATATGTACTGCTTAGTAAGTCAATTATGCTTAATTTTATCACACCCGATTTGTAAGTCACAGCTGACTAGACGCGAGAACTCAGTGTTTGGCCCGGCCGAACTTGACGACGTTTTCACCTACTTTGTATATGTTGGCGTGTATTTTTGCCAATTAATCGTAAAGACCTTTATTTACAACAATGGTGTCTTTGGTGACCCCCACTGAAATTTTCCGCCAAACACTTTCGTAGAATATTTTAATCCTTAAATGTCCTTTTTTAAAGGATATTTTTTGATTTTCTCGCAAAAAGGGTCAAATTGACCCATAAAGAAACCAGTTAGAGGGTTAAGATCTTCCACAAAAATAATCCTCATACAATTCCACAATATAACTCTGACCATAAGAATTCTCTCAGACATTAACTTACAACATTTTTTCATATAGTATAATGCTCCCTTCGACCAAAAAATGAAAACTTTGACCCACTGTAAAAAAAAACTCAGACGTGCTGGACCATAAGTTTGTTTTACAAAAATGATCTACTCAACATACCCTTTCAGAATTATAGGGTCGCTATTCTGTTCCATTCAAAAAGTCTTCATATGTTGGACAGTGTTATTGGTTATAGTTATTAACAATGAAAGAAAAACTTAAAATGATTTTTTATGGTGAATAAGCTTAAGGCTGCTATATTGGCAAATACTTATAGCATGGATGCGGCGACTAACGGACAGCAACGGTTATGCTGTCATTTTCAATATTTTATTTTTCCATAGTTTCTGCGCAGAGGTACTTTTGCGCTGTCATTGCATTTTATGTAAATTTCTATGCAAATGTACCGCAAATGTGTGTTTGTATGTTTGTATAGTAGTAAATATATTTATATGTGTGTGAGTAAATGAACGGCTACTGCTTGTCATCGAGTGAGTATCATTGTACCACCAGTCAAATAACTGTATTTAGCAACAAAACCCTACATTACAACAAAATTTAAAGTGGAAGCATTTAAAGCACAGGCAAACACATACATATCTACGCACCAAACTAAGTATATTTTTGCGTTCAGTATGGCCCATCAACGACAAAGACAAGGCGTACAGCTACAAACTGCCATTGGAAAACAAGTTTGGTATTTCACTCGACTTACCGGAGAAAGGACATTGCTTTATAGTTGACAAATAGCACCATTGCGACAATGCGTAGAGATTTTCTAAACTATTTTCACACATATATACATTCCTACACAACATTCACACGTGTGAACAGTTTATTGCAATATTTATGCTCTCGCTGCATGTTTTGCACGAAGTATAAATATATATGGAGTTATATGATATATATATCACAATGATTACCCTAGAGGTTTAGTCTGCATATTTCGAAAACTACCAGAGCATTGTAAACCGAATTGATTGAAAACATATCCACCATTGTGTGATAATAAATTAAATCAGATAATAATCACTCCCATCTTTGACATGAAGGATATGTTTCAAATCAAAAATCGATGAAACTTTAATTGAACTCCCAAAAGATCTTCCATTTCTTAACATTGGACATTGGGGGTGGCACTATTCAATTTGGATAAAATGTCCCATTTCACAAGCTTCCTGATCAATTTGATTTGTCTCATTATTTCCATTTTATTCTTATGATACAGTGTTAAACTGTAAACTGTAAAACCTTTCTAAAGATCATTAGCTTAATTGCCTCACAATAGACAGATTTTATTTTTAGAATTAAAATATTGATATAGAACCTCTGCTGGCACTTTCAGAGGATATCAGTTCTTACGGTTACTTTGTACAGTGTACAAGTATTTACCAATCAATATGAAAAATATTCGCTTTGTGCAAGTACTTCCTGTGTGTCCGGCATATGCGTTTTATTGTCATTTCAATAAAAACATAGAAAAATGTCCGCACGATTTATGAAGCATAACCAATTTGAAATCAATATAGCGTTAGAACTAGAAAAGGGATAGCAAACAGACATACCTATGAGCATAGAACACAGGACATATGTTACTGCTTACCTCATGTGGCTACTCAATTAATATACTGCCATTTATTGCTTATACGGACATTTTTCTTTATTTTTACGACGGATAAATGTGTAATATAAGAAACACCAAACATAATTTTTAAATTATTATAATTGATTAAAAAATTGCTCTGAATGGTCTTGTGTTCTCAAAGTTTATTTTTTTTTAATTTTATTATTAAAAATTTTCAGAGATTGGCAGATGTTCACCTCATTAATATTTTACTTTGCAATAATATTTTTTGTGGCATAGAAAAATTAATATTTTGAAACATCGCTAACCTCGGTAATACTAGTGGTTCAATTAGTTATGAACTGGTTACGCCGAACTTCTGATTCTTCAGTTATATTAAATAAGCCTTAATTAAATAACATTTGCAGTCCTATAATGCTAATATTACTAAAGTTCTGATAAGAAAAGGTCAGTTCTTACTAGGACTAATTATTGATCAGTTTGGAAGGTGAAATCATTGGTGAGTGAGTAGTATGGTCAATATCACATTTTTAAAATTAATTTAGTTCAGTTGGATTATTTTTCATAAGTGCTTTTTACTTTGGAATTCATCACTAGTCCTATTCTCGTCTCTGAAAATAGCACAGGAAGCCACGCTTCGGCATAACTACTCCACTAAAGAGTTTGAACTTTCATGCACAATAGCCAGGATGAAATAAAGGAATTGGTGCAGTAATATTTTTTTTACCGTTAACAGAATGTATATGGAAGCTGAACAAATAAAACGTTGAAGAAAAATTTCCAGAAATGGTTTACTTACTTTGTTTTTGAGTTTGAAGTGGGTTTTAGTGTCCACGTGTAGTTCAGTGAATTCAATATGGCAACAGACTTTATTTTCATTGCTTTGTTTGTGTTGGTTTGTGTGAACGCAATGAACGTGAAAAAAGAGTTAAATTAGTTTAGCGCTACTTATGTATATAGTGAAGATTTTTTAGTGTAGTTTCGTGCCCATATTTATAGGTTAAAATTGAATCATTCAGAAGCGCATTAGTGAATTTTTGGGACAATCCTTTTCCTTAGTAACTTCAGCTAATTTGAAGTCCTTAAATTATTTTGCGATGACTTAGTATAATTTCGACTACCACTTGCGGTGTGTGTCTCCTTAGGGTCCGATAAACGCAGCAATTTTTAATTCGTGGCACAAATTCGCGCTGTGGTTTGCAACTGACTACTGAGCAATGACTTTCGTAATAAATTTCGAAAAATGGCGATTGTCATCTATTATAATTAAATATGATTTTACTTTGACTTTGTTGAGTATATTTTTCACATATTGCTGACAGTAATTTTTCTTGCAAAAACCTTAAATGAAATATGTGCTCCATTAAGTATACGCAAAATTTTTATTATGTTGCTTCATGCTTATAGACGCAAGTGCATAGTAGCAGTGGTACTTCAACTATATATTAGTAACTGCAACAGTAGCAAATAGAAATACTAACGCCCGGAAAGTGGCATTTAACGCGACTTTATAGCGCATTATATTTTGCAATTGTTGTCCTTCTGCCATAAGCTGTCTCATGCAACGAAAACATTCCTTGTTGGAAAATTTATTTTTGCTAAAATGAAACGACGTAAATGTATTTTGTTATTAACTTTACTAGACTTTGAAGGGTATTTTGTTCAGGTCTTAAGGTTTATAAAATAAATATTTTATTTTTTAATAATGTAGGACGTATTTATAGTAATCACTTTATGTTGATTTTTTTATATTTAGAAGATTTGCTTGGTCCTACAGGGCATTGAAATATAAATCGTGCAAGTGTTTTAATAATAAGAATGCAATAAAATAGTGCAATTAAATCAGTTCGCATATACTTGGATATTACTTTACAAAGTGGCTTTAGGAAAATTACAACAACAAAAACTATTTGATAGAAGGGCGTTGCTGTGGTTTTGCAGTTATGGCATATAGTACTATATGGTATATTCAGCAAATAAATTTGTATACGTATGTTGAAATATTGCAAATGCTGTAAAGTATTCTCAGCTTATGCTACTTAAACAAAACTAAAGTGGCCACTCTTACATGACACTTCTTCGACATAATCACAGTTAAAGAGTCGATGTTAATAAATAAACTTAAAGAATATAATTTGTTTATTTTGATAATGATATATCAAAGGTGAGTAACTTAGGTGATGACTAAAATGATGACCTCACCCATTGAAGATTAATATAGTTAGTTAGTTAGTGTTGTACTTATCGATTCCTAACCTTACTTATTAAATGGTATCATGTTTTACTGGAATTAAAAATAAGATTCTTGATTGAGCTGAATTGTATGCAAAAGAGATACCATAGAAGTGAAATTTTTTCTGGATCGAATCTTTGAACAATTGTAGAGACTCAGAGTTGGACTCAGGGAATGCACCTAGAGCATTTGTTCAACAAATTATGAACACGAGAATAGCAGTTCATTATAATTCTAATTTATTCTAATGTACAAATCTTTCTTTAAGTTTTTCTATATTTCATTAATATTATGAATGACTGAAGATAAAATTTACATTATTTATAAAACACGGACTAAATTTAATTCAGAACCTTTATTAAGATCATATGATTATTATATACGACTTGCTAGAAGCAAAAGTAAACTTCTAAGTTTTAGAGAATTAGGATGCAGTGAATGATTTTATCCAGAATACAATTAACGAACTCTAAATTATCGGAATTGTTCTAGTAATAAAAGTTCCATATGACTGAACAATGAAATTCTATAATATAACAGACATTTACAAATATTTTTTTTTCTTTTATTGAAATTATTTCAACATACTTAACAGTTCAAAGTGGATTAACCCTAACTGACTCCTTATATGATTACATATGTTTTCATTTAGTCAAGCATTTACGCCCACTTTCCATGACATTGTCTAATGTTGCAGTCAGACGCAATTTCACGCATGAGTACATTTAAATACCGCATTCGATTAAGTAAGTTCTACAAGTATGCTTATTTATTAGTCAACAAAAATAAATTGTGAGCATAAAGGACCTTACTCCAAAATGTCCATGAGTTCAAGCAAGTTGCAAAACAGTGTTGTTATAATTTTAAATACATTCAAACAGACATATGCCAATAGGTGTGCATAAATGTGAGGATATACAAATGTACATCTGAAATCTATGAATGTACTTTTTATTTACTTTCGTCAAAATCACCAAAATACACTTTGTAGAGTGAGTGAAGCTTTTCTAGACCATACCCGAATCAAACCTAAAATCCAACTGCTGCAATTTGGATTTAACTTCAAAGTGCCTTTCTCTTTCATTAAAAACACAAAACCGTAGCCGTTTGCAAGCCTACCAATGCTACGCTCATAAACACTTTCACGACTACATAAATTATATAATAATTTGCAATATTTGAATATTCGTCCCACATAGGTACTCAAACAAACTCAACATATGTATTTTGAAAGCGCGTAACTAGAAAAGGTCATCGTTATGCTCGAAACCTCCAAAGTGGTTCCCTCTAATAATTTTAGGTCGCCGAAGTAGTGATGTGCGTGTGTTTTGATAATCACATGTGTTAACAAAGCTAATCTCTGTTAAATTGCGAAATATTATAACATAGCCCAAGTAATATACAGATATATAAAGAGGTAGAAACATGCATGAGAAATCAGTTAAACCAACATCAAAAATGTGTAAATTGAAGAGACTTTGTTTGTTCGACACACCTAAAATTTATTTAGGTGCGATGAAATTTAATTTCGAATAAATACAATCTGTTACGCCACATTTAAGCTTAATATTTACGCTGTTCAAACGTTGCAAGTGTAAGTGTTGTAGTTTGTTAAAGTCTGAATTGCATTGATTTGAATTTGTATGATATATAGAAGTACGTATGATTAATATAAAAAATAACATGGAAGATATTATGTAGAAAATGAGAAAATAAAGTAATTATTTATAAAGAACTCATTATGATATCTCGAAATATCATAAAATGTACCAAAAAGTGAATTTTGGTTAAGCTAAAGCAACAAGTCCGGTTGACAACAGTAATGCCATGGAGCGAAGGAATAAAGTTCTTTTAGGACGGACCTAGTAAAAGAACCCTTATATTAATGTAAACCAATATCGATATAATTCAGAGATTTCAATCAAAAATGCTTAGAACAATCACGTGCTCACCATGGTACATGCGTAATGAAAATATCCATAAAGATCTGGGTATTCTCATGGTAAAGAAAGAAGTAGAGAACAGCAGACACAAATATTTATCCAAACTCCGAGATCACCCAAACCCATTGGCTAATGATTTAGTACATTATTGTAATCAATCACGTCTAAAAAGAAGAGATATGCCAGCACACTGAAAAGCAACGTTTCACTAAAACAACTCAATCACTTGGTTGAGCTTGTCTAGTTTTAATTAGAATTAAGATTTGCTATTGTTAGGCTTCAAAGAGCAGATTCAATAAATAAACAAATATTGAAAAAAAAAAAAATTAATGTAAAGTGTAATCCAATACTTATTATAAGCCAATTCGCTACATATAAAATACACAGGTCCTAGCAATGATGAAATATATATGTATGTATGAAGGGACATAATTCTCCGACCTTTTGATGTTAGCGGCGTAAACGAATGCAATTGAATATTATCCTTGCATTCTGATGGACGTTAACTTGCGCTGCTTAATTGAGTAGACAACTTGTTGAGCGCTCATGAGTGAGAAATTATGAACAATAAATCTATCGTCATGGTCACAGGCAACTCTATCCTACGCACTGACCTCAACTGAAGCATAAAATATTGCATACCCTAAGGCGTACACGCTTGCACTTGTTAACTAAGCGCATTGAACGTAAACAAGCTGGTTAATCTGCATTACTCCATATGTATATTGGCGACGGAGGAGGAATAACAGCGAAGAGTAGAAATAAAAACATACGACATAAGTATTCTTTTGTACCACGCATACTAAGTGCTTCTAGTAAAAAACATGTTCACACATAATTGGTTTTGTCCTTTCACTTTTCACCTTGCATTAGATGTGAGCGTACAAATATAGCGATTGCATTGTACTCTTCATTCTTGCAGCTGCTAAATTGTCCTTATCAAATGCGTTGCATTCTTTTTTCTGCGTACATATGTACATTTGTCACCGACAATACTTTCTACGATGTACAAATAAAAAAGAGACAAAGCACGAGACAAGAATCGCTGACATACATGTATGCATATATGTCCCTGTGGTTTTAAGAGTGAAAATTCACAACAAGACCATTGACGTTAAGTAGCTCTGAATTATTGCCATTGTTCCATAACCGTACTCTACACTAAGACCGACTCGTACATAAATAACGCTAAGGAGTTGAACACAACTAAAAATCTGATGATATCAGTCTCTCAAGCTTCTACAAAGGTTAACAAATATACAATAACACTAACAATGTGTACGACAATAAAGCTATGGACACACATATATCCGAGTAATACCTTGAAGATTATCTCATCATACATTATGCCAGAGAAAGCAATGATAATCTGCTGAAATTGCGAGCTGGTTAACATTATAAATCTTGTGTTGCAGTACTATAACAATTGCCAGATCACCAGAGACCTTAGTTTTTGAAGAGTTCTTTAGTAGGAGATCCTACTAAGCTAGTGCAAAAGTTTAACCGTCCATGTAATCGATCTAGTGATGAACTAAAAATTGTCCCACTACTGTCCCGATTCTCTTCATGGCATATATTGCCGCATCCACACTCATATGCCTCTGTAGTCATCATCGCCATCACTATTAATAGAACAAGCATCGCTTTTCACATGTCAGCAACAATTTTATTGAACTTTTTTTTTACTGATAACGTATCAATTTCAACCACATGCGCATACATCTACACACAATACGAGTTTTTAGTGTGAGCACGCGGCGGTCCTTAAAACTTATCAGTCCCACTATCAGCAACACCGAAATCAACCCTTCACTAACTAACGTTTAGGAATAATATATTAATACCGTTATACTGTCATCATAATAAATACAATGTAACTATCGATGGGGTCATATGTAGAAGTTCACGCAAGTGAGGAAAGTTTCTGATTGCCATTCACTTGGGAGTGGCCAGGAACGATTCTTTTGCATATGACTCAAGCAGCTCACGACTTCCGGTTTTAGACCAAGTATCCCCTGGGTAGCTAACAGACAACCGTTTGGAGGCGAGCTAAAGTGAGAAGGCGAAGCCCGCTTCTGCGGTTGTGCGTAGGGCTTGGGACCCACCACATAAAAAAAATTTCCCCAATGAAAACAAACACCGAGCCTCGGATGAGAAACCCCCCTTTTGATGACGACCCCTGCAAACGTACTAAGGATCATGATTTGAGGGCATGCACCTGGAATGTCCGGACCCTTAATTGGGAAGGTGCCTCTGCCCAGCTGGTTGATGTCCTCATACAACTAAAGGCTGACATCACCGCCGTCCAAGAAGTGCGATGGACAGGACAAGGACGGAAGAAGGTGGGTCCTTGTGACATCTACTACAGCGGCCATATAAAGGAGCGCAAATTCGGTGTTGGATTTGTGGTGGGAGAGAGACTACGTCCCCGAGTCCTGGCATTCACCCGGGTGGATGAACGTCTTGCCACAATCCGCATCAAAGCGAGGTTCTTCAACATATCGCTGATTTGCGCCCACGCCCCAACGGAAGAGAAGGACGATGTGACCAAAGATGCTTTCTATGAGCGCCTAGAACGCATCTATGAGCGCTGCCCCCGCCACGATGTCAAAATCGTGCTTGGCGATTTTAACGCCAGGGTGGTTAAAGAAGGTGTCTTTGGCACAACAGTCGGAAAATTCAGCCTCTTTGACGAAACATCGCCCAACGGCCTGAGGCTGATCGACTTCGCTGGGGCCCGAAATATGGTTGTTGGTAGTACCAGATTCCAGCATAAAAAAATTCATCAGGCAACGTGGCTGTCCCCTGATCGAAACACGCGCAATCAAATCGATCACGTTGTGATAGACGGAAGACATGTCTCCAGTGTTTTAGACGTGCGTACGCTCCAAAGACCAAACATTGACTCGGACCATTATCTAGTAGCAGCAAAGATACGCACTCGCCTCTGTGCAGCAAAGAACGCCCGTCAACAAACACAAGGAAGGTTCGACGTCGAAAAGCTGCAATCACAACCGACAGCCGAACGATTTTCTACTCGCTTTGCACTCCTGCTCTCTGAGAGCACTCATCAGCATCTCAATATAAGGGAGCTGTGGAACGGCATCTCAAACTCATTGCATACCGCTGCAGTCGAAACAATTGGTCTCCGGCAACGCCAGAAAACCAGTTGGTACGATGAGAATTGTCGTTCCGCAGTGGAGAGAAAACAGACTGCCTACCTCGCAACGTTGCGATCGACCACAACACGTTCGGGGTGGAATAGATATCGAGAACTGAAGAGGGAAGCGAGACGCATTTGCAGACGTAAAAAGAAAGAGGCCGAAATGCGTGAGTATGAAAAGCTTGAAAAGCTGGCCGACATGGGTAATGCTCGAAAATTTTATGAAAAGATGAGGCGATTTACAGAAGGTTTCAAGACCGGAGCATTATCATGTAGAGACCGAGGAGGTAATCTGGTAACGGATGTCCAGAGCACACTGGGATTATGGAGGGAACACTTCTCCGACCTGCTCAATGGCAGTGAAAGTACAACACCAGGAGATGGCGAACCCGATTCCCCAATCGATGACGATGGAATAGATGTTCCATTACCCGACCATGAACAAATTCGAATAGCAATTACCCGCTTGAAGAACAACAAAGCGGCGGGGGCCGATGGATTACCGGCCGAGCTATTTAAATACGGCGGCGAAGAACTGATAAGGTGCATGCATCAGCTTCTTTGTAGATGTCGGAAGAAAGCATGCCTGACGATTGGAATCTTAGTGTGCTCTGCCCAATCCATAAGAAGGGAGACCCCACAATCTGCGCCAACTACCGTGGTATAAGTCTCCTCAATATCGCATATAAGGTTTTGTCGAGCGTATTGTGTGAAAGACTAAAGCCCATCGTCAACGAACTGATTGGACCTTATCAGTGTGGCTTTAGACCTGGAAAATCTACAATGGACCAGATATTTACAATGCGCCAAATCTTGGAAAAGACCCGAGAGAGAAGAATCGATACTCACCATCTTTTTATCGATTTTAAAGCTGCCTTCGATAGCACGAAAAGGAGCTGCCTTTGTGCCGCGATGTCTGAATTTGGTATCCCTGCAAAACTAATACGGCTATGTAAGCTGACGTTAAGCAACACCAAAAGCTCCGTCAGGATCGGGAAGGACCTCTCCGAGCCGTTCGATACCAAACGAGGCTTCAGACAGGGTGACTCACTATCGTGCGACTTCTTCAATCTATTGCTGGAAAAAATAATACGAGCTGCAGAACTAAATAGAGAGGGTACAATCTTCTACAAGAGTGTACAGCTCCTGGCGTATGCCGATGATATTGATATCATCGGAAGCAACAACCGCGCCGTTTGTTCTGCGTTTTCCAGACTAGATAAAGAAGCGAAGCGTATGGGTCTGGTGGTGAATGAGGACAAGACCAAATATCTCCTGTTATCAAACAAACAGTCAGCACACTCGCGTTTTGGCTCCCACGTCACTGTTGACAGTCATAACTTTGAAGTTGTAGATAATTTCGTTTATCTGGGAACCAGCATTAACAACACCAACAATGTCAGCCTTGAAATCCAACGCAGAATTGAAAAGTAAAGTCCTCTCTCGACGAACCAAAATCAAACTCTATAAGTCGCTCATTATTCTCGTCCTGATGTATGGCGCTGAAGCGTGGACGATGACAACATCCGATGAGACGACTCTTGGGGTTTTCGAGAGAAAGGTTTTGCGCAAGATTTATGGTCCTCTAAACATTGGCAACGGCGAATACCGCAGACGATGGAACGATGAGCTGTACGATTTATACAGACATTGACATAGTTCAGCGAATAAAAAGACAGCGGCTACGCTGGCTAGGTCATGTTGTACGGATGGAAGAAAACACTCCAGCTCTGAAAGTATTCGATGCAGTACCCGCTGGAGGAAGCCGCGGAAGAGGACGACCTCCACTCCGGTGGAAAGACCAAGTGCAAAGTGACCTGGCTTCACTTGGTGTTTCCAGTTGGCGCCAAAAAGCAAAAAGGAGGAATGAGTGGCGCGCTCTGGTGGATTCGGCTATAATCGCTTAAAGCGGTTCCTACGCCAAATATATATATATATAACTTTCGATGAGCGTCCGCTATTGTCACTTGGTGTTGTAATAAGTAACTTTCGTTATTTATTTGATCAACTATTCGCTCATTGCTTTCACATTTAGAACCTACACCTAGAAATACTCAAATGCTCGTAACGACAGGCAAACACGTATGTTTGTAAGTAAATAATGCAGTAGACATTGGTGTGTCACATTGCTGGTGCGAGTCGTCGCCTTTCAGCCCGATACTCTCTCCATTACCCCAATATATGTAAGTGTGGTCGTGTAGTGTTTCCTTGCGGTTGTAATAAATACACAGTAGTTGCAAATTGCAACACCGTGCGAAATAAAGTGAACGAAACGCGTTCATTCCTTGTTAGACCCCCAGCTGAAATTGATTAAGCTTCATCCCGCCCCAAATAAAACATTTATACGACAGTTAAAGAATGAAAGCGCTGGACAGAACATATATCAGTGCGCAATTTGAACTGGAGAGTTCTACGAAATAACCTTTCCAAACTGATAATGATCGACTTTCGTTAGGATATGAAGCACCTAAAATCTTATCTAAGAATTTAATAGTTATCAATGCTAGATAGTATATTGAAATATACTGTATAATCGGTTTAGAAAGGAAGGACTTGTAGCCGACTTTTAAAAGTTATTAATTTGTAAAACTTGACTCTGAGCATCACCATTACCGTCTTCAGATACTGGAGAGTACTCTCATAACCTATAACCAAACGAACTTTTGTGCTACATATAATGAAATAGTTTAATGAGGCCCCTGCATATAAATTAGCTTCACAAAGAAAACTGAGAATCAAAACTTCGGAAGTACTGTTTTTTTTTTAATAAATACTCATAGGTAATTAAGAAAGGCACTGAGAATTGTATGAAAACAGAATACGTTTGATTCTGGAGATTGGCGCGCATTATTCTTAAATATCTGACTTGACAATAATCTGATTCCGATTTCCGAAAATCTAAAATCTGAACAATTTACAATCCACAAAAAAGTTACCCCTATCAGCTAATCAGCAAAACATTTAACGCGAATTCGATGTGAAACGATTACAACTTGTAAATCACACAGCACTAATTGCTTCCAGCTCGTGCTTTTCTCAAAGTGTACGCATAACCCACACTGTCATAGTTGCTAATCAGACGCAAACATCGAAGGCATGTACGCGACGTCGAGGAAGTGTGGAACAAGCAAACATACACGCGCTAAACCCCCGAACGACACACCAACGCCACGGCGACAGAGAGTTATTGCCCGCGTTACGGGCGTTCGAGTGTGCGGGCAAACACACTGCTATTTACTAGCCACGTATTAGCGGATTCAATTGAGCACTCAGTTGTAATTGGTGTGTTAAAGCCGCTGGACGAAAAGCTTAGCAAAAACGCTTGAAATGTGAAATATAGTACCATACAGTGCGCATATGGAACTATAGTGATATTTTGTGGTGAAAAACATATAGAAATAAGTAAACAGCAAAAATCATATAAAGAATTTAATGATCAGTAAGTGAGCGTTACAGCATTATTGCTAAAAAGATATAGTAATTATGAATCAAGCGAGGTGCTAGATCTAACAGATATGTTTCAAAAAATAACGTTTATGCTTGAAATCGCTCGTTGAGTTGAAGAAAATATGAAAAATAAATAAGTCAAGCTAACGAGTGAAGGCGCTAATGTGAAAAGCAACAGTTTGTTGCCAGACAAATCAACAGTTGGTTGTTTTCCCTCACAATCACTGCTCTGATTGTCTTTGTGCTTGTGGTTTAGCAGCGGCTAAGCGCTTTCTTAAAACCAAATCGTGTTGCTAAAAGCAAAATTCCTGAAAAAATATTAAAAAAACAACAATAATATGTGTAGAATTATGGAAATATCTTCACTAAAAATATGTTAATGAAGCAAAAGTTGTATGATAATTTAAAAGTGCTCGCTTTTTCGCTCATTACTTGACATATTTAATTTTCGCATGACTCAGTGACAAAACGCCAAATCGCTAAATGGAAAAGTGTGGAAATTCTGTGAGAGAGCAAAATGTGTTTGAAAATGGTCGATAGTCAATGAGCCATCATATCATTATTGTGCATTTTATACGCCGCGCGCTTAGTCGCGCACACTCACACGCACACACATACACATGAATATGTGTAAAAGTTAGTGAGCGCACAGTTGTTGCGCCGTTATTTACAATTGTCATTTGAGCAGCGAGAACAGGTGAAAAAAACAAAATAAAGAGATAGTGACACATGAGTATAAGTTAACGGTGCATTGTGAGTGATAGATTGTGTGATTTAAAAACAATTTGTAAAAATAATATAATTTATATATATATATTTATTTACAATTTATATATTCGTATTAAATGTACAACTAACGGGTGATTTTTTTGAGGTTAGGATTTTCATGCATTAGTATTTGACAGATCACGTGGGATTTCAGACATGGTGTCAAAGAGAAAGATGCTCAGTATGCTTTGACATTTCATCAAGACTTACTAACGAGCAACGCTTGCAAATCATTGAATTTTATTACCAAAATCAGTGTTCGGTTCGAAATGTGTTTCGCGCTTTACGTCCGATTTATGGTCTACATAATCGACCAAGTGAGCAAACAATTAATGCGATTGTGACCAAGTTTCGCACTCAGTTTACTTTATTGGACATTAAACCAACCACACGAATGCGTACAGTGCGTACAGAAGAGAATATTGCGTCTGTTTCTGAGAGTGTGGCTGAAGACCGTGAAATGTCGATTCGTCGCCGTTCGCAGCAATTGGGTTTGTGTTATTCGACCACATGGACGATTTTACGCAAAGATCTTGGTGTAAAACCGTATAAAATACAGCTCGTGCAAGAACTGAAGCCGAACGATCTGCCACAACGTCGAATTTTCAGTGAATGGGCCCTAGAAAAGTTGGCAGAAAATCCGCTTTTTTATCGACAAATTTTGTTCAGCGATGAGGCTCATTTCTGGTTGAATGGCTACGTAAATAAGCAAAATTGCCGCATTTGGGGTGAAGAGCAACCAGAAGCCGTTCAAGAACTGCCCATGCATCCCGAAAAATGCACTGTTTGGTGTGGTTTGTACGCTGGTGGAATCATTGGACCGTATTTTTTCAAAGATGCTGTTGGACGCAACGTTACGGTGAATGGCGATCGCTATCGTTCGATGCTAACAAACTTTTTGTTGCCAAAAATGGAAGAACTGAACTTGGTTGACATGTGGTTTCAACAAGATGGCGCTACATGCCATACAGCTCGCGATTCTATGGCCATTTTGAGGGAAAACAATTCATCTCAAGAAATGGACCCGTAAGTTGGCCACCAAGATCATGCGATTTAACGCCTTTAGACTATTTTTTGTGGGGCTACGTCAAGTCTAAAGTCTACAGAAATAAGCCAGCAACTATTCCAGCTTTGGAAGACAACATTTCCGAAGAAATTCGGGCTATTCCGGCCGAAATGCTCGAAAAAGTTGCCCAAAATTGGACTTTCCGAATGGACCACCTAAGACGCAGCCGCGGTCAACATTTAAATGAAATTATCTTCAAAAAGTAAATGTCATGAACCAATCTAACGTTTCAAATAAAGAACCGATGAGATTTTGCAAATTTTATGCGTTTTTAGTTATCAAGCTCTTAAAAAATCACCCTTTACAAAAGAAACATATTAGTGCGCTTAGTAATTTTTCATTTGCTAAAAACATTCAATATGATTCGGAATTATTGCATTAAATATGATTAAAAATAAAACACTTCGTGGCCGCATAAACGTTATTTAACCACCGTTGGAAGCTAACATATGTAAGCGTATTAAAATTTTATATTTAACGTCTTAATATCCTAGGGGATGTTGCACGCCGCAATTTTTGCAAATCAACTTAACAGTTAGAGCTTAATACAAGCACTTAAGTGCTGCCAAGTGTTGGCTATAAAACACCGAATTCCATTAATATTTATATATACATACAGTAGTGGTCAAAAAATTTGGAAAACAGAACAGAACATGGAAATCAGAACACATGTTTTGTTAATTTGAAAAATTGTCTTTTTTTGTTCGTTATGAATTCTTCTTGGAATCAAAAAATTAAATTAATTAAACCAAATATTCTTATTTTTCAATCGAGGTGAGTTTTTCTTTTCTTCATAAATGTTGAGCAATATTTTATTTAGTACTTAAGCACTAATTCGTTAAAATTTTATTCAGATCGGAAGTGTTTGACTTGAGGAATCTATTCTAATTACACACACAAAAATGTTTGAAATTAAAAAGTTTAGATTTGCTGTATAAAAAGAAAGGAAAGTAACTAAAAATGTAACTTACCATTTTACACAGAGCAGAACCGCCAGCAAAATTAATAAGAAAAGTCCCTTCAATGGATAGTGTAAGATGGTGGTCTACCATTTTCGACAATTTCTGTGCATAGTGCTCCACAAATTTTGACAGATCACCAAAACCATAATACGAAAGCTATCAACAGAACATTCGGGTTCCTCCTTGCGCAATAGTCCGTTTTAAGTACTCCTTTATTATGATTTAATTTTAATTTATCAGTTAATTTTCAAGATTCGTGCATATTAATCCATTGAGGTTTTTAAAAATTAAATATTTGTTTGCTGGCCGCCGGTAGTAATTTTTTGTCTGCTACTGTACCGCGTCACGAGCCGAATTTTGTCACATTTGCACCCACGCAAAGGCATGTTTATAAGCCTCTTGGAGCATCGACTTCCATTTGAGCGTAAAAAGGAAGCATTTTAACATCCTTGCATGAGCTCAGAGGCTCAATAGGATTACTTAGATATTAACTTTTGCCATTGAGGAGTTAAACTTAAAAGTTGTTAACATTTTGAAGGTGGTTTAAATACACTTGTCTTATATGATAGCTAAAAAAAAAATTTGCTGATGTTTAGTGCGTGTAAAAGCTGGCTAAATTTATTTTTTTTTAAAGAGTCCACCCTGGTGCATCTGTAGTTCTTTCGATAGTAGTTACAAATTCAAGTCATTAAATTTGTTTTTATTCGTTTTCTATTTCAAAAGCTACTAAAATCCAAATCACAAAACCTATACATGTGAAATAACCCGGTCAGCTCTTAACTATCCTTTTTTAAAGCTTTCCATAGTATTTTATTAAAAAATATGAGATGTTCACAAATTATTCGATAAAATGTTCCATTTTTTTAGCTTGAAAATCCGAGAACAAATCCATCGATAACAAAAGTACAGAACATTATTAATTTCATTCATCTAGAGAGTGGGCTTCAATACAAAATATTGTTATAAAAGTGGTTTCAAGTTTGATGAATTATTGTTCCAATAAAATTTGCTTTCGAAGAAACTATAATTTGATTGTTTATTAAAAGGCATCATATTGCGTTTCTTCCTCACCATTAGATTAAGATTCATATCTAATTAAGTGGATAAATTCGGAAACATCAAAACATGTCTGTATAGATTAACTCTAACAATGTTGTAAAAACTTAAATTTCCCCACCAAATAAATAAATGTGTGGTTACATGCTGCATTAATAAATATCACAAAATCATACTTACTGCTTAATACCCACTCAGGATACATATGTAAGTACTTTTATATATATATTTCTTAGCACTTATTACATTAAAATTAAAATTACAAGTTGGCCACTTGATCAATAAATTTTACCAAATCAAATTGTGATTTTAGCAGTAATGTGTTATTTTTAGCAATGGCTCATGCTATTTTCTATAGAAGCCAGCATTTCGCCTCATCCCTTGCACATATGCATATCTCAGTATTCGCTTGATACTTATAAACTTGCATATGGTAAATGAAACAGAACACCTACGTATTGGTTGAGCACTCATAGCTCTATTATTTTGTTATCTCACCTTATGATATGAGTGAACAGTGAACGTTGTCAATGAAATTTTGGTTAAAATGCAAAGATGGCGTCCCCATATTTTTCTGTGCCAGATAAACAAAGCAGAAACTACGTGGTTTATATGTACATAATATAGGCGAAATTGATAAGGATCAGTTCAGCTCGAATTATATAAAATACACTTAAAACGGAAAGAGATAAACATGCATACAAAGGAAAATTGGGATACCGACATATTGGCAAAATTGTCTATTTCATTTGTACATAACTAATACTGTTATATTTTAACTAATACCAATAATATTGATGTGCGAGTATAGAAAACTGAAAGAGAACCAATAACAATGTCACAAATGTACAAGTTCACTAAGAGATTCTCCCTAGAAATAAATCTGAGTGCAAGACTACCATATTTAGAAAATTTTAAATTGGGGGTCTTAGAGAAAAATGAAATATTTTCGATTGTAATTATATCAATTAATCTATCCATAATCATTTTTACTAGGTATTACCTTTCCAGACTTTCAGTCTTAACGTCTTTATTACATACCCTTGTTGCCTGATAATAAAAATTTTACAAAAAATTTTTCTCAAGTATCACTTGAGTAATCTTAAGCTCTGTAGAAACATATGTTTGTGTCCAAGTATTGCATGCACAATTTAGTTAAACACGGACACACTTGCTCTTCATATTTCTGCATAAATGCCTGTTGAATCTAATAATCAACTAGTCGACGATGTCTCAACGCAGGAACAGAATGCATAATTCTATTTCTTTGTCATTCATAAACCGAGCTTGCCAATATAATTTGCCTATAAATAGGCGCCTCTTTCCATATTAGACGGCTGCTGAGTTGAAGACAAGCAAACAATTTATCGTCTGCGGCATAGATAGACATACTCATACATATGTACATGGACATTTCTTTGCTTCTGGACTGCAGTAGCTACTACGAACGTTCGGCAATAAACTTCAACGTGTCTACCAAGCAACATGCGAGTCTATCGGCATTCGGTTTGTTATTGTTTGTTAGTAGAGTCGTATCTAATTCGGTAGCTTCGTCATCGCCAACATTAACTTGTTGATTTAGCAGACACTCATACCCATATAGACTTTTTCATTAGAATTATTGGAGACAAAATATACACTCTCGAGTTTAATGTATTGAAGAACATAAACATAATGGGAAGGTTAATGTTGAAAAACAAAGTGATTATTACGTATTCATTTCTCAACATTTTTTCAGATTCGGTTGTTCTTTTCTCAAATGTTGCATTCTAAGTAGAAACAAGAAAGGCAGGGTTAAGTTCAATTTGCAAATCTCAAATGTGTGAGCACATAGTGACACTTTATTGTATTTAGTAGGGCAACTAGACCAAGCTTTAGAACGAGTTTATTACCATAGCTTGAGCAACTTGTTTCCACGAAATTTAATTAAGATATATAGATATGCATATATCCGGCTATAAAGTCCACTAGAATAAGGAATATGATTATACTGAACATGTGAAGCTAAGACAATTCTGGACATATTTCACCCATTTTCACCACCAAGCGGCAATACATCCTAGATTATACGTTCACTTAATTTTACTAAGATATCTCATATATTAAATGATATATACGGTATAAAGTATTGACCTGATTTTGCCCATTTTTGGCACAGAGGACCCCTATTATAAGAAATACATCTCCTTTGAATTTATTTTAAATATCTGAGAGAATTACTGATAATTCCGGTAAAAATTAGCCACAAAGCTTCTTATTTAAATTCAAACAAACGAAATTCTCTTTGGAAAGCCCAAAAGTCAATATCCAAAAATGCTAATTGAGTTACCAAATATTGCTTTAACAGTGCTCTCCTTGCTCTTTAACGCTATTCTCAGTTTCGGGTACTATCCAATTTCATGGAAAAAGTCGCAGATCATCATGATAGACAAACCAAGTAAAAACTTGACACAGGCATCTTCATACAGACCAATCAGTCTTCTATCCTGTCTTTCTAAAATATTTGAAAAAGTGTTACTATCAAAGATGTCTCCTTTCCTCCATGAAAATAATGTAATACCAAGCACCAATTCGGTTTTCGTGCAAAACATGGCACTGTAGAACAAGAATATAGAATTACTAACGAAAACAGAAGGGCGTTCGAGTATAGAGATGTGGCTCAGGCGTTGGATAAAGTGTGGCATAGCGGGCTTTTATATAAGATTAAAAAAAGCTTACCACTCGAAATGCATAAAACTTTGGAGTCTTATTTAAAAAATAGAAAGTTTACTGTCTGTTTAGTCCAAACAAATACTCCTCTGCATTACTCTCCAAAAAGTAATAGAGAGGTAATGCAGTGGAGATAAACCGCCCCAACTTCGCTAATCACTGATCACCCTTTACACAACAACATAGAGATACACAAATAGAAGAATAAGAATAACAACCCGAAAGAAGGAAGAAAAAACCCACGGACGGACAAAAAGCGCCAAACCGGATCACCCCAGGAAAACAACAACCCAATAGAGACCAATAAGAGCTGGTGTAACGCAGGGCAGTGTTTTAGGGCCAATACACATAATATATACAGCAGACCTTCCAACAGCTAGTAATATTTGACTTTTGCGGATGACACAGCTTTAGAGGGCCGAAACAAATGCCAAACAAAAAATAAACTGCATGAAGATAAGAGCTGCAAACTTAAATTGGCTTCTAAACAAAAATTCAAAACTTAGCCTAGACAACAAAGTTCTGTTATACAATGCAATCATAAAACCGATTTGGATGTATGGTATTCAACTGTGGGGTACGACCTGTGCTACCAATATCGATATAATTCAGAGATTCCAATCAAAAATGGTTAGAACACTCACGTGCTCACCATCCATAAAGATCTTGGTATTCTCATGGTAAAGAGAGAAGTAGAGAACAGCAGACACAAATATTTATCCAAACTCCAAGATCACCCAAACCCATTGGCTAATGATTTAGTACATTATTGTAATCAATCACGTCTAAAAACAAGAGATATGCCAGCACACTGAAAAGCAACGTTTCACTAAAACAACTCAATCACTTGGTTGAGCTTGTCTAGTTTTAATTAGAATTAAGATTTGCTATTGTTAGGCTTCAAAGAGCAGATTCAATAAATAAACAAATATAAAATATTAATAAAACGTTATTAAATACTTACGAGGTATACAAAATTTTACTAAATGTAAAAAATTTTTCCCATTTTTTTAAATGTACAGTCCTTCCGTAATGAAATTATTTATTTATGAAAATAAAGTGACTATTTATTATTATTTATGCAGTCTTCCTACAATTGAAAGAAAAAAATGTAATATTTTCAACATTATATGAAGTATTTACCAAATACCTTCTACTTAGGTGCTATTAAGCACTCCCTCCCTCCCCAATGAAAGACCGATCAGAGCCTCGGATGAGAAACCCCACTTTTGATGACGACCGCAGCAAACCTTAAGCTCTTATGTAAGCAGTAAAATAAAAAATTAATAAACTTTGCACCTATACGAAAATAATAAAATACCCAAATTAAGTGAATAAATTTAACTTCATAAACTCAAAGTACATCGTAAAACACTTCAAAAACTCTAAATGTTCATAAGCCGCTTACATAGTTCTCCCTGCATGATTCCCCACAGATCGGTTGTTCCTTATTAGAGGTCATAATTCTTAATAAGACCCATTATAATTGCTGCCATCACCTGGCGTTGGAAGTAAAATGCAAATAACTTTATTTATATGGAGCAAATACACTTATGGGAGGGCCACTTAATTTATATTATACTCTTACATATTATGTGCATACGAGTATATTACATATTTAAATATACATGTAGTTATTTTGTTTGTGTTTTTCCTTTTGGCATACTCGTAGAGGAGGGAATGTTAATTGGCATATAATTTATTATAATAACCTTACATCATTTATTTAGTTACAAGTAGCATTCTCCGAGCAATGAAAGCGTTTAGTTTTGCAGAAATGTGTGTTTGAGGCCTTTTGTCTTTGCTTGTGCTGTGAATCATTGAATACTTTGTTGCCCTTTTATTAGTTTATTTAAGAAGAAAAGTTATTGAGTACTACACACCTAATTGTTTTTCAGTGTATGTGCCTAATTATGTTAAATACTACCTAATTAGCATCTCACTACTCCGAAGCACACATACACAATTATTACATATTAGTTATGTGGCCTTTTCACATACTATGGCCCCAAATGCGTGAAACATTGCCTTGCCAATATAGAACACGCACAGAAGAGATATTCCATTTTCCTCAGTCTTCTTGATCTGTCAGTTCCATTTTCCAAGCCTGTGCCACCAGCAGACCAGTATGCCAACCATTTTCATGTCCTTCGTAAATCCTTCCTACGCCCTTTGATCTTTCTTGCCACGATCCTGTTCAGATTAGTGTATAGATAGTGCAATTTATCCGTCCACTTCCCGACACCCTTGCGAATTAGACCTGACGAGGTGAAGCTTTTAGATGATAGCTTCCTGAGTCTCTCCACCTCGTTGGTCTTTTCACAACTACTTGAAAATCTTTTCCAGGACTGACGTTTGGGTCTTATACTCGCTAGTTTAGACCTGTTGACAATTTTCTGCATCCTGCGTCTACAAGACCCGAGCTCCTTGTTCGACCCATGGTCTTCGGATTGTGCTTTAGTCACAGCGAAGGACAGACGGACAGACAATCTTTATTAAGAGCTTTCATGAATAAATTCCTCCTCCTACTAATAGTGTATTCTTTTCTCGATGAAAATGATACCTCTTTATATTTCAACATTATACAAATGTTGTATTACCTCTCATGGTAAAAGAACAATAAAATGTCTTCCTATTATACTGGTCAACTCTTACTCACAATTTGAAAACCCGAGTACAGGGAAGAATAAATAATACACTTTTTTGAGAAAAGAAAACGCTATAACTCTTCACTAAGGTCTAAGTTTGTTTCATAATAGTATCTGTCAGTTTATATTTCTGGGATTTCTTCTGACCTCATGTCTAATTTTTGCATTACATCTGGTGGATAAGTAGATGGACCTATGGCCAAATGCTGATCTGAAGGAAGTCGGTTTGGTCTCCATATTCTTCCATATATTTCGAGTTTATCACGCAAGGTATTATAACTTCGCCTGGCTTAGTATAAGTCTGTTCAATTTTGATTATATTTGCAGAAAAGTAAAGTTTTACTAACAATATCTGTGTCTTGCAAAAAAGCATAAGTATCAAAAAAATTACAAAAGATTTTTTAATGCGAATGTAGAATCTCATATTCAATATGTGTTATAGCCCGAATTGAACTATTTTTAGATGAGCGATGAGCAAAGATTATTTATTTATTTTATTTATAATCATTTATACAATAAAATATTTATTATATAAATTCATGAAATCGCAGCACTGGCTACTAGGCCTTCAGCCGCCTTATTAATAGCTTAGGTACTATTATTGTGTTAGTTAGTAGTTAGTGTGTTAGATGTATTTTAGTAAATTTCTATCTTTTAAAAATTTATATGTAATCATTACGTTTTTATCTGAGGGATTTTTTAATGCTTGTGCCAAGTCAATGTTGTCAGAGTAGTGTGTTGTAAAGTGGATTACTGGACAGTCAGCTAGTATGTGTTGAATTGATACGGAGTTGTCACAAAAAGGGCAATTGGAACGGGATTTTCCCATAAGTATATGCGAGTGAGTTAGGATGGTGTGTCCGATCCTGAGGCGAGTGTATGCTTTGATGGCGCTTATTTTCGTGGTGGGCCCGTATAAGGTTGGTATTCTATCTCGGTTGTTGGCGTAACTATTGGTGTGAAGTTTCCAAGCATTTAAGTTTTCTTCGAGCCTTTTGTGTTTGATGAAGTTGCGTATGTCTTGTTTCGAAAGATAGTTGTAAGTAAGAGCCGGTGTGTTTTTGACACTTTCGGCTGCGGCGTCAGCGAGGTGATAGCCAGTTATTCCCACGTGGCCTGGAATCCACATAATTTTGATTTTTCTCGGAGCGCTGATCACGGCGTCTCTGATTTTGCTTATTATCGGATTGTAATTTGATAACGACTTAATGGCTGAGATGCAAGACTTGCTGTCGGTGCAAATGAGGTATTTACCATAGTGTTTTTTTGCATGCTCGACCGCCTTCAATATGGCAGATGCCTCTGCTGAGAAAACCGAACACATATGAGGAAGAAGCCATTTGCAGATTGTATTACCTGTGTTCGTGACCACGGAAAAGGAAGTGTATTCGGATGACTTAGATCCGTCTGTGAAGATCAACTTCCAGCCATTTTTTTCGTATTCATGCTCCATTTCTAAGAACGTTTTTTTGAAAACATCGTTTGGCGTGTTCTGTTTGGGCAGCTTGGATAGTTTGTTGGGGAGTGATTCACACGGGATAAGCCAATGAGGATGAGGGGGCTTTACTTATTCCCCACAGACAGTGGAAGAGCATTTTTTTGCAAAGATAACGCTTTTTGTTATAGCTGAAAGGATTCTTGGTAGCCTGGTACGCCTCAGCGAAGTGGCAAAGGCCTTGGTCAGCGATGAGTTTGTGCTTTCAACCGCTTTTGATAGCAGTCGGTGGGTTGCGTCTTCAATCCTATTTTGTACACTTGGTAGACCTGACTCCGCAAGAATGATTTCAATTGGTGATGTTGGAAAAGCTCTAAGGCTACGACCATTCAGAGATTTCATTAAGGATATTGGAAAATGTATGTTCGGATGCTTTGAGGTCGGAACGATTGGAGTAAATAACGACATCATCTGCATACATTTGGTGCTCGATTCCTTTGTGCGTGTTTATTATTCGACTTATCTCATCAAAGGCAGTGATGAAGAGGAATGTTGAAAGTGGCGAACCTTGCGGCGTGCCGTTTGCGAGTGGAAGTGTGGAAGAGAAGAATCCATTAACATTTACTTTCAATTTACGGTTAGTGAGAAAGCTTTTAACGAAATTCAAAATTTTCGCACCGATCTTCCACTTTTTTAATTGCCGCAGCACAATGTGGGCACCGATTTTATCAAAGGCTTTGTTGAAATCTAAGGATAATATAGATAAATGATTCCTACTGGACAGAGCGTTGCAGATGGAGTGTTCGGAGCAGTTCATGCACATCGTACGCTGGCAGTTTTCAGGGAAGTGTATTGGAAGACTGCAAATAACGTCTATGAGGAATGGTGCATAGATCGTACCTTTATTGGAGTTAAGGTATTCATGATAGGTCGCTGTGACTGATCCAATTGGGGGAAGATGTTTAGTTTTTATAAATTTCTCAGCAATGAGTTTGTTATTTACCAGAATAAGTAGGCTTCCATCACGCAATTCACTGATTTTGTTTATGTTTTTGCTTATGGCTAAAATAGCATTGTGAACACGAAAACACGAGATTTTTGAAAGAGGTTTGGAAGTATCGTCAGATTTTAGAACAATAAATTTAGGATCGTCTTTTTTAGTAGGTGGAAGAGTAGAAAAAATTTCCGACAGTTTTTGATTCACTTTTTTACGCTTAGGTTGGGGACTCTGGGCAAGCAGAGCAAACCTGTTGTCCCCGAAATGAGTAGCCCCTTGGGGCATTTTTGATCAAAGAACACTCACTAATCTGTGATTAAGTTTATTTTTTTTTCACTTATATACGGCAAACCGAATATGTCTGCAAGAGTACCTTAAGCAAAGTAGAAGCACACGCGGGTGGCTAAATGATTAGCGGAAACTCAGAAATAACAACGACACAACTGCTCAGCACGAATGATAGTCGGTGACTGAGAGCAAAGATTAATTCCTATACCTTCATTGTTTCTTGTTTTTTATATTGTTAAGAATCAGATTGATTATTTTACTATATAATATTATAAGGATTTTTAACCGATTTTGCTCGTTTCCCATCCGTAATTTCATAATAACAAGTTATCTCACTTTATACACTACTTATCGCTTGCAGAGACGTATAAACGGATATCCATATTTCAATGTGCAAAATCAGTTTGCTGATCTTTCTTGGTGATAGTGTGAAAATTTGTTTGTAAAACTATTATAGGTGTATTAATTTAATGAATTGTTAAAGATTTGATCATTGCAAGAAATATTGGAGAGATTCTCATCAGGAACAACGTTCCGGTTCAAGCGATGCTTCGAAGACAGTATCTTGATTTTATGGACTGCATTCCACTGCAGTGGAAAGACATCTACATGTTTTAAATCTACTCTAATGAATGCTAATATCTATGTAGATCTTTTGGAAGGTGATTTAATAAATAAAATGTGCTAGCAATAACTGGACATATCAGCAAGATAACGTTTCAATCCATATGTTGAACTTCTTTATCGACCGCAAATTTATCGTAGCGCAGTTTGAGCCAGTAAGTCATCTTATATTAGCCTTAGAGTAAGGATGGGCCAATATTGACATAACTATTCTACAGTTATTACTTAATTCTGTGCCAATTCTAGACAATGCTATTGACTCTTAAAATAAAGATGTCTTTCAGTTGAACTCAAATGAATAAGGTTTACGGACAAAAATAGAAAAATGCACATATAAATATTTACTATATGCATAAGCGTCCCTATTGAAAAACCCTTTATATCAAAATGTCCGTTGGAGCAAGCTGTAACTTTCGCTCGAGCAAGCTGTACCATGTTCTTTGGCACCATAAGGTTGCTTTCATAGATGGTGTATATCTCGTCAACTACTAAAGCTATAGCAAATAATCTCTCTAGGGTTACTACCTTATACAATCTGAAAATGGAGGAAATCGGATTATAACACGCCTACCTCCCATAAAAAGGTTATGTTGACAACTACTAAAAGTGTTTTAATTCAGTAAGGAAAAACAGAAGCGTTACACTCAAATTTCTATATAAAACTTTAAATGGGGATGACTCCGCCCACTTATGTGTTAAAAGCCATTACTCAGAAACTACTACACCAATTTCAACAAAATTCGGTTCGAACCATTTCCATCCCAATGCTATAGTATAAAAATGGTCGAAATCGATTCCCAATCACGCCTACTTCCCATACACCACAATTTTGAAATCCACCTAATTCGTTCACTTTACAATATACATATGTACATATATAATATAACTGAACATTTTATACTCTCGCAATTTATTTATTTAACTTTATTTATATTATATAATACACAATTTGACCCACATATTCGTCATATATATTGTATAAAGTCCATTGAAAGTTGGAAACCATAATATTAGGTTAGAAGCACCGAGCTCCTCATATTCGATATATGGGGCCTTGAAAACCTATGATCCGATTTCGGCGATTTTTAGAATGGGGCTGTCACACTATAAGCATAGTATTTGTGCAAAGTTCTGCACCGATATCTTCACTAGTGCTTACTTTATACATTGTAAAGTAAACGATTCAGATCGTCTTCAAAGTTCTGGTATATAGGAAGTTGGCGTGGTTGTGAAGCGATTTGGCCTATTTTCACAACATATCATTGGGATGTAAGGGAACTATTACAAACCAAGTTTCATTGAAATCGGTCAAGTAGTTCCTGAGATATGGTTTTTGACCCATAAGTGGGCGACGCCACGCCCATTTTGTAAAAAAATCTGAGTGCAGCTTCCATCTGCCATTTCTTATGTGAAATTTAGTGTTTCTGACGTTTTTCGTTAGTGAGTTAACCCACTTTTAGTAATTTTCAACCTAACCTTTGTATGGGAGGTGGGCGTGGTTATTATCCGATTTCATTTTTTGGACTTTATTAAGAAGTGGCTAAAAACAAACGACTGCAGAAAGTTTGGTTTATATAGCTCTATTGTTTCCGAGATATGTACAAAAAAACTATTTGGGGGCGGGGCCACGTCCACCTCCCCAAAAATATTACTTCCACATATGCCCCTTCCTAGTGCGATCCTTCATACCAAATTTTATTTCCATAGCTTTATTTATGGCTTAGTTATGGCACTTTATGTGTTTTCGGTTTTCGCCATTTTGTGGGCGTGGCAGTGGTCCGATTTTGCTCATTTTCGAAAGCAACCTTCCTATGGGGCCAAGAAATAAGTGTGCCAAGTTTCATCAAGATATCATAATTTTTACTCAAGTTATAGCTTGCGCAGACGGACGGACGGACAGACAGACATTCGGATTTGAACTCCACTCTTCACCCTGATCACTTTGGTATATATAACCCCATATCTAACTCGTTTAGTTTTGTGAACAAAACTATAATACTCTCTAGCAACTTTGTTGCGAGAGTATAAAAATAACCGAAACATAATGTAACTTGGTGGCTCAACCCTCGAGGACTTTATGCCGAATTAAATAAATTGTGAGAGTATAAAATGTTCGGTTGCTAACGAACTTACCTCGTTCTTACTGGTTTATGTCAGCAAAAAATTCAAGAATTGAAGAACAATATATTATAACCACTCTTGTAGTGGCATGGCAAGTGTAAAAGCCACTCGACAGATTTGCTGAATCTTAATTAAAGCGCATTGAAAACTTTCTGAGGGTTCTTTATGAATTCTGTACATATTTTGTTTATATCATTTGTGGTATCACTTGTCATCTTAACAAAAATCATTAAAGCAGTACGAAGTGCCCTTCAAAGCTCACGAACACAAAGTTTATGTTCTATGGAGCGATGCTTCAAAGTTCTTCATTAAATATACATTCTTTTAACATTAATTATATATATGTATGTATGTACATGCAAGCTACTGCTATGAAGAGGCATATTGAGTAGTTCAGCAAATCAATAATCTACAGATGGAATCTCTAACGTAAACAAATACGACTATTCGCACAAGACGGTTCATCAGACATGTGTTTCTGTATGCATTTATACATTTCTTTATACAAATACATATGTTGTCGAGCTACTCACATAAATTCGGTTGAGCTTTAGTGGCGGCACATCCAATTAGAAGTCTATAAATAAAATCTAAACACTCATTTGATTACTGTTCTCAATATTAAATTACCATGGCGGCAGTGATTTCCTTCCGGTGTTGTCTGCGGCAAATACTTTTTGCATTTTATTCGATATTCAATGTTCTAACATAGGGGACACATGCATGTGTGTATGCTTAGGCGCTTTCGCGAGGACCAGGGACATAATTATGCTGGTTTATGCGAAGCATAGTAATTCGATTGTACACAAATCATAACTGTGGGCCATATGCAGAAAACTGTGAATAAAAATCAGAAAATATCAACTTTCACTTTATATATGTTTAAATTAGACACCATTCGAAAACAACAACAACATTTATAATTCATAGAAATAGAAAAGTACCGAATTAAAGTATTCAAGAAAAGTTTCTATCTAAGATCTAATCAGACTCCAAGAACCAATTCAGAGTCTAAAATTTATTTTAAATGTTTATTTAAAATTTAGTATTGCATATATAAAGTTTATTTGTTGAAAGGAAATATTTTGTCTTCATTTCATAATATGGATGATGGCAAGTAGTATTAGCAATATTTTATGATCTTACCAAAGAAAGTAGTATTTCCATCTTCAGGAGTTTAAGCCAGATATTTTTTGTTTTAAAACTACAATTTTTTTTTAAGTAATATCAGATCACTGAACCGCTGTGCTGACGAATGCGATATATGTATTTGTATTTGAGAATTCTTGTGAGTGCTTGCCAGTGTCAACACACTTGCATATCGAGACAATACGAGTGTCATCTATTTTTGTTTGTCCGATGTCACAAACAGTGGCAGCTAATTTAAATAATGGTACTACAAATCTGATACATTTCACTCAGACAATGGTAATGTGTACTTGTTGAGTAAAAAATGTTAGCGCCTAAACTTGGAATATAAAAAATTATATATTTAGAAAGTATGAAACCACGTATTGGTTTGTTCAAAAAATAAAGAGATTAAAAAAAAAACAAATATCAGTCAACATTATTGTTGTCGCCTTTAAAATAGTCTCCATTATCAACTTACATATACCAGCGCTTTTTCAGATCGACGAAACACTTCTCAAACGCTTCGATTTTTGGGATAGCTCTTTCAGCGATTTCCTCTTTCCTCTTCCTCTTTATTTTTGGAAATAGAAAAAAGTCAGAGGGAATATGTCTGGCGAAGATGGAGGCTAGGGAATCGTTACAGTATTATTTGGAATTCACGAAAAAGGAACGAATTTTGAGCTTTTAATATAATAAATTCACCAAGCTCATAAAAACACACCTCCCCTTTGCGGCTTTAGTAGAATGTATGTCAACATATGTAATAAAAACGTCTAAATCTAAAACTTGCCGATCTAAAGAGGGTTAGATCGTCGAAATAATAGCACTTGGCCGGAAAAAATCCGGATCAATACTTAACAAGATATCGAGAACATGTTCCGGTATTTAAAATAAAGCAATTATTATAAGATTTATACCTTCACCCATTTCCTCTAACGCTACTCCTCTTAAATTTTATTTTTCAAATTTTCGCATTTGCACATTTTCAGTTCAGAGGAAGAACGCAGCATGGACGACAAATTGGCGTGTGACGAAGTACATTTACGTACATTAAGCCAATCACCGCTGGCGTGCAACGCCTACAACAACATAGACAGAGTAATCAGAGCACACAGAGTACAACAAAAACCATAACACCAATTCAAAGACGACGCTGCTCAGGCGGAAATGCCATAACTATCAGCAACGAATTTGAGCTTCCAGGACCTCCGCTGGCTCAGCACGAGCTACTCGATGATGACGGCGACGATGACCCCAAATGCCAGCGAATCAGTGTGAAGAATCCCACAACCATTTCGCTAACACTCGATATAACCGATAACGTTGATAGCGGCGTCGGTGGCGACGAATGAACCGACTGTGGTCTCAGTAATCCCGTAGCACAAACCGAGGACAATGACGAAGTTGTAATAGCTGAAACACATAAAGAAGATTTAATTGACTCGAGCATACTGCGTGTGAAGGTAGGTTATCAGTATCCGAAAGCCCAGTTCATCAGGGATGATTAGTATGTAATTAAATATGGGACAAAACAAAATATTACTTAACTTTTAACAATACTTAAAATAATGCAAGGTATCATATGGTATATCGCTTCAGCACTTACCCGACATGTCGAAGATACCACGTCTCCCTGGCGATGGCGCACATTCAGTGGATGATCAACGCACAGTCAAGTCATACCCCTCCGCCACATCGACCAAGTCATGCGCTGTCAGTTCGAAGCGACTCGCAATGGACATTGACCGCATGCGGGTAAAGAACACCCCGCTGCGTGTTCAATCCGTTCGCATCGTAGAGCAGAGAATGAAGCTCGGACCAAAAAGACGCACAGAAAGCTGCAGCATATTTGGCAAGACGAGCAATTATGGTAAGCTAATAAATTCAGTTGTATCATCCACGAAGTTGCTCCTTCCCATAAGTGCAATGCTGTGTAATGCGACTACTTAACCGATGCTTATCGGCCTACATGCATATGTAGCTTGATTGAAATGTGTAATTTGCCGTACAAGAACCTAATTGAAATTCTTTAATTTCCGGTCAACTTCGGTCAATGCTGTCACATCCTACTTACGTCAAAAGATTGTGAAGCAGAGGAGAGAAAGACGAAATCGTATCCACGGCCACTTAACAATCAAACCTATGCAGCTTTCAAGAGTGCCAACGTTGGACACTAAATCTCTCACGAATTCGTTCAAGCAACATTCTTTGGACCGTTCATACTTTGCTTTCATTTGGTTCATTAAAAAGAGCAAGCTTGAAGAAATAGTGGTGCATTTGCCTTTCACAAAATGAATATGGTAAAAAAGTAACCACTAATGTGTGGTTACGAGTCGGTTCATCATACACTACATAAATACATACATCGAAAATGCATGGAGTTTGTTAACAAAGTAAACAGAAAAATATGCCCTTATTTATAAATAATTGTAGAACTTTAATCTGGAGGAGTCTAAATAAATAATTGTAAGAAACTGAAACTACAGTATTTAATCCCTGATAAGGCTTTCTGCCAAATAAGCAACCTATGGAGATTCACAGTGAACCGTTCAAGTTCCATACCTATTTTAAAAGTTTCTGCATAGTAACAATGCTCATACATGCCTTATGTCTTCAACATTTACTTAGAGAGGCGGGAAGTAATCAGGATCCTTAATTAGTTAAATATGCAGATCAAGATATACAGAAACTGTATAACTTCGCTTGTTTGTATACGTTAAAGATATCGCATGGATTGTAAAGCCTTATTCATGAGCTTTCGTACAAATTTAACACAAATTTCTCATCCTGCCGGTGTGTCACCCAATCACGTGACGCATACTGTCATTTGCCTTTCCATTATCACAATTACGAGTAGGTACATACATAAGTTGATACCAACTAAGTGATTGTCAAAATACTGTCAATCAACAGAAAAAATGTTCAGACAACCAAAAGGGAAACAGGAAGCAAACTGCCTGCAGATTGACTGACTAAGAATACTGTTACATATTTCTCAAATAACATCAAGCTCTTCTACACCCAGTCACACTTATCTATTTATGCAAGCACACAAATATACATACGAGTAGGCATTTGTTATTGTTTGACAGGAGCAACATGTCAAAAATGTCTTCAAATTACGTGTTTGTCTATTTTTCTATTTTCATTTAGTATAACTACAGCAACAGCACCGTAACATATTACGGCGATGGAGAGGTGAAATTGGCCACAGCAATCACCTGGTCTGTCTGTTGTATTGTCGCCAATGTGGGCATTTGCTATTTGGGATTTTGGAGATGCTTCGCCAACAACTATTTACATTGGGCAGCTGTGTGTACTTAGGTACTGACGAATATACAAGGTAAATCAACATGTTGATGATGTATCACGCTTGTATTAACTTTCGCATATTCAAGTGAGTATATCTAATTTTTGTTGCGGCAAAACTTATGTCAATTAAATACAACTTAAATTTTACAAAGTGTTGTAATTTTTCATGACAAAAACCATTTTTTTAATGTTGAGTTGTTTTGATTTCAATTTCAAAACTGAGTTGAGTTGTAAAGAATGTATAAAATGTCTAACAATTTATTTCTTGTAAAACTAGAATCAATAAATTGTTTTATAATGTATGTTGTAGATATAATTAATTTCCGTCTAACCCTCTTCACTTAAGGGGTTATATACAGTTAGAATTTTCAAAAAATCTATTTTTTTTATTTCATTTTCGATTTAGATCGTCTTCAAAGTTCTGGTATATAGGAAGTAGGCGTGGTTGTGAAGCGATTTGGCCCATTTTCACAACATATCATTGGGATGTAAGGAAACTATTACAAACCAAGTTTCATTGAAATCGGTTGAGTAGTTCCTGAGATATGGTTTTTGACCCATAAGTGGGCGACGCCACGCCCATTTTCCATTTTGTAAAAAAATCTGAGTGCAGCTTTCATCTGCCATTTCTTATGTGAAATGTAGTGTTTCTGACGTTTTTCGTTAAAAAGTTAACCCACTTTTAGTAATTTTCAACCTAACTTTTGTATGGGAGGTGGGCGTGGTTATGATCCGATTTCTTTCATTTTTGGACTGTATTAGGAAGTAGATAAAAAAATCGACTGCGGAAAGTTTGGTTTATATAGCTCTATTGGTTTGCGAGATATGTACAAAAAACTTAATAGGGGGCGGGGCCACGCCCACTTCCCCAAAAAAATTACATCCAAATATGCCCCTTCATAGTGTGATCCTTCATACCAAATTTTATTTCCATAGCTTTATTTATGGCTTAGTTATGGCACTTTATGTGTTTTCGGTTTTCGCCATTTTGTGGGCGTGGCAGTGGTCTGATTTTGCTCATTTTCGAAAGCAACCTTCCTATGGTGCCAAGAAACAAGTGTGCCAAGTTTCATCAAGATATCTTAATTTTTACTCAAGTTACAGCTTGCACAGACGGACGGACGGACAGACAGATATTCGGATTTGAACTCCACTCTTCACCCTGATCACTTTGGTATATATAACCCTATATCTAACTCGTTTAGTTTTGGGTGTTACAAACAACCGTTATGTGAACAAAACTATAATACTCTCTTTAGCAACATTTGTTGCGAGAGTATAAAAATTTTAGACCTGGTTTTGGTAACAAAACGGTTAAACAGGGTAGCAACAGCTTACGTTAGAAATAACTAATGGATAACACATAAATAACAAATGCCTGGTATAGCTAACAAATCGGCAAGATCTGCGCTAAAATCCCTAACTAAGGAGGCAAATGACGATGTACTTTTCAAAAGCCGTCTGTTACAACTATTTCAGTGAATAATAGATATAAAATGTTTTTGAATACAAAAATTAATGTACAACGGAATTTAAAAACAACAACTCGTTTGGTGAGTGTAAATGCTTAGAAGCTTGTTTATACAACTCCTGAAACACTCTTTATATGTCAACCCCCATGGCCGCATGTTGATGGAAGCAACAGCTGATCCATTTTAAAATTATATTTCAACTTCCGTTGCTGTAATTGTAGATAACGAATTATCCGTTTTTACAAAAAAAACACATGGCAGTGTTAAAAAGCGTTTTTAAATAGCGTTTGATACTCTCGCAATTTTTTTGATTATTTATATTCAACATAACGTCCACTAGAAAAACGAAAGCTATTATATACCATAGTAAAAACAAAGGCTTTTTCAAAAGGGACGCTACAAAAGTATACCGATAGGGACAGCAAACGACGCCATATTTTTTCCGCTCTTTTGACATTTCTCTTCAGTAAGGTTTGCCCTTTCATCATTAAAAGATAAACGACCATGAAAAAGTAATGGAGTTCATACATAATGGCATCGAATGTATTTTCACAGAAACAATTTCATAGATAACCCAAACCGTTTTTATTTTATAAAAAAAACTCTTATTGAAAAACCCTTTATATGAGAGCTCAGCTAATTAATGGACCAATTGCACTTACCATCAAACTACATTAAGGTTATATACAGTTGATCTCCTTTTTACACGGTTTTTTTTGCACGGTTTTTTTTACACGGTGTTTTTGAACACTTCCCAGTTACCATTTTTACACGGTTTTACTTTTTTTACACGGATTTTTTATTTTAATTGTATACTTTTTTGCAATAAAATCAAAATTCCATACGTCAATACGTCACAAATCCATTGCTGTTAATAGAATTTAATAAATTCTAAATTAGGTTTAAACTAAAAAATACAAATCTTAGATTCGAAAGCCATTGAAAAGGTTGCAACAATTTCAATACGTAAAGCATTAAATGAAGCTGTATGAAGAAGTTAGAAAAAAGAAGACACAGCGATTAATGACGGAACTCCCAGAATAGTTTTTGTTTGTTCCTTCTAACAGTAATATGTACATACATATGTATAATACCAGAAAAGTCTATAACAACAACAACAGTGTAAATTCTCACTGTACGAATAGATAGATTTTTTTATTAGATCTTTTTTACACGTTTTCTATTTTTTGCACGATTTTTTTCTTAAATTGGTCTCAATAGTGAGTTTTATATAAAAATTTAATTTTTTTTGCACGGTTTTTTTTACACGAGTAATTTACTGCCCCAGTTAACCGTGCAAAAAGGAGATCAACTGTATACCAAAGTGATCCGTCTGTCCGTGCAAGCGATAACTTGAGTAAAAATTGAGATATCTTAATGACTTGGAACACATCCACGCCCACAAAATGGCAAAAACCGAAAACCTATACAGTGTCATAACTAAGCCATAAATAAAGTTATGAAAATAAAATTTGGTACATAGGATCGCATTAGAGAGGGGCTAATTTGGATATAATTTCTTTTGAAAAGTGGGCGTGATCCCGCCCCAAATAGGTTTTTTCTATATATCTTGCAAACCAAAAAAACTGTATAAACAAAAATTGCTGCAGTCGTTTCTTTTAGCCATTTCCTTATACAGCCAAAAAATGAAAGAAATCGGATAATAACCACGCCCACCTCCTATACAAATGTTATGTTGAAAATGACTAAAAGTGCGGTAACTTACTAACGAAAAACGTCAGAAACGCTTAATTTCACAGAAGAAATAGCAGAAAGAAGTTGCACTCAGATCTTTTTACAAAATGGAAAATGGGCATGGTATCGCCCACTTATGGGTCAAAAACCGTATCTCAGGAACTACTCGACCGATTCGAATGAAATTCGGTATATAACAGGTATATAATATGGGCGAAATCGGTCCACAACCACTCCTACTTCCCATATAACTCAATTTTGAACTCCATGATCTGATTCGTTCACTTTATCTATACTAATTATATAAAATCGCTTATATGAAAAATGTTTGTAACGGCTAATCTCCTAAAGTTCTGAAGCGAATTTTATAATTTTTTTTTAATAAAGCATTTGCTCTAGGCTCGCGAGTGGCATACTTATTTTTTTTAATTTTCCGAAATCAAATCTTTTTTCTTTCGGGTTGAAGTTTTTAAAAAATCAAAAATATTGCAAGCATAAGGTTTTTCGTTCACCAAACGCAGTCTACAGCGAAGCGCGCTTTGTGTGTGTGCGTGTGCTCTTTATCGTTTGCGGCACGCTTTCTCTCTCTCTCTCTTCCATCTCTCGAATCTTTTACTACATAACTTATTGAAGTAAAGTACAAAGCAAAAAAGTTTGCATATAAGTTAATGACTTATTAATTACAAAGTCAAAAAAATAAAAAATATTTTATGGTCAAGAGTGACCTTTATTGATTGAAATCAACTTAACAACTAAACCTAATTTACAATTAAACATATTCTTAATATTGCCTAAATCTACCTGCGTCAGCAATTTTGGTTAACGTTATGGCGGATGTTGGTTTCTGGTTACTTTCGCTTATGCGGCGCATGGCGGATGTTGTTCCCAATTGTTTGATTCTGCTGACTAAACGTCTCGAATATTTCCTATTGGGTGATAGTTGACGTCGGCAGTTATTGGTTTACTTGCAATATTTCTGGTGTTAACTCCTCCACCCCCAAAAACAAACGTCCCCGTTTGTTCTACTGGGTTACTGCATTTGGCTTACTAGCGTTATTGACTCTGTTAACTGTGGTGTTTCGGATGTTGTGAACTCTTTAGGGCCACTCACGTTTACGTTTACGTTATAACTTGAACGTTCTACCAGTTTGCTTTTGAAAAGTTCCCTTAGAACTAATGCGATGACTATTACCGCTACGAATATCAGACTGATGATTGAAAGCGATAAATTCGTGATTGAAGCTGCTCTGTGGGTTATATGTAGTGCTTTTAGGTGTTTGATGTTGTTCATGTGAAGTTCTTTCAACATTTCCAAACTTAGGATTTCTTCTTCTCTATTTGAAGGAAGATTTGGTTGCAGGATTGCGGGTAGTGGTTTGATGCTTAACGTTTCGCTAAAGGTATATTTTTGTTCGTCAATGTTAACTGTAGAATTGTGATATTGTACTGCGTACGATCCAGTAAGATTTATCTTTTGGTTGTCGATCTCTATTGTGCCATTGTACTGATTTAGTAGTATTATACCAGGTGAGATGTTCTCTACTGATGGGATGTGTTGATTGTTTATAATAGTGCATTCCGCTGGTTCGCTTCGAAGTAGTCGAGGGACGCAAGTAGTGTTACTAATATCTATTAAGTTCTTACGGTTACAAATTCTTATATTATTATATTCCTTACATTTATTCTTAACGCCAAAAATTTTGTTATTATTACAAGTAACTATATCCTCATAGGGGATTTTATTAATATTTTTCTTCATTTTTATTGGTTTTATTAAAATTGAGTCGCAAATATCCTCATTTGTTAAGGGTATTCCGACTATATAAAGTAACATTGTATTGTTTGACGCGACTTTTACATTTGCTAGTTCTAGTGAGTCTTCCATATTGTTTAATGTAAAATTATTATTTTCAAATACAGATTTTATTAATCTAAGTTCGTCATTTGACAAAATATATGAATTTACGATGCCGGCCTTTGCCCAATGCATTGCGTAATCTATATTAATTATTTCCTCTTTAATAATTTTTAATTTATATTTTATTTCAACAGCCAAATGGTGTTGTATTTCTTCGTTCGTTTGTAAGGTTTTTATTATTTTATTTGATATTGTGGTGATATTGTTAATTCTGTCAAAAATTACTTTGTTAATTATTACTTGTTTATTGTTATTTTCTATTATATTATTAAGTTGATTTTCTAGAATTACTAGGTCGTCATGGTCGGGATTTCCATTCTGTTCTAAGACAGCGCCTATGGCATATTTGGAAGCATCTGTTGTTAAATCGAACTCTTTTTTATAATCGGGATAATGTAAAATGACGTCTTTCGATGTCAATGTGGATTTTATTTTATTAAATGCTGCTTTAGCGTCATTGTTTAATTGGATTTGGATTTTTTTGGAAACATTTTTTGACATTCTACCTTCTTCACCACGAAGTAGAGTTGTGAGGGGTTTGGCTAACTTTGCATAATCTTTTATGAAACGTCTATAGTATCCTGAAAGTCCTAGAAATGATCTAAGGTCTTTAAGTGTTTTGGGGTATGGAAAATCTACAATACTTTTTACTTTAGATGGTTTTGTGGAAATACCAGCAGAAGAAATTATGAATCCTAAAAATTCTACTTGGTTTTTATAGAATTCGCATTTGTCTGCTTGTACTTTCATATTAGCTTTGCGGAGTGTATCAAAAATTTTGTCAATATGCTCTGAATGAGATTTTTCATCTTTGCTAAATATTATTATGTCGTCTATATAGACATAACATATTTTTCCTATATATTGTCTCAAAATATCGTCTAATGTACGTTGGAATATGGATGGGGCGTTCTTCAGTCCAAAAGGTAATCTTGTGAACTCATACTTTCCGTTGTTCACTGAAAAGGCTGTTTTCTCCACGTCAGATTCCTTAAGAGGAATTTGATGGAAACCGCTTTTTAAGTCGATTACTGAAAATATTCGATTTTCTCCTAATTGTGATAGTACTTCATTTATCTCTGGTATTGGGTATCTGTCAGCAGTTGTAACTGTGTTTAGTTTCCTGTAATCAATAACTAATCTGAATTTTTTTTCGCCTGATGCATCGTCCTTTTTGGGTACAACCCATATTGGTGAATTGTATGGCGACCTAGATTTTCTGATAATACCGTCTTCTAATAGTTTATTTATTTGTTTTTCTACTTCTTGTTTTAAACTGGCAGGATATGGGTATGATTTTGAGTAGATAGGTGTATCTGAATTTGTTCTAATTTCCGCTACTACTTTAGTTGTGTACGGTAGTTTTTCATTAGGTTCTGAAAATAAGTTTCGGTGTTTTTGTACAAGTTGTTTAATTTCATTTTTTCCTGAAGTATTCATATGTTCGTCACGGATTTGGATGGAATGAACATCTTGGGCTCTATATTGATGGAGTTGAATTTTACGTTTGTTTGCTACGATCATGAAAGTTTCTTTAGTATGGATAATTGCTGATAGTTCCTTTAAACTATCATTTCCAAGAATTGCGTGAAAAGTTGTAAGAGTGGGTAACAAAAAAAATTTTAATTTGCATTCTTCAATATTAAAAAGATTTAGTGATGGGTAATGTGTATTTTTCCACCGATTGAATTTGCGTAAAAATGGTTATTGTTTTCTTTGGGATTTGGTACTTTGATTGAATATAGTTTTTATTGGAGCCTGTATCGACTAGGATTTTTAAAATTTCTCCACTCTTCGTTTTGCAGTTGAAATAAGGTAACGAAGAGCTGTTTAATCTAAAAAATGTACATCTGTCAGGTCTAGTGATTGTCGGTTTGTGTTGTATCGGAAAAGTCATAGTTGTATTCGTTGTTTTGGTAGTCATTGTTGTATTGATAATTTTGTTCGCTGTAAGGTTCAAAGTTTGAGTTTACATGAAAATTCCTTTGAACTTTTGGTTGCAGATCATTTTTGTTTGAAAAATTTGATGGTCGTTTGACAGTGAATTTGGGATTTGGTCTATTGGCGTAATTGATAGCATTTGTTCTTAAGCTAACGTCTACATCCATTGGTTGAGGTGGTTTTGGTGGTCTTGGAGGGAGATTATTTGGTGGTTGATTAAATGGATTTTGATTATGAAAACCATGTTGTTGGTTTACTGGATTTTGGGGATACCGTTGTTGACCATAAGGATTAAATATTTGATTTGGTTTTGGTATAAAAGCTAACTCGGGATGGAATTTGGTTTGAGGAGGTTGTCGATTAGGATTTGGAAAAAAATTCTGTTGTTGGAATTGTTGTCTAGGAAATTGATTGTTAGCGTGATTTGGTGAAGAGCTTCTGGTAGGCTTTTTGGTTCTCTGATGCCGAGAAGCCTAGGAAGGTCACCCGAAAGTCCTCTGACAAACGTGTTGAATAATAGGGTGCATAGCCTCTCACTAGTTTTGGACGCACTCTGTTAATATCCATATATGTACATATGTCCGAAAAACAATGAAAGACGTATATTGTGCTAATACAATTTATAATATTTGTCTTTATTCGATTTTATATGGTTTAGCTAATTTTATATTTTAAATGTTAGTTTTATACAAAGGTTGTCGATTTAATCAACTGCTTGCTGCGGATGGATGGTGAAAAACGAATGAAGATACGTGAATCGGAACGCAGGTCGAAAAAGAAGAAATCGCGGGTATCATTGACGATCCTTTCTATTCCTTTTTGTGTGGTGTACGGTGTTGTTATGTGTGTGGGTGTGTTGATGTGACAGTTTTCTTCTGTTCTGTGGTGAGTGTGGTGAATGTTATGTATCAGTGGTGTGGATTTGGATAAATGTTGTGTGCCAGTGTGGTATGTTGATGCTTAGTGAGTGTGGATGAATGTTACAGTTGGGGGTTGAGCCAGACTCATTTAAACATCCCGGCCCCCCTAGGCGAATGTTTTAGCCTAGCAGTCGCTGTAGTTGTTATAGCGTACCTACAAGGCTACTAAGGCTTGTGTTGCGCCAAGACTGTGATCCGAATTGGTCGTCAAGTTGATCGACAATATATGGTAATTTTTGTGTTAGTTTGAATGGATTATTCGTTACGGACTTATTCGACTGTCCTTGTGTATGCACTAATGTATGTTGTTGCGCGTATGAGAGCTCGTGATAGAGATCAATGGCTTTTTTACATTGCATTATTACTTTTGGATTACTTATTATGGACTTATTCGACTGTCCTTGTGTATGCACTAATGTATGTTGTTGCGCGTATGAGAGCTCGTGATAGAGATCAATGGCTTTTTTACATATGTGTGCATGTATGTGCATATATTTAAGAAAATATAATATGGTTTGTGCAATCCGGCTTGTTTTTCATTAAACATGTTTAAAAATGTTTGTAGGGTGTTGAGGAATAGACAGATTATATGTAGTATAAATGTTAGTATGTTTGCGCGATAAGAAGAGCGTGAAAACGGAATAGGTAATATGCGGTTATTTTATCCACTGCACCTTTTCATTACTTATTGGTTACTATGCAGCTTACTGCTTTCAGAAGCTGAAGGCGTATCGCCGGAACATATTGCAAGTGTCCATGTGCATATTTATATACTTGAATATGTTTTTTATATGTGTTATGTATATTTATATACAAATGTAAGCGCATTGGCAATTTGTGGTGTATATATGTATGTAAGTTTGTATATATTTTGTAAGTCGTGTATCTCTTTTTTATATCGGTATTTTGATTTTTACCGTCAATTATAATCATAAATTATAGCCGTTTAAATGGTTTTTGGTTACAGATGTTATTTTATCTAAGCCGAATTTTTGCATATAAATAAATAAAATCTGGAATCGATACAACTCAATTTATACCGCTTAAAGAGGTATGGGAATGTGTATAGATTGTGAGTTTATATTGCGTTTTCCGATCCAATTTATTTGCTCCTATTCTACAGGCTGCCAGCTGTTCTGTTGCTCGCTGTGCTTTGTTTCTGTTATAATGCAGCTGGAGGTGTGTATATTGTTGTTGTTATTTTCGAGCCCGTTTTTGTTACATTCACATTATGTTGATTATGTTATGTTAATGTTTAGTGCTTAGTTTACCGCCCGTTTGTTTTTGTATTTATGTTTGTTTTTTATTTATTTTTCTTCTGGACGAGTGATACTTATATTGCATACTTGTTTTGCACTGTTTCTTTCTTTTTGTTATAAGTTTGTATACTTATATGATTGTGTATATTTATACTCTCGCAACAAAAGTTGTTGTTTTATTTAAATATTTTGCGCAGTTGTATATTTTATTATTGTGTTAGTCACTGCACATTTATTTTATAAGAATATATATTCCGTTCACTGCAATTATTTTTTACTTTTCTTTTTGTATTTCCGAATTTTTGTCACCGCATTTTATGATTTTAATGTGTATGTATTTTATTTGATTTTTTGGTAGTATCACCAATAGTGCCTTTCAGTAAGGCTCGAAGGACCATGAATAATAGGGTGCATAGCCTCTCACTAGTTTTGGACGCACTCTGTTAATATCCATATATGTACATATGTCCGAAAAACAATGAAAGACGTATATTGTGCTAATACAATTTATAATATTTGTCTTTATTCGATTTTATATGGTTTAGCTAATTTTATATTTTAAATGTTAGTTTTATACAAAGGTTGTCGATTTAATCAACTGCTTGCTGCGGATGGATGGTGAAAAACGAATGAAGATACGTGAATCGGAACGCAGGTCGAAAAAGAAGAAATCGCGGGTATCATTGACGATCCTTTCTATTCCTTTTTGTGTGGTGTACGGTGTTGTTATGTGTGTGGGTGTGTTGATGTGACAGTTTTCTTCTGTTCTGTGGTGAGTGTGGTGAATGTTATGTATCAGTGGTGTGGATTTGGATAAATGTTGTGTGCCAGTGTGGTATGTTGATGCTTAGTGAGTGTGGATGAATGTTACAGTTGGGGGTTGAGCCAGACTCATTTAAACACGTGTCAAGGGCTTTAGCACGGTAGTTTTCCGTAAGAAGATGTATTGCTTCCTCTCCTACTTCCATACAACCAATTTTGTTGAGGATTAATGATAGGTGCGAATATACTTTTTGGTAAAATTCATTAATCGTTAGTCTTCCCTGTATGAGACAAGTCATTTGATACTCTAAAGTACCAATGTCTCTTTTGTCTGCATAATGGGTAGTTAGACAACGAGATATTCCCGTCCAATCTAAAGGCGTGTTATACGACTCTAGTGCTATATCTGCTTTCCCTATAATTTTGTTTCTAATTACATTTAGAATACCGAAATAGCGTGGAATGCCTTTTGAGGGTTCGTATATCCTCAAAATCCGCTCGACACTCTTTTTCCAGGAGGTAAACTCCGAAGCGTTTCCTGAAAATTCTCGTAGTGATCGCACTACGTCGGGAATTTTGTCCATTTCGTTCATGTTGTCTCTGTATCTTTCGTCTATAGTTTGATCCCTAATGTTTTGGTTCGTACCATTATTCAAAATACTTTGTATTATGCTTTGTCCGTCCGTCTGTAACATCTGAGTTACAGCGTTTTTAACTAAATGTGCCAATTCTGGCGAAATTTGGGTGCCAGAACCGGAAGGTCCTGTTGGTGCAACGGGAGTTGTATTCCCTAGCACTGGTGGTCTTATTAAATTATTTGGGTTAGACATTTTTGGAGAGGTCCTTATATTATTGTGTTATTTATTTTGTTTTAATTAAAATGTATGTTATCCTGTCTAGGAATGGGTTATTTATACTCTAGAGGGTCCGGTCAACTCCTGAGTTGGCTACGGAATCGCAGAGATAATTAATGTTATTTGTTAAAAATATTTTTTTATAGGCTGTACAAGCCTTATTTTATTTGATTTGTTTATATTATGAACGATTTTGTATATTGTTAAATTTGCTTAATACAGATTTAACTTTTACTAATTTTCGTGAGAGGAAGAGAAAAATATGTTTCCTCCTTGTATAACAATTCACTTGATTCTTTTAAAAACTTTCACAATTTTAAAACAATTTTTGTTTTGAAGGATATTAAATGGAAATACATTTATGTACATATATTCACTCTTTTAAACTTTTGAATTCTTCTAATTTATTTTGGTTTCTACAAATTTTCACAATCTTAACCTATTTCTTACATTATGATCAGCTTCATGGCGGCTGGCAATGATGATTTGGTCCTTTTTTCCTTCTGGATACTACTGGATCACCGTCTTGCTGATCATACTATGCTATGTTGATATGTAAATACAGTGTCAACTATATTTACTCTGTTTTACAGTTACTTATTTTGCAGCAACGCACCAATTTGCTTGAATTGCTTTTCTTATTGTCTTTGTACTTTTTTCTAACAAAACACATCTATCTTCTTCTTCTATATAAATAAAAATGGATCTTCGAAATGTATGTACGCCCATAACTTTCGAACGATTGCACCAAATCCGATGATTCTTGGTTTTATGAATTCTTTATTGTTAGGACAAGGTTTGTATGTTGGAAAATATAAAAAATTAAATAGTGAAGTATTAAAAAACGCATTTAAGAAAAATTAATTAAAAAAAATTAATCGCAAAATGTGTTGCTAAGCGCATATCTCGAGAACAGCTGAACCGATTTCGCTAATTCTTTTTTTGCAATATTCCTTGAAGTATAAGGTCCTCAAAAAGTCTAAAATCCACACTTTTTTAAATTCTCATACAAACAGTTTCTAATCTATAGATATAAAAATGAATTGCTGTTCGTTAGTCTCGCAAAAAGTCGAGAACGGCCAAACCGATCTGGCTAATTGAAGTCTTGAAATATTCGGGGAAGGGCAGGAAAGGTTTAGAAATTAAGTAAATATAAAAAAATTGCGAGGAAGATAATAAAAAGAGCATTTTATTTGAATTGACAACAAAAATATGAAAAAAGAAAACAAAAAATAATAACATTTTGAAGGTTGTCATTGTTGCTTTGTTGAAATATTTTTGTCAGTGTTTAACTGTATAAGGTTGTGTCGATAGCCCTAAACAATTTGTAACAAATAAGGAAAGGCTAAGTGCAACCGAATATTAATTTTTTTAAGAAAACACACAATTTGACCCATATATTCGGCATAAAGTCCAATATAAAATCATCATATATAGTATATGAGGGCTGATGTAATTCCTGAACCAATTTCTCTCATTTTCACCACTAATGTTAACGAGAATAGGGGCAACTTGGCAACTGTTAGTAGGCAAACCAACGTCACATTCGGCCTTGAAATTATTCCTAAATTGCAAATCGAAGAAACACCAGTCTGCAAAATCGTCAAAAGTAGCGCTATAGCGAAGATTTTCCAGATATTCGTGAAGTCGCTGGAGGCACTGCGAAGGACTTCAAAAGATTTACGCGACAACCAAAACTTTTTTGGTGGAGCCATGATTCTGTTGGCAGATGATTTACGCCAGACTCTTCCAATTATTCCTGGATAATCGCATGATTAAAATCATCTACTTTATGGCGACACATAAAGATTCGCCAATAAACAACTAACATACCACTAATTTTGCAACAATATCAAATTGCGATTGTAGAAGCAGTTGGAAATGGTAGGGTCCCAGTTGACACCTCAATGGATTAATAACATTTCCAACATATTTCTGTCACTTCATTGACTCAAAGAAGAAGCTTATTCATCGTGTTTTTCCTGACATGAAACCACAATATGATAACCATAAATGACTGCTTGAATGACCTATATTGGTGGTAAAAAAACAAGAATCTCTTCGATCTTAATGCGACAATTTAGAATTTCAGGAGAGTTGACACAGCTACAAACCAGGATGACGTATTCAATTATCTCACAGACTATTTAAAATTGCTGGATTATCCCCACTCACTTACAATTAAAAGTAGTGTGAGTTGTTATCATGCTGCTTAACATAAATCAACCTCGACTTTGAAGAAGGTATAACGTTTTCGTCTTTATGCGTAAGAATTTTTCCTCTGCATTGAAAAATTTACAAATTTAATGTATACCTTAGCTACAAAAATGGAAAATTAAACCCGTTTTCCGTTGTCACGACATAGCATGAAACGGCTTGACCGATTTGGCTGATTCTTTTTTGTGTGTATTCCAGGGGGTTTGAGGATGTTTCTTACGGAGAGAAAAAAATGCCTGAAAATACCTAAAATTCACACCTTTCTAATCTCGCATACAAACAATTTGTAATAAGTATTTATTTTTTATTATAGATTCCAGTTCAAATTGAATAGGTACGCATACATAAGATAGGTCAGCTATACAAAATAAAGTAGTGCACCAAATTTACGCTAAGGCGGTACGAAGTTCGCCGGATCTGCTAGTAATATATATAATATTAAGAACCAATGAAGATAGCGTAATAAAACTTTATACAAATACTATATATGATCTGTGACCATGACTTTTCAAGGCCACTGATATCGAACATGAAGAACTCAGTGCCTAAGGGTAAATTTTCACCGAAAATATCGGTATATCCCTCAGGTAATTTAATGTAACCTCAGTCCCCATATACTATTTATGATGATTTTCGTTTTCTATTGAAATTTATGCCGAATATATGGGTCGAATTGTGTTATCTTTATAAAATTACTTCAATAAATTTGCGAGATTGTAAAATATTCGGTTACACCCGAACTTAGCCTTTCATTACTTGTTTCTACTACCTTCTTGGGTTCTTAATTTATGTAATGAAAAGTAAACGAAGTTTATATAATTTCAAATTTCCAATGATTGAAATTGGTCGAGTGGGTAGCCTCGGATCCATTTTCCATTTATAATTATTTTGCAAAAGTGTATAATTTTTTTGTTGAGAAAAGTACTTTAAATTACTAAAATGAATTTCAGAGGCGATATATTGTCTCACCCGCTTTGCATACATTTACAGTCAAACACCATTTATTTCATTATTCAATTAAAATTATTTTATTTTTTTCTGATTTTATCCATCTCATTGCCATACTGGAAGCATTTACATTTAAATATGGAATGATTAAACACTAAACTAGGTGCATTTATCTTAAACAATATTTTACCTTTTGGTACATTTGTACAACTTGTGTTCTGATTAGATATTCAATATATCTGTACACGAGATATGCGCAGCTGTGATAATTGCAGTACTTTTAAGTAATAACTTACGGTAACGGGAGATATTTTTCTTATTATCATCATTAATTACTGAAGCAATGCAAATGTATATGTATCAATGCAGCACCAACATATTTGAATTCATAGTACTTGTTTTTGCTTTTACACAAGACAAGCCCAAACTTATGTTTGAAATTTTTTAAACCAATACACAAATAAAAGCATATGGCTTAATTGTTAAACTTTTACACATAACCCATAACCCAGTCAGCACTTGGAAGAATGTTTTGTGGGTCATAGTTGGAGATTTCTTATAATTCTTGAAATTATTTAATTTATTGACACTTTCAACGCACGATATTAGATACATATTATTATTATTAGTATTATATTATAAATTCAAGTATTAAATAATGTTTTTTAGTTAATATTAAAAGTAACTAATGCGACCTTTTTCAAACATTCATGCGATAAATTTTCTTGCTTTACAAGATTAAAGAAGACAATAAGTGAACTCTTAATAAAAGTTCGTTACTTTGGAATTATTAGTTCACCAAAAACCCTTAATTTCTAGTGTATTAGCTTGAAAAGGCTGACTGGGAAGCCAATAAATCTGTGAGCACATATGTCTATATGTAAGTACAAAAGGCGAAACGCACATATTCGCTTATATTTTCAGAAAGATAAACTAGAATAATTAACTAGGCCTATTAGGACTACGGATGCATTGGGTTACCACTAATCTGCAACACATTTTTACTGATTAACATTCGCACGATTTTGTTTTAGGTGTTCTGCAATTCGTTCGATTTCATTTGATTTATAATTGAAATTCGAAACAGCTGATTTCTTTGTAACAATTTGACAATACAAATAAAAAAGAATTCGTTGGCTTAAAATGTGAAATTTCGTAGTTTTATATTAAATAAACAATGTTTTTGAACGATATTATCAAGGTGGAATCTAAAGGACCATTCTAGTCCCCTGTCTGCATCTGATTCCACGTCAGTTTTGCTAAAACCTTTTTTACTTATCGACTTGAGATGGTTTATTTATTTATACTCTCGCTAAGAGAGTGTTATAGTTTTGTCTACATAACGGTTGTTTGTAAGTCCTAAAACTAAACGAGTTAGATATAAGGTTATATATACCAAAGTGATCAGGATGACGAGTAAAGTTCAAATCCGGATGTCTGTCTGTCCGTCCGTGCAAGCTGTAACTTGAGTAAACATTGAGATATCTTAATGAAACTTGGAACACGTGTTCCTTGGCACCAAAAGTTCGAAGATGGGCGGAATCGGACCACTGCCACGCCCACAAAATGGCGATAACCGAAAACGCATAAAGAGCTATAACTAAGCCATAAAAAAAGCTATGAAAGTAAAATTTGGTACAAATGATTGGTCTAGGAAGGGGCATACTTGGATGTAATTTTTTTGGGAAAAAACTAAGTTTTTTGAACATATCTCGTAAACTACTAAAGCTATATTAACGAAATTTTCAGGAGTCGCTGTTTTCAGGCATTTCCTTATATAGTCCATTAATGAAGGAAATCGGATTATAAACACGCCCTATTTTTTCAGCATCAGATGTCACACGATAGCGAGTCCCCTTGTCTGAAACCTCGTTTGGTATCGACCGGCTCGGAGAGGTCCTTTCCGATCCTGACGGAGCTTTTGGTGTTGCTCAACGTCAGCTTACACAGCCGTATTAGTTTATTGCTCTGACTAGAAGCACAGTATCAACAATTTTATTCCCAATGATTAATATTTTGTGTCATAAGGTTATTAAGCTAGAAATGTCAGAAGTTGATTCCAGAAAAGCAAAACTTTCTTCGTGGAAAAATTTGAAATACAATTTGATAGAGTGCATTGAGTAACTCATGCAGATCAGGTAAAACCCTTTGTGATCGAACATCCTTGTTTTCATCGATTTATTGTGTTTCTAAATTTCTTCATGAGTTTTGGATATATGCCGTAGGGTAACCACGGTTTCCCTAGTTGTCTGTGGACGTTATTTCTTCGATTCACTAACTTTCTTCAAAACTTCGAAAATCTGGAATATCCTCAACTATTTGTTAATATATGCTTATTGATATATAATACTACATATTATTTTTATATTTTTATTAAATACGAACGTTGTAATAAATGTTACTTGAACAAACCGTTGATTTTAATATGAAGTGTGAAAATTCCAATTTTCAGCACAGGGCGACAAAATGATTTGTTAATGTTCGAAAAAAGAAAAACGGAACAATTTACAGAACTTGCCTGATAGTCTTTGTCTACTACCAAGCCACATTTATGTAAGTAGAGAATTATTCATAAGTCAGAAATTAGTATTATGAAATAAGTATTATCAGGTTAAAAATAATAAAACAACCATAAGCTATATATTTACCACAGAATTTTTTTGTAATTCTCAAAAAAAAAAATCAATAGCTTAATTCTGAGTATGAAGTTTTGTTTATTAATGTTTTATTTCTGTTTGCCGCACAAAAACTCGACGACAACACTTTGCTCATAGTAGCGTTAGTATAAGTCCACTATGCAAATCCAGTTGCTTCATAGAAAATTGGTATATGTGCAAAATGATCTATTTGTTTTTTGGCTGTCGCGGTGTCAACATCTCGACTATTGGAATAATAACAAGTAAGGTAAGGCTAAGTTCGGGTGCAACCGAACATTTTATACTCTCGCAATTTATGGATGTAATTTTATAAAGATAACACAATTCGACCTATACATTCTGATTAAAGTTCAATAGAATAACTAAAATCATCATAAATAATATATGGGGACTGAGGTAATTCCTGAACCGTTTTCACCACCAAGATATAATATATCGAAGACTATACGCCCACTTAATTTTATATTATCTGTAATTAGGTATATGGGATCTGGGGGAAGTTATGACTCGATTTTAACCACTTTTGGTACATAGACAAAATGTGAAAAAATTCATAGGGAATGAATTACATTAAAATATCTGAGAGATTTACCTATATTTTCGGTGAAAAATTATTCTTAGGCATCGAGTTCTTCATGTTCGATATCAGGGGCCTTGAAAAGTCATGGTCCGATTTTGACAATTTCTCCACAAGTGATGTTACAGGAGGATGGAGTCATATGTAGAAGTTCACGTAAGTGAGGAAAGTTTCTGACTGCCATTCACTTGGGAGTGGCCAGGAACGATTCTTTTACATGTGGCTCAAGCAGCTCACAACTTCCGGTCTTAGACCAAGTATCCTCTGGGTAGCCAACAAACATCCGTCTGGAAGCGAGCTAAAGTGAGAAGGCGAATCCCGCTTATGCGGTTGTGCGTAGGGCTTGGGACCCACCACATAAAAACGAATAACCAGTGAATAAGAAACACAGGCCTCGGATGAGAAACCCCCCTTTTGATGACGACCACGGCAAACGTATAAAGGACTATGATTTAAGGGCATGCACCTGGAATGTCCGGACCCTTAATTGGGAAGGTGCCTCTGCTCAGCTGGTTGATGTCCTCGTAAGAGTAAAGGCTGACATCACCGCAATCCAAGTAATGCGATGGACGGGTCAAGGACGGAAGAAGGTGGGTCCTTGTGACATCTACTACAGCGGCCATATAAAGGAGCGCAAATTCGGTGTGGGATTCGTGGTGGGAGAGAGACTCCGTCGTCGAGTCCTGGCATTCACTCCGGTGGATGAACGTCTAGCCACAATCCGCATCAAAGCGAGGTTCTTCAACATATCGCTGATTTGCGCCCACGCCCCGACGGAAGAGAAGGACGAAGTGATCAAAGATACCTTCTATGAGCGCCTAGAACGTACCTATGAGCGCTGCCCCCGCCACGATGTCAAAATCGTGCTTGGCGATTTCAACGCTAGGGTGGGTAAAGAAGGTGTCTTTGGCACAACAGTCGGAAAATTCAGCCTCCATGACGAAAAATCACCAAACGGTCTGAGGCTGATCGACTTCGCCGGGGCCCGAAATATGGTCATCTGTAGTACTAGATTCCAGCATAAGAAAATCCATCGAGCTACTTGGCTGTCCCCGGATCGAATCACTCGCAACCAGATCGATCATGTTGTGATAGATGGACGACATGTCTCCAGTGTTTTTGATGTGCGTACGCTTCGTGGTCCCAACATCGACTCGGACCACTATCTTGTAGCAGTTAAGATACGCACCCGCCTCTGTGTAGAAAAGCGCACACGTCAACAAACACAAGGAAGGTTCGACATCGAGAAGCTGCAATCAGAACCGACAGCCGAACGATTTTTTACTCGACTTGCACTCCTGCTCTCTGAGAGCACTCATCAGCATCTCGGTATAAGGGAGCTGTGGGACGGCATATCAAACTCCTTACGTACAGCTGCAACCGAAACCATTGGCTTTCGGAAAAGCCAAAAAAACAGCTGGTATGATGAGGATTGTCGGCTCGCAGTGGAGAGAAAACAGACTGCCTACCTCGCAATGTTGCGATCGACCGCAACACGAGCGGGATGGGAAAGATACCGAGAGCTGAAGAGGGAAGCGAGACGCATTTGCAGAAAAAGAAAGAAAGAGGCAGAAATGCGTGAGTATGAAGCGCTTGACAAGCTGGCCGACAGGGGTAATGCTCGAAAATTTTACGAAAAGATCCGGCGACTACCTGAAGGTTTCAAGACCGGAGCACACTCCTGTAGGACCCCCAGCGGTGATCTAGTGGTTGATGACCAGAGTATACTGTGTTTGTGGAGGGAACACTTCTCCAGCCTGCTGAATGGCAGTGAAAGTACAACACCAGGAGATGGCGAACCCGATTCCCCAATCGACGACGATGGAACAGATGTTCCATTGCCCGACCGTGAAGAAATTAGAATAGCAATTACCCGCTTGAAGAACAACAAGGCGGCGGGGGCCGATGGATTGCCGGCCGAGCTATTCAAATACGGCGGCGAAGAGCTGATAAGGTGCATGCATCAGCTTCTTTGCGAAATATGGTCGGAAGAAAGAATGCCCGACGATTGGAATCTCAGTGTACTCTGCCCAATCCACAAAAAGGGAGACCCCACAATCTGCGCCAACTATCGTGGCATAAGCCTCCTTAACATCGCTTATAAGGTTTTGTCGAGCGTATTGTGTGAAAGACTAAAGCCCACCGTCAACGAACTGATTGGACCTTATCAGTGTGGCTTTAGACCTGGAAAATCAACAACTGACCAGATATTCACCATGCGCCAAATCTTGGAGAAGACCCGTGAAAAAAGGATCGACACACACCATCTATTTGTCGACTTCAAAGCTGCTTTCGGCAGCACGAAAAGGAGCTGCCTTTATGCCGCGATGTCTGAATTTGGTATCCCCGCAAAACTAATACGGCTGTGTAAGTTGACGTTGAGCAACACCAAAAGCTCCGTCAGGATCGGGAAGGACCTCTCCGAGCCGTTCGATACCAAACGAGGTTTCAGACAAGGTGACTCGCTATCGTGCGACTTCTTTAACTTGATGCTGGAGAAAATTATAAGAGCTGCAGAGCTAAATAGAGAAGGTACAATCTTCTACAAGAGTGTACAGCTACTGGCGTACGCCGATGATATCGATATCATTGGAAACAACACCCGCGCCGTTAGTTCTGCTTTTTCCCGCCTGGATAAGGAAGCGAAGCAAATGGGTCTGGTGGTGAACGAGGACAAGATGAAATATCTCCTGTCATCAAACAAACAGTCAGCGCATTCGCGTCTTGGCTCCCACGTCACTGTTGTCAGTCATAACTTTGAAGTTGTAGATAATTTCGTATACCTAGGAACCAACATAACACCGATAATAATGTCAGCCTTGAAATCCAGCGCAGAATAACTCTTGCCAACAGGTGCTACTTTGGACTGAGTAAGCAATTGAAAAGTAAAGTCCTCTCTCGACGAACAAAAACTAAACTCTACAAGTCCCTCATCATTCCCGTCCTACTTTATGGTGCAGAAGCGTGGACGGTGTCAACATCCGATGAGACGGCACTAGGAGTTTTTGGAGAGAAAGGTTTTGCGGAAGATTTACGGTCCCTCAAACATTGGCAACGGCGAATACCGCAGAAGATGGAATGATGAGCTGTATGTGTTGTTCGACGACATAGACATAGTCCAGCGAATAAAAAGACAGCGGCTACGCTGGCTGGGTCATGTTGTTCGAATGGATGAAAGTGCCCCAGCTCTGAAAGTTTTCGATGCAGTACCCGCTGGTGGAAGCCGAGGAAGAGGGAGACCTCCACTCCGGTGGAAGGACCAGGTGGAGAAGGACCTGTCTTCACTTGGTATTACCAATTGGCGCCAAACCGCCAAAAGGAGAGATGCGTGGCGCACTGTTGTGGACTCGGCTATAACCGCGTAAGCGGTTTCTACGCCAGTTAAGAAGAAGAAGATGTCACAGCTCAAATACATTTATTCCGATATCTTCATTGGTTCTTAATGTATATTATAAAGTGAACGAATCCGAAGAATTCAAAATTGAGTTATATGGGAAGTAGACGTAGTTGTGAACCGATTTCGCCCATATTCCACCCGTGTCATCAGGGTGTCAAGAAAGTGTTATATACCGAATTTCATTGAAATCGATCGAGTAGTGTTTGAGATATGGTTTTTGACCCATAGGTGGGCGACGCCACTCCCATTTTCCATTTTGTGGAAAAATCTGAGTGCAGCTTCCTCTGCCATTTTTTATGTGAAATTTAGTGTTTCTGACGTTTTTCGTTATTGAGTTAACTCACTTCTAGTAGTTTTCAACCTAACCTTTGTATGGGAGGTGGGCGTGGTTATCATCCGATTTCTTTCATTTTTGGACTGTATAAGGAAATGGCTAAAAGAAACGACTGCAGAAAGTTTGGTTTATATAGTTGTTTTGGTTTACAAGATATATGTATACATAAAACCTATTTGGGGGCGGGGTCACGCCCACTTAAAAAAAAATACATCTAAATGTATCCCTCCCTAATGCGATCCTATGTTCAAAATATTCATATCTTTATTTATGGCTTAGTTATGACACTGTATAGGTTTTCGATTTCCGCCATTTTGTGTGCGTGGCAGTGGACCGATTTTGCCCATTTTCGAAAGCAACCTCCTCAGGGTGCCAAGGAATATGTGTTCCAAGTTTCATTAAGATATCTTAATTTTTACTCAAGTTATCGCTTGCACGGACAGACGGAAAGACGGACGGACAGACATCCGGATATCAAATCCACTCGTCATACTGATCATTTATATATATAACCCCATATCTAACTCTTTTATTTCTGGGTGACACAAACAACCGTTATGTGAACAAACCTATAATACTCTGTGTAACATATTGCGAGAGTATAAAAACAACTAACGACAAGTAAGGAAAGGCTAAGTTCGGGTGTAGCCGAACATTTTATACTCTCGCAATTTATTGAAGAAATTTTATTAAAATAACGCACAAATTTACCCATAAATTCGGCATAAAGTTTAATAGAATAACGAAAATCGTCCTATATAGTGTATGAGGGCTGAGGTAATTCCTGAACCGATTTCATTCAATTTCACCAGAAGGGGACACTAAATCCAATACTATACGCTCACTTAATTTTGCTAAGATATATCACATATTAACCAATACATATATGCGTAATAAAGCCCAACGAATTTTTGAAAAACCTTTAATTAGGTATATGGGAGCTAGGGGATGATATTTTTGCAAAACCTATAATTATGTATATGGGAGCTAGGAGATGTTGTGACCAGATTTTAATAATTTTTGGAAAAGCCACACTATTGGAAGAAAACAATTTCCTCTGAATTACATTAAATTAGTTGAGAGATTTACCCATATTTTCGGTTAAAATTTAACCTTAGGCACTGAGTTCAACATGTTCGATATCTGGGGCCTTGAAAAGTTATAGTCCGTTTTCGACAATTTTTTCACAAGTGATGCCACAGATCATATACTGTATTTGTGTAAAGATTTATTTCGCTATCATCATTGGTTCCTAATGTATGTATTATAAAGTGAAGGATTCAGACGGAATTCAAAATTGAGTTATAAGGAAAGTAGCCGTGGTTGTGAACCGATTTCATCCAGTTTCCACACATGTCATCAGGGTGTGAATAAAATATTATATACCGAATTTCATTGAAATCTGTTGAGTAGTTCCTGAGATATGGTTTTTGACCCATAAGTGGGCGATGCCACTCCCATTTCCCATTTTGTAAAAAGAGTGTAGCTTCCTTCTGCTATCATTTCTGTGAAATTTTGTGTTTCTGACGTTTCTCGTTAGTGAGTTAACGCACTTTTAGTCATTTTCAACCTAACCTTTGTATGGGAGGTGGGCGTGGACTGTATAAGGAAACGGCGAAAAGAAATGACTGCAGAAAGTTTGATTTATATAGCTTTATTGGTTTGCAAGATATATATAAAAAACCTATTTGGGGGCGGGGTGACGCCCACTTTTCCAAAAAAAATTACATTCAAATATGCCCCTCCCTAATGCGATCCTATGTTCCAAATTTTATATTCATAACTTTATTTATGGCTTAGTTATAGCTCTTTATGTGTTTTTGGTTGTCGCCATTTTGTGGGCGTGGCAGTGGTCCGATTCCGCCAATTTTCGAACTTAACCGTCTAATGGTGCCAAGGAACACGTGTTCCAAGTTTCATTAAGATATCTCAATTTTTACTCAAGTTACAGCTTGCACGGACGGACAGACGGACAGATGGACGGACAGACAGACATCCGGATTTGAACTTTACTCGTCACCCTGATCACTTTGTTATATATAACCCTATATCTAACTCGTTTAGTTTTAGGACTTACAAACAACCGTTATGTGAACAAAACTATAATACTCTCTTGAGCAACTTTTGTTGCGAGAGTATAAAAATGTAAGCAATAATTGGAATATACTTATATGTATGTATATAAAAGCAACAACTTACTTTCATTTGAGATAAAAATGCCACATTCAACCGAATTTCGCCTGATGAACAGTTCAAGATTGAGATTATGAACAAAGATAAAAATGAAAAAAAAATTTATGTAAATATTGCTGAAGTAATGTGGCATCGCAAAACCATACGAAATTTTTTAGAAACCCCGAGGAATACAAAAAACCATAAGCGTACTGGACCAAAATCTTCGATAAATGAACGTACCAAAGGCATATTCGCAAGTTGGCAACTCAGAACATGATGAATAGCTCCAAATTAAAGCGGGATTTGTTTTATAAATGTCAAGACAACATGTACAACAAATTTTGAAAGGAGACTTAAATCTTAAATATAAATTCAAAGTTTCTAAACCGCGCTTATAAGATCGCCATAAAAACGCATGCAACCTTTTACGAAAAATACAAATTCTAAGAATTAGAGTTTAAACATTTGATATTTCGTGAATAGAAAACATTAAATATAGATGGGCCATAAGTAGTGGAGGGATCTATGGCACCATTGGCTGCTCTTATCGCCAAAGAGAAGTCTCCCCTTTGCCTTGTCCCAAGTCGTTTGAAAGCAAAATATATACGTAATGGACATGAACTTATCACGTTTGCTAAGGCATATCATGGCGACAACTGGGTGTTCCAGTAGGATAATGCGCTTATCCACGTCTCAGGGTATACTAAAGCATCGCGTAATATTCCCTAACTTCGGTGTCCGCCCTTAAGCCTAGATCTGAATTCAATAGAGAATTTATGGAACATACTTTCCGCAAGATTTTTTAGCTGAACAAAGCAGTATGACAGCTAAAACAAGCCATTGAGGAGGAATGAGCGAAGATAAACGTACTGTAATAGTTGGCCAATTCTATGACAAAGTGGCAAAACAAGAACGGGGGCCCAATTCATGACATCGAAAACATTTCATTCGAATTGTTTACCTTTTTAAAAGTGAATACTTAACTAAAAATTTTAATTTTGTACAAATAGCTATTTTCTATTGTATAAAATTAAATTTTCTTAATTTGGTTACTTTTTCTATTCAACCAAGACTTCTTGAATGGGTATCCTCATATCTTACTAACAGAAAACAACAAGTTTTATTTAATAATACTTTATCCGATTCAATTAGTGTCACTTCAGGGGTTCCACAGGGTAGTCATCTCGGCCCGATTCTGTTCTTGTTGTTCATCAATGATATACCTTCAGTAATTAAGTTTTCAGAAATTTTATTATATGCGGATGATGTAAAACTTTTTAAATCATATACTTCTCATAACGAAAGGACTGAGTTGCAATCGGATTTAAATAATTTAGTTACGTGGTGTCACAAAAATGATATGCCACTGAATCTTAAAAAATGTAAAACGATGTGCTTTTCCCGTAGAACTGTTGATCTTTCCCCCTATGTAATAAATAACTTCAGTTTAGAGCAAGTTTTTAGCTTTGTTGATTTAGGAGTTAATATGGACCCTAAACTAAATTTTAATTCTCATGTAAATTCAATTGTCTTAAAAGCTAAAGGTGCTCTTAGCTTTGTTAAACGTTGGTCTAAAGAATTTAGTGATCCGTATATTACTAAAATTCTTTTTACAACATTGGTAAGGCCTATATTGGAGTATGGTTCTGTGGTATGGAATCCTAGCTATCAATCCCATTCTGATAAGCTTGAGTCCGTTCAAAAACAATTTTTACTTTTTGCTTTAGGCCACTTACATTGGGATTCAAGATTGAATCTTCCCCCGTATACTAGTCGTTTAAAACTTATAAATCTTCCCACACTCACTAGTCGCAGAGAAATGCTAGGTATAATTTTTCTAGTAAAACTTCTGAATGGTTTAGTTTGTAGTTCATTCCTTTTGTCTGATATTAAGTTTAATGTCCCATTGCGTTCATCCAGGCAGTTTAGACCATTATTTCTAAAATCTTCTAGAACAAATTTTGAGTTAAATGAACCATTCTGCCGAATATGTCATGATTTTAATTCGCATTCCAGCACATTTGATCCATCTGACTCAATATTTAGCATCAAAAAAACTATTTTGTCTTCTCTTAATAAATAATATTCAGAAATTTTTAACTTTTTGTTTTTATAAATTTTTAAATCTCAGCTGTTGAAATGTTTCTTTCTGTAGCTGAGCAGTTTGAGAACCGGACGCTTAAAAATCTCTTGCCTTTCTAGACTCGGCAAATTCCGCTCGTATGCGGACTGCGCCCCACGCGTCGGTTGGGCGGGAGGAGGGTAATCGTTTGGGTTAATAATAATAATGGTATAAGTTTTTGTTTCTTTATTTCTACTTACTAACATCTATCAAGAAAATCAAACCTGAACAAAATATGCAAAGGTTGAATAAAAATTGAGAAAAATAACAGTGCACAAATTCAATTTTCCTGAGATTCATATTAATATTATAAATGCGAAAGTAACTCTGTCTGTCTGTTACTCTTTCACGCCTAAACGGCTGAACAGAATTTGATGAAATTTGGTATGGTGATAGATGATAACCTAGAAATGGTCACAGGCTATAAATAATCACGCCATCGTTCTTAGGGGGTAGGCAGTAGGCAGATAACTAAATTGAATTAGTGATTTTTTGCTGGGAGTTTTGCTCTATCATGCCTAAACGGCTGAATGGATTTTGATGAAATTTAGTTAGGAGATAGATAGTACTTAGTTACATTTTTATTATTAGGTAGTTAAGGTAGCTGTTACATGTAGGTATTTTCTTAACCAATCATTCATATGTATATCTATGTTTACTCAGATACGTATTATTCTTTATTTTTGCAGTCGCTTACATTTGTTAATTCTCAATTCATGTGCATGTTCATATGTATGCAGCATATTGTTTATGATATAAAATATATGTATATAAATAATAATATTTTGAAGGTTGTCATTTTTGCTTTGTTAAAATATTTTTGTCATTGTTCAATTGTATAAGGTTGTGTCGATAGCCCAAAACAATTTGTAACAAGTAAGGAAAGGCTAAGTTTGGGTCCAACCGAACATTTTATACTCCCGGAATTTATTGATGTAATTTTATTAAAATAACACACAATACTGACCCATATATTCATAAAGAAGAATAGAATAACGAAAATCATCATATATTGTATATGAGGACCGCGGTAATTCCTGAACCGATTTCACTCATTTTCACCATCAAAGCATAACGGTAATAGGGACAACTTGGCAACCTGTTAGTAGGCACACAAACTGTACATTCGGCATTGAAATTACTCCTAAATTGCAAATCAACGACCAGTTTGCAAAATCGCCAAAAATAGCGCTATAGCGAAAATTTTCAAGATATGCAAGTTGATAATTTGGGAAGTACGGCGCATAAATGACGTAGCCAACAATCCCAAAGGATTTTTATAATCATTGGAGTTGCCTGGATGCCATGTCACCACTTAATTTTGCATTTAAAAGTAGCATCAGTTGTCATCATGCTGTATAACATAAATCAACCTCGACTTTGTAATGAACTTTGTATAGTCATCGAAGCCAATATTGATCAGAGAACTTAGAACATAGAGAAGGTGCAGGTTCGATTGCAACTGAAATTCAAGTCTGAAAACTTTCAACAGGGGAATTTACCACACTACCGGGGAATTCACCTTCTGAAAAGTTAACAGCGATTTCAGTTTTAGCAGCAGGGAATCTGTAAAACGAGAAATTGCTGGCACATGAAATAATCATGTGATATTTTTCAATTTTATACTACTTTCCAAATTAATATATTTACTAATTAAAATTTTATTTTTACCCAATAATTAATAAAATTAATAAAAATAGTCTTTATGATGAGCGTCGAACCTGTTGCCATTTCTCAACTAGGGAATTCGATGGATAGGCAAAATAGGAAAATATTTGTGAATGTATGTATGATAATTCACTGATTAGATTGTGCGAGAATTTGTCAATTGATGGTAGGCAATTCTGAAAGACATGTTTAATTAAATTTATATAATATATTATTCATAAATATTTTTATTTCATCTAATTTTCTATTTTTCATTTAATTTTTATTAGATATTTTTTATTTATTTTAAGTAAATTGTTATTTATGTATATCCGATTTAAAATTTTGTCTTATTCTTAATTATTTAAATAAACTATATAATAATCTGTAATATCATTATTAACTCGAACAATCATTGATTTGCCGTCGGCAAATTTCATAACAATGTGTATGTTCAAATATTTTTGCTACCATACGCGTGCAGAAATATATATGTATGTATGTACATACATACGTATAAATGTGAACATACAAATCTACATCCCTCACATTTGTCACTTCGACACATCTTCGGAAAAAGCAACTCGCCTACAACAAAAAATTACAACAGCATTTTCATTCATAAACGCATGCGTATCAACAACAAAGCAAGTGGACTTCATTTATAAACGCAAGCGTCGCGCACATCTCCGCGCATGCCTTGCCTTAAAGCGGTTTGTCAAATTCAAACAATTTCTGATATTTCCTTCAGGAGAGAAAACTGGCAGTGGCCGACAATTATATTCATATTCATATTTCTATTAGAACTATGCTATGGATTATAAAATATCAATTAAGCTAACTGATTTTCAACAGCTCTCATGGTGCGGGTGGTATGCACACATTCGCTTTTTAGAGAGTGCTAGGGTTCGAATCCTGGCCGCAGCCTTATTTTTCGCATATTTTTATATTTCTGCCACAATTGATGGCAAATATGAAAATTGATTCTTTTGTGGTTTTTATCAAGCTGATTGCACTGTTGCCAATTTTCGCTTTGACTTCAGCATCAACATCGAAATATGATTTTAGATTTTGCCATCGTCGCGAGGAGGCAGTTTGTCGACAGCGACGTCTGCAGCGGGGAAAAGAGTTGGCGTATTGTTGTTTCTGCTTCTTGATGATCAGAATTTTCTGTAGTTTGTATTTGCGTTGGTTTGTTTTTTGACGGTCATTCACATATTCTAATTGGTGCGTTTGCTTTTGCGCATATGAAGGAAGGTTGTTGTTGTTCCTATGACTCTTTGCAATTCGTAATATTCTACATACATATGTACGTACACTTGTAAGTTTGTTAGTCATTCGCGCATATTTGTGCGCTTGTTATTGTGCATATGAAGGGATTCCCTGGTTATGCTTACATACAAATATACTTATGTATGTAAGAATGGAAGAACTATTTTGCGCATATGATACAAGAGATAGTTTTATTGATGTGGTCAAACACATACATACACATGAATGCAGACACATATGACATGAAATGATGTTCTTTTGTTTTTTCCAATTATGTACCTTAAGATGGCAAGTCTCAATTATGATATGAGGTGATAATTGCGCCAAAATTATAAGAATTTATTGAATTGCGCGGGATAATACCATATGCTACAAGTGTTCTTTCTTTTGTTTTGACCAATTACCATATGATACAAGTGTCAATTATGACATGAAGTGATGTTATCAAATGTGAACTCAGTACAACTTTTTACATTTTTCGGGTTCACTTCTCCACATTTGCAACATTTTATAAATATTTTTTTTTTATATTATCTAAAAATTCTTTAAAATCCTAATTATGAGTTAAAAAATCATATTAATTATATACAATTAATAAAAAGACATAAGAAGTCAAAAATGTATATCATATCAAAGCATGGGCATATCACATCAAAAGGCCAATCGTCACATATTTTCATTCTCCCGACAGTCAATTCTGTAAAATAATAACGAGTATAACAGCAATTGGTGAATTCCCTACTCGTCGGTTTTCAGCTCTGTACACGAGCCAATCGAGCATCATACAAAAATCAAAATGCACCTTCTCTATGTTGTAAGTTCTCTGTTATTATACATTCTTTGCTACCGGCTTAACGATGCAACAACAGCTAACTGTCAAACAAGCTGCGCTGTTGAATGAAATTAAAATGAGAGGCAATGTTAACTAACATTACAGCGTAAGACTGTTAACAATGAAAGAGAGAATTTGTTATTGGATGTTGGATAGCAGACTTATGTAAATATAAGGCATTTCTGAAATTTAATTTAACCGGTTATTTATCAAAAACATTTCAGAAAATATATTGAACAGTTAAGAAATAATTATATTAAATATATAAGACATACATACATAAATAAAATTTATAAACAATAAATATTAATGCTTTTCAATATTGTGAAGTTAACTACGTTTCTTCTCGGTGAGCTTTTATTAACAGAAAGTCCAGCATCAGTAAATGCTTGTTGCAAATACCTTCTGAATGCCAAAGCAAGACATTTAGATTTCAGTTGCCGCTTCGTTTTACTCTTGAACGCTACAAAAACCGCACGAAAGCATCGGCTCATTAAAAAAATAATAATTTTCACAGTAAAATATGTAAAATAAATAATTGTCTTTAGAAACATCTTTCGGTGTACCAAATTATTATTTTTAAATGCATAAATCATACCAGTGTCTCAAATGATAAAAACAATAAATTAAAACGTAAATAGAATATAAATGACAGAAAAAGGGCGCCTTTGAAAGGATTCCGCCCAAATTCAAATTCAATTGAATTAAAATTTTCATAAAAGCAACCGTAAAATCATCGCCGGTGATGAAAGAATAATGTCGTGTTGTGAAAATTTAGAAATTATTGTGCAAATATTATGCGAATATAAGTGGCCCCAACTACTACTTAACGTCTAGAAAAGGCGGTATGCGATCTACGTTTGCTTAACAGACAGGAATAGGTGAGAGAGAAGATGAATACCCACATGTTTTTATTTACGTGTTGCCAGTAGATCTACCTTATTCAGTTAAGGGTACTTGTTTTGACCTTTTTTGAAGTGTATAATGCAATTGAATGTCCAAAACAATTATTTGTGTAAACGAAAATGCCTATAATTGAAAATTTGGAAAAATATGGAACATGGGTTTAACCCTCAGGCTTGTCTGGGAAATTGACTACATTCATTTTCCGCTCAAAAGATAAATAAGAGTTTACGTTGAAGTGCTGCATGTTCTAGTTAGACCATACAAATGCTTTAGAAACTCCTGTGAAGATTTCAGAAATGGGTTTCGAAAACCATGTATGAAATATATACATGAAATCCATTAAGGGAGTAGAAATGTGAGAAATGTCTAATGCGGGAACTAAATCTTCTTATAATCCGAAATTTGTTTCTTTTATTTGAACTCGTGAATGATCCATGTAGCATATTGGTCAATATGTGCAAATTGTGCATAATTTAAACATTTATTTGTTTAGCTGAAGCTCAGCTATAAATCTTTTTAAAATATTCAAACGCCTTTTTATGATTATGCTCAAACTAAATATTTATTTGTTTACACTTTTCAATAAATATTAAGTAAGCATAATCATATGTATAATATTGCTTATTGCAGTTGTAAAAATATGTTAACCAACTGTCTTTACATCACACGAAAAAAACAAAAACAAATGCATATGTCAAATTTAGTTGTGCTAATTTTTTATGAATATGCATAATAAAAAACAATAAAATTTGAATAAATATATTTAAATTTAATTTCATATATAACATTTCATTTCCAAGTTTAATATATGTATAAACGTATCAATACTCGCATTGGTTGTGTAATCGTTCGTTGAACTGCAGTCGCAAATGCCGCAAACTAGAATATCTTGTTGAATATGGTAATTTTACAGAAAGCCAACATTTAGCCTGCATGTATAAATTGGCGACAGATGGATAGACGAATATGTGTACCAACATCACTAATTGGTTCAGATAAAGAAGGGGATGGTCAGAAGTTAATCGCATAGTAAATATAAAATAAATGCAGTGATGTTTTAATTTTATATAAAGAAACAGGGTTTTAAATGAGATAAAGGCTGTTTTCATCAAATTTATAAATAATATAAACTTTGACAAGTGACAATATTGTGACATTTAAAAACTTACGTCTACTAAGGATTTCTTCTTGACTTAGACATGGTGATTTGAGTAGTTTAGTAAAAGTTTTCAGTAGCTCTTAGGATTGCCCAAAGTATAATAGTATTTTGAAATTTTAAATATTTTCTAAAATTTAGTAGTTAGTAGTTATCATATTTTCACTCTTCCGCAAACAAAACGTGGAATAACCAAATAATAATTTGATTCTTAAGTCTTATGGGTTCAAGTGATACATATCTCAATAAAAATTAAATTAATTTCGCAAAATGTGATTTGATAATAAAAATCAGTGATATCAATTCATATCTTCCTCTAGTAACTATATATATATATACAAATTTATATCGGTCGGGTTGACTTCAAAGTAGATATTTAGGAATGTATCTTAGTGAAATAAATTAAAAATTGTGCACCTAGTTCATATCATTAGTAACAATGATACCAAAAATGAGCGCAAGTGCCTACCTACTAATGAAAGTTGAATTAATACGCTTCAAAATGTACTAATTTTTGCAAACACTTTGAAATATTTCACGCGCAAGAATATTCTACTTTGCTGGAACCGCTTATTTATTTATAAAATACATATTTTTTTATATATAATAATTAAACAAAATTAAATTGGTTATTAATACATATATAGTTCAAGGCATTTAAAACCTTTCTATTGAAAACTAACACACATTCATAGCATCAATGCTTGCTTAAGTTTTTATACCTTTTTGTTATAAAAAACAATAATTAAACGCGAGTTTATTACAAACATTTCATGGTGCTTAAGAATAATATATGCACAATAAAAATTAACTAGCTATTTTTTATAGCTTTTAAATAATTAGCAAGTCACACAATTTCAAATGATTTAAATAAATAAATCACACACACAAACAAACTAATTTAATTTTATAGACGATAAATATTGGAGCGCCAAGTGAACATGCGATAATTGCACAGCTCTAATCGATAACTTCATAAGTAAATAATGAATAACAAAACAAAAACTAGTAAAAACTTTTATAATTATTTATATATTTTGCTACGGTAAATAAGTTAGTGAAGTAATAGCAAAATAAAGCAGTAATTTCAGCTGCTATTGTGCGATAAAATCACACACAGAAGTGTAAGCACATACATATATGCGAATGGACATTTACCCACAAATCAAACACACGCGGCAGGACAACTGTAATTAAACTTCATTTAACGTGCAAAATTCATATCAAACAAAAGAGAATAAAGCATTTTTATTGGCACACATATGCACATGCGCATGTTCACCTAGTTGTAATACGGTCTTTTTTATAGGTATGCGGACACAAATTCCATTAGACTGCAGAAAATTCTAGGTCAAAATTCTATAGGCATAGCAATATGTGGAGTTTGTGTGTTTGTGTATAGAAACATTTATACCTAGAAACTTAACGTTTATACATCTGTTCGTATTAAAATACATATATATCAGTATTAAAATATGTATGTCCGCACGACCAATTTGAAGAACGACATAAAATCAATGCAAATTATTGCAACATCAGCGAGCAACAGTTTAAAAATAAATTTCAGCCGAATAAAGTTCAATGAAACGTCGAGCCATTCAAGCAACCACCCCTCTGGACAAGAGTACGATGTATGTGATTCCTAGTGCAGAAAAACAAAAACAACGCAATTATATCATTTAAACATTGCTGAGGTTTTCCAGGACTTACATATTTATTTTTAAAATGGTTAATTCCGTCGGTTACTGCTATTTAAAGCGCCACCAAGTCCATTTAAGGGTGAAATGTGGTGAGGTGGTTTGGAAAATTCCGACTAAAAGAGTAAATTTGGCGCGAAGTATAGAATATAGTATAGCTGAAGTAAGTAGCACTCGTTGGTTAAATATCCATTGCCATATATGTGAAATTTGTGGAAATTGTTTATTAACTAAACTACACAAATATGACAAGCTCATTTTGGGGTGCCTTGTGTGAAGGACTAGCATACCATCCTATGTCTGTATATAATCGCACTTTCAATTGCGTCTGCCATCACTAATGCGGGCATACCAGCTACACGTTTATATGTAAATACTGGAGAGTCTATATGGAACACTCACGCTACGCCTTTGCTTCTAAGTTGCAACAGCAAGGACTTTCGTTTGGAGTTTGCACACAATTTTCGCTTCAGCGTAAATTCATCAATGTCAGAGTTTGGCTGACTAAATGGATACAAATGAAATTAGTGGCGAAATTAATAAAATTGATTAGCGTTTCGCCTTTTTCTACCCATTTGTAGTTGTTAGCGTTGCAGGATGACCATCACCTCCAAAGGGAATATTCAGGGAAAAAGGGAGTTTATTTACAAATAAGTATGGAGCAAAGCAAATAAAGCAAAGGGAGTTTAAATGATAAACGGTTATAGCGACTCTGTTGTACCTTCTTTGATGGAGTTATTATACGAAATATATGCCTTCATACCTTCATTGGTAATATTTGACTCATACTTGTCATATAGTACAAACCTTTCAATTAAACCAAAATTATCCATTTTAGGCGCATGGTTTTAAGGTGATATGTGTGTTATTTTAATATCAACAAAAAATTATTTACATAAAATTATTTGTCTATGTCTCTCGACTATCACAGTATATTATTCCAAATAGTATTGAAAATATATCTCTTTACTATTGTTCACTTAGATACTTAGACAATATGCTGTAGTTCTGATTATAAGATGATAAAAGTTCCATGAAGAAAATATTAAATAATTCATTTTCTAATAGAGATAAAATTTGATAGATTTTGACACAGACCAAATGAAATCTTCAAACAAAAATCACAGTGGATCCTATATGAATAGGCAATGTTCGTATAGACTTTTGATAATTAAATGGTTATCACACGCCTTTAATTATTACGAATTGTGAGAATACCCAATTTTCTTTTGGTATATGAGTATTTATTAAGTGCGGTCTGGATACGTATCTGATTGGGCTCACCCATCTATAAACCATTAGTAAAACTTTACATATCTTACATAAGTATATCCTAGCTTCGACATCAAAGAACTTGGGTCGTTAAAAGTTATTTTATAAATAAATTGAGTCTAGGAATTTAGTTGATCTAAAGATATTACTTTTCGAAAAACTATTTCTTACCAATAAATAAAATATATTTTGGTGATACAACTTTTATAAATAATTCAATTTCAGCACCATTCAACCAGTTCTTATACCCGGTAATTGCATTAATTAGTCTTTTATTTATGCAATAAATTTGGAGTTCACTCCAAACAACAAAAACGGTTTTCATATTAAATATATATATTAGTGATGTGATCGCCCACTCTAAGTACTTTTGAATGATTTATGAAGATTCAACGCCTATTACTTCCTAATTTATAGACGATTATAGTTCTAATATTATATATCACATTTTCAAGTTGTTCTGACTCATTGATTTTAATAAGTATCATTCAAATCGCCATTGATATTTGCATTAAATCTCTAACAAACAAGTACTGCGTATGAGTTCATCACTTTTTAAGTTTCCCCTTCAGTTTGTACTGCACTTGTTTATCTTTTGACCGCTTCTGGAAAGCCGGTAGTCCCACATGCCCTTTTTACGAATTATATTTTTTTATACGAGTTTTCTTTATGCCGCTTGTTTTTCAGTTTCTGAGCGAATTATGGTTCATTGCATCCTTGGGATATTATCCTATTGTATAAATTTAACTTCAATTTTCTTTACTTTATTATTTTTTTTGTTCCTCGAAACTTGTTGGATACACTCCTTAAGCAATTTCATACATTTTTTTTACATTAATCACTTAATAATTAGTTTACCGTGTTCTTTGATAATTTATTTTTTAAAGAAACCGCACTGTTGTTGGTGCTGAAGAGCTCTTTACTGTCCAGGTAAATCAGAGATAATTATCTGTGCTATAAAAGTAGAATGAGTAAAGTTGAAAGAAAACGCTTAATGAAGGATGTGCGGGCACTGTTTACGAAGTTATTACTATTTAAGGATTCTATCCTAACGAACTTTTGCAAATACTTTCTTATATCTTCTATGTAGTTTTTTGTAATTTTGTTAAACTATATGTTTCTTTTGGCATTTTCGCTATCAATAAAGTCTTGCTACTAAAGTATGTCTTACTGCAATAAAAATAAAATTCATATTTCTTCTTCTTAACTGGCGTAGAAACCGCTTACGCGGTTATAGCCGAGTCCACAACAGTGCGCCACGCATCTCTCCTTTTGGCGGTTTGGCGCCAATTGGTAATACCAAGTGAAGAAAGGTCCTTCTCCACCTGGTCCTTCCACCGGAGTGGAGGTCTCCCTCTTCCTCGGCTTCCACCAGCGGGTACTGCATCGAAAACTTTCAGAGCTGGGGCACTTTCATCCATTCGAACAACATGACCCAGCCAGCGTAGCCGCTGTCTTTTTATTCGCTGGACTATGTCTATGTCGTCGAACAACACATACAGCTCATCATTCCATCTTCTGCGGTATTCGCCGTTGCCAATGTTTAAGGGACCGTAAATCTTCCGCAAAACCTTTCTCTCGAAAACTCCTAGTGCCGTCTCATCGGATGTTGACACCGTCCACGCTTCTGCACCATAAAGTAGGACGGGAATGATAAGGGACTTGTAGAGTTTAGTTTTTGTTCGTCGAGAGAGGACTTTACTTTTCAATTGCCTACTCAGTCCATAGTAGCACCTGTTGGCAAGAGTGATTCTGCGTTGGATTTCAAGGCTGACATTATTATCGGTGTTAATGTTGGTTCCTAGGTATACGAAATTATCTACAACTTCAAAGTTATGACTGTCAACAGTGACGTGGGAGCCAAGACGCGAATGCGCTGACTGTTTGTTTGATGACAGGAGATATTTCGTCTTGTCCTCGTTCACCACCAGACCCATTCGCTTCGCTTCCTTATCCAGGCGGGAAAAAGCAGAACTAACGGCGCGGGTGTTGTTTCCGATGATATCAATATCATCGGCGTACGCCAGGAGCTGTACACTCTTGTAGAAGATTGTACCTTCTCTATTTAGCTCTGCAGCTCTTATAATTTTCTCCAGCATCAAGTTAAAGAAGTCGCACGATAGCGAGTCACCTTGTCTGAAACCTCGTTTGGTATCGAACGGCTCGGAGAGGTCCTTCCCGATCCTGACGGAGCTTTTGGTGTTGCTCAACGTCAACTTACACAGCCGTATTAGTTTTGCGGGGATACCAAATTCAGACATCGCGGCATAAAGGCAGCTCCTTTTCGTGCTGTCGAAAGCAGCTTTAAAGTCGACAAATAGATGGTGTGTGTCGATCCTTTTTTCACGGGTCTTCTCCAAGATTTGGCGCATGGTGAATATCTGGTCAGTTGTTGATTTTCCAGGTCTAAAGCCACACTGATAAGGTCCAATCAGTTTGTTGACGGTGGGCTTTAGTCTTTCACACAGTACGCTCGATAGAACCTTATAAGCGATGTTAAGGAGGCTTATCCCACGATAGTTGGCGCAGATTGTGGGGTCTCCCTTTTTGTGGATTGGGCAGAGTACACTGAGATTCCAATCGTCGGGCATGCTTTCTTCCGACCATATTTCGCAAAGAAGCTGATGCATGCACCTTATCAGCTCTTCGCCGCCGTATTTGAATAGCTCGGCCGGCAATCCATCGGCCCCCGCCGCCTTGTTGTTCTTCAAGCGGGTAATTGCTATTCTAATTTCTTCACGGTCGGGCAATGGAACATCTATTCCATCGTCGTCGATTGGGGAATCGGGTTCGCCATCTCCTGGTGTTGTACTTTCACTGCCATTCAGCAGGCTGGAGAAGTGTTCCCTCCACAAACACAGTATACTCTGGTCATCAACCACTAGATCACCGCTGGGGGTCCTACAGGAGTGTGCTCCGGTCTTGAAACCTTCAGTTAGTCGCCGGATCTTTTTGTAAAATTTTCGAGCATTACCCCTGTCGGCCAGCTTGTCAAGCTCGTCATACTCACGCATTTCTGCCTCTTTCTTTCTTTTTCTGCAAATGCGTCTCGCTTCCCTCTTCAGCTCTCGGTATCTTTCCCATCCCGCTCGTGTTGCGGTCGATCGCAACATTGCGAGGTAGGCAGTCTGTTTTCTCTCCACTGCGAGACGACAATCCTCATCATACCAGCTGTTTTTTTGGCTTTTCCGAAAGCCAATGGTTTCGGTTGCAGCTGTACGTAAGGAGTTTGATATGCCGTCCCACAGCTCCCTTATACCGAGATGCTGATGAGTGCTCTCAGAGAGCAGGAGTGCAAGTCGAGTAGAAAATCGTTCGGCTGTCGGTTGTGATTGCAGCTTCTCGATGTCGAACCTTCCTTGTGTTTGTTGACGTGTGCGCTTTTCTACACAGAGGCGGGTGCGTATCTTAGCTGCTACAAGATAGTGGTCCGAGTCGATGTTGGGACCACGAAGCGTACGCACATCAAAAACACTGGAGACATGTCGTCCATCTATCACAACATGATCGATCTGGTTGCGAGTGATTCGATCCGGGGACAGCCAAGTAGCTTGATGGATTTTCTTATGCTGGAATCTAGTGCTACAGATGACCATATTTCGGGCCCCGGCGAAGTCGATCAGCCTCAGACCGTTTGGTGATGTTTCGTCATGGAGGCTGAATTTTCCGACTGTTGTGCCAAAGACACCTTCTTTACCCACCCTAGCGTTGAAATCGCCAAGCACGATTTTGACATCGTGGCGGGGGCAGCGCTCATAGGTACGTTCTAGGCGCTCATAGAAGGTATCTTTGGTCACATCGTCCTTCTCTTCCGTCGGGGCGTGGGCGCAAATCAGCGATATGTTGAAGAACCTCGCTTTGATGCGGATTGTGGCTAGACGTTCATTCACCGGAGTGAATGCCAGGACTCGACGACGGAGTCTCTCTCCCACCACGAATCCCACACCGAATTTGCGCTCCTTTATATGGCCGCTGTAGTAGATGTCACAAGGACCCACCTTCTTCCGTCCTTGTCCCGTCCATCGCATTTCTTGGATTGCGGTGATGTCAGCCTTTACTCTTACGAGGACATCAACCAGCTGGGCAGAGGCACCTTCCCAATTAAGGGTCCGGACATTCCAGGTGCATGCCCTTAAATCATAGTCCTTTATACGTTTGCCGTGGTCGTCATCAAAAGGGGGGTTTCTCATCCGAGGCCTGTGTTTAATACACTAAAATAAATGTTAGATAAGACCATTTATATTACAATCTCTTGATCATTTCAAAAGAACAGTGATGGTCTATTGTTAGTCTTCACTCGGTCAAATATCTGACGTCAATTGTTTGATACAATAACGACTCATACTCTCTTTAAATCCCAAATGCCAAGCAAAATCTCTGATGCAATTTACGAATATACATGGTATCATCAGTTTGATTTATTATCTTGACATTTAGAAGCTTCCACGTCGGATATAACTCCCTTCGTGTATATAAAGTTTTGTGTACTACTCTATTTATGTATATGTATGCATGTTTGGCTAATTAAGTAATTTCGTTACATTTAACACTATTTTGATCACATTATAAAACAGTAGCTTGGCACGTTCCATTCACATTTTTGTAAACATGAGTTTATATTTATATATAGTGACATACAAGTGGTTTTGTATATGTATATTCAAATGTTATCAAGTAACAAACGTGATTAAAAATGTCATGTGTTATCTTTATTATTTGGGCATTGCTTTTTAATGAATAGTTATGACGTCTCCTAGTGTTGTAAGTGTTTAAATAAATAAGTAATTATAAATATATCGCTTATGAGCTTTTGATATATTATATTTACATATGTGTATATACATAAATATTAAAATGTTTTGGGTGTAGTAAGGGTATTGTATAAAGAATTAGTAATAATGTACGAAAGAAGAATTACCGGATTCCGAGTGTTATTACAAATGAGGTTGGGGATGAATTATTGTTGGGGTTAAACTGATATTTTATTAACCAATCGGTTTAATCCGTTCAGATTTTATATGAGCGAACAATTGGTGCTGAAGTGAATAATGAAGTTGAACGGAAGTTAGTAACAGTCATAATTTCGAAATTGTAGGTAGTTTCTTCTTCTTATGAACTAGCATTTTGTCCCATAGAGGCACTTTCTCCCAAGTCTTCGGAGTGTTCGAAAAGAAGGTTCTATGCGCAGGAGGAAGAGTTCTGCTTGGATTCCAAGATTTAGGAGTATGCAGTTGTGAAAGACCTTCCTTCTCTAATGTTTGTTTAAATCAGATTAAATTTATTTAATTAAGGAATAATACAATTGTATAATAAGCAAACATTCCGCCTTACCTAAAATATCTCCAGGAAAATGTTTGTCTCACTACAAAAATTATTTGTATGAATATATGTATATTACTACATACTACTATTAATGCCTTCGTTGTTGTTGTAGTTGTTGTTTGTTTAAAGCAATTTATTATTTGTCAACCATATTCGGTCAACAGTCGAATCTTCGAATACGAATTGCTCTGTTGATAATGGCCACTATCAACGCTTTGTTTATACCGCTGGTGGTAAGCGTGTTAAGAGCAATAAAATACAACAACAATAATAAATTGTCATTTAGTCTGTGTGTGGAATGTGAGCACGACACCTTGCTTTCGTTTCGACTTCTGCTTGTGAGCATTGGCGGTGAGCAATGCATTGCAGACGCCGCTACGTGCTTGGCCAGCTAAACACGCTCATTGCGGCCTTTGAATCGGATTTGCGCTAGCGTCATTTCATTCCATGCTTTGTTTTGCTAAGCTTTCTAACCGCATAATTCATATTTTTACGGCGCTTATCTACAAGGGTAAACAAGAGAAATCGCTTTGTCTTTGGAATTGGAAAAAGATTTGGAGAAGCAATTACTGCACAGAAATTTTTTATCTCATGCAAACGGTTTGCTACTTTGCTATTTATTTGAATATATGTATGTAATGTATGTATGTGCATATTTGAGCATTAATCGTGTGTATTATAAAATATTTACAATCACCAGGGAGCATGTGTGAAAAATAAGTTCCCAAAGAGGATTCTAATGCCTTAGAAGTGAAGAATTTCAAAAAAGATATTTTCACAATATATATCTACTGAACGGAAATAGAAACGTTCAAAGCGAGGAAATTCCATTCGAATTTAACAATTGAGCAAGATATACATTGAACATACAACAATTTTAGCTCGTGATGCCAGAGTGCGCCAATAATATGCGTTTTGTATGCAAATTGCAATGCATTTGGATACGTACGTGTGTGTAAGAGTGTGTGCAAAGCTATTTCACGTGCTTCAATCAATCTATTTACACATCAAAATAACAAAACGAAAAGGAGAAGATATTTTGTCTCAACTCATTGAACAACTGCTTAGCCGTTCAACGCCGCTTCATGTACCGTAAACATTAAATTTCAAATGCGTCAATGAACTTGGCGGTCAATCAAGCGAATTACAGTGTGCTGAGCGCATGTAAAAATGATATATTTTTTGCTTTTGTGTAAATGGCGTAAAACCGGTTAATTGGTAATCCGCTAATTGATAATCGGCTTGAATTAAATGCTTTGCCTAATATATGTTAAAAAGTATACATTTTCGTATTTTATTAAATGTCAAAAAAGATCGTTTAGTAGGTATTAAAATAATTATTTCTGCTCAGTATCTGAGAACAGCGCTCTCCAAATATGTCAAATAAGTTTGAGCAACTGATATAGGTTGTTGAGTGCAACCTTAAACTTTGCTTAATAGCAAAAATAAACTGTCTTCGATTCGCCAAGTATTGGAGAAAATTCATCACTCAGGTTACCTCTGTTAAGTGTTAACCAATATTTGCATTAAAAACAAGAAAGTTCTGGTCGTATACAGTTCGGATAAGAAGCAGAATAAATTAATTATATTTGATTAAAAATCCAATGAATTCGTTTCACTGTGCAACGCATTTACTGCATTGCCAATTTCAGTGCACCAAGACATCTTAATTATCATCAGTCAAACACATACCATATATACGTATATACAATTATATATAAAGGCCTGTACCTCTGTTTGTATTGTGTTCATTAATCAATTCAAAATATATACACAAGTCTGCATACACATATGCATAAATATATTTTTATTAAATACGCGCGAGCCATGTTGTAAATTGCAGTTATTGTTATTGTTGGCTATTTGAGGCTACAATGCCTTGTTTACTGCAGAATCTCATTGCTTCTCGCTCGGTGCCTAATGTTCGCAGCGCATCAAAGCTTTGCATCCAACTTGTCATGGCTGTCACTCACAATCTATCGGAATCGACTTGCATTGCTAATATGCCTAAAATGCATCATTATTGTTGTTGCTGTTGTTATTCACAGCTCATTGAGCACTTATAATGAGTACAATATTTATTATTTATCGCACACAAATATTTACATCGTCCCATTATCGAAGTGGCATAGGCGTGTTCGAACTGCAAACATGGGGAGATATGTATGTAAAGACATTAATTTTTGCATCCGTCTATTAATTCTAGGTAGGCGATTAAATTCTTTATAAAGGGTGATTTTTTAAGAGCTTGATAACTTTTAAAAAAAAAAAACGCATAAAATTTGCAAAATCTCATCGGTTCTTTATTTGAAACGTTAGATTGGTTCATGACATTTACTTTTTGAAGATAATTTCATTTAAATGTTGACCGCGGCTGCGTCTTAGGTGGTCCATTCGGAAAGTCCAATTTTGGGCAACTTTTTCGAGCATTTCGGCCGGAATAGCCCGAATTTCTTCGGAAATGTTGTCTTCCAAAGCTGGAATAGTTGCTGGCTTATTTCTGTAGACTTTAGACTTGACGTAGCCCCACAAAAAATAGTCTAAAGGCGTTAAATCGCATGATCTTGGTGGCCAACTTACGGGTCCATTTCTTGAGATGAATTGTTCTCCGAAGTTTTCCCTCAAAATGGCCATAGAATCGCGAGCTGTGTGGCATGTAGCGCCATCTTGTTGAAACCACATGTCAACCAAGTTCAGTTCTTCCATTTTTGGCAACAAAAAGTTTGTTAGCATCGAACGATAGCGATCGCCATTCACCGTAACGTTGCGTCCAACAGCATCTTTGAAAAAATACGGTCCAATGATTCCACCAGCGTACAAACCACACCAAACAGTGCATTTTTCGGGATGCATGGGCAGTTCTTGAACGGCTTCTGGTTGCTCTTCACCCCAAATGCGGCAATTTTGCTTATTTACGTAGCCATTCAACCAGAAATGAGCCTCATCGCTGAACAAAATTTGTCGATAAAAAAGCGAACCGAACACTGATTTTGGTAACACTGATTTTGGTAATAAAATTCAATGATTTGCAAGCGTTGCTCGTTAGTAAGTCTATTCATGATGAAATGTCAAAGCATACTGAGCATCTTTCTCTTTGACACCATGTCTGAAATCCCACGTGATCTGTCAAATACTAATGCATGAAAATCCTAACCTCAAAAAAATCACCCGTTAGGTATAGATTTAATGGATTAACTATATTTCCAAATATTTGCAAAATACTCGAATTAGCATAAACAAATTTAAGCGCATGAAATTTGAATGATTTCGGTTTAACGACTTAAACTGTTTATTGCTAATTTTCTAATTTTAAGAAGATTTACTTTACACAAGCATCACAAATATTAAATGGCAACGTTTAGCTCCTCCGTCGTAGCTAATAACGAATGCAAGTTATCTAAATTTGTAAGTGCATATGTACCACTAAAGCTTCTGGAAATTTTATTTCATTCTATTAAACTTTATCAACGATTATTCGAAAACACATCATTATTTTTGAACATCACATATTTTATTGTAAACAATCTCATCATCACGATAACACAGAGTTGCTACAAAACCATAGGATATAATTACCCTTATGTTTTATTTTAATAATATGAAATCGAGGTAAATATGTATAGGTTTTAAAGTCGAATTAAGGCATGGGATTCTATTAAATACACATATTATCCTTGAGGTTTGAAAGTTTTACTAAAAAGGAGCAAAATTCAAACTTTATTTAAAGTTCTCTTGGAGGCAGCTACAATAAACGTTCCTGCAGTACTGATTCTGATAATGCCACCCACATACAGAGCCTACAATGAGCTACCGTGGACATCAAGTTGTTTGGTATTTACCATAAAATTTAACAAGGCAAATTATTGAAATGTTGTTTATAAATTAATGGCGCAGTAAGCAGCAATGAACGAGTCACAACAAGTTATGCCGTTTAACCCGATTCCTCACTTCGCGGATAGCGAACGTGAACTAATCGCCTGGGAGCTCTTTCAGTAGAGCTCATAAAGCTCATTAAGCGGGAAAAGTATTATTGTGGCGGTTTGTTAATTATAATTTAAAGCGTAAAGTTGCAAGTGGCGAGCGACAAGTGGCAAGCGACAACCAGTTAGCGGCTAGTGGCAGACAGTGAAATAAGTGTACAACTAATTAGACACCATTAATGTCAACTAAAAAGCGCTTGCTAACCGCGTGGAGTCTACAAATTTCAGTTGCCACTGTGGCGGTTTAAGGTTTTAACTCTTGTAGCAAGTAATGGCGTCGCCTTATGCTGCAAAAGTGGCAAGTGACGGACATGAGTAATAAATTACCGGTTTACTGGTTGCGTACATACCACACAACAACAACCACTTTGATGCCATATTTGTATTAATATTTTTTTCTTGTTGTTGGTGGCACAATATAAATATTGCCATTCCTCACTAAACAAACTATCTGGTAAGACTAGCCTATGACAAGTCGAGTTAGTGAAGGCAGCAGCAGATACCGTAAATGCAATTTTGTTAAATTTGTCGCAATAATGAACGTTTTGTTGTCATTCGGTTGAGAAGTTAAAAACAATGTGGTGGAAAAACTTATGGGTTTTGGAGGAAATTATGTTTAAAAAATATTATTGCCAAGTGTTTCAAAATATGTTGCTTTTAAGGACTCTTTCAGGGACTCTTTCAACTCTTTCTTTAATTTTCTATGTGGTTTCGCGAATAGGGAAGGAAAAGACAGCAAACGGAAATTCCTTGACCGGCATTTTAGCAAGAGCAAGATAGTAGGAAAGCAATACTCTTTATTAAAGTAAGTTAAGATAAGTTCATAAACGTGCCTTATGGCACACAAGCTACAACGTGGTAAAAATATCATTTCAATGAAATATATTTTCAACAAGTTCAATTGAAATTCGTGAATACTAAACGATCACTAACATCGAGAGCGATACATCGATTATAGCAATATTTCATCTTTCCGATACCATTCAAAACAGAACTCCACGTCGGCGATTACTTCTTTAATTATGTACTTTCTTTCCAATGATGATTCTTTTGAGATCCGACCGCGTGAAAATCCATTATATCATTTTATTATTGAATAGTAATTCCGAAAATTACTGACAATGAAAAGTATATGATCAAAGATCACTTCCAAAGAAGTTCCACGTGTTGGAGAATGTCCGCTTAAGGATTTAACCTCACTACCAACCGCATACTTGTCGCAAACAGATCCTCCTAGTTCAATTACTACACTGCGTGTCTATTAAAGACAATCACATTCAAAACTCAGTAATCGAGTTGCGACCAAAACTAAGTAAAAAACTCAATTATTGCAAAATAAAAACTAGTTTGGCATACACTTGTGAATGCAGTCTGCCAAGTTGCGGACTCCACAGTTACCTCTGCAGTTTACTTAGCAATTTTGAAATTAAAATTGTACAAATTTGAGTAGGCAAACATTCGCTTTTGTTTATGGTCATAAAAAAGTGTTTGTTTATATGAAGATCCATATTGTATGCAGTACCACTTGTTGTGTTGCTAATTAATAATAGATAACGTAATTAATTTTTCAGCACAATGTTAATTTTTAGCACAATGTTGCTGAATGCTTATGCCAATAGAAACAAAAACGGTGCACATACCTACTGTCTTTAACAACCATACAGATTTATGTATATGCACATGAATAAAATATGCCTTGCGATAATGATTTAGTAAAAGTATTGGCGTAAATCTGAACAACTAAACTGCATTAAAAATTTGTACAACGAGTACAATATGTTCAAATAAACTGAAGTATGAAAAAACAACAATAAAACAGAACAAAAGGCTTAAATAAAGTCAAGCAATTAATTTGCTATTAATTTCAATTTGAAATAAAACAAAAAATGTATAATGCACATTTTTTATTACTTGCAAAATTCAATTTATTTTTTGCTCAACAGTTTTTATATCTCATGCGCCTAAAAGTATTCACCACAATAATACACAGTACTTTTTAATATCTGATAATTCAATTAATTGTTGCTGACATGAAATAATCGCTAGTTTAGTACAAACTATTATCATTTATTTTGTAAAGCACTCTATAAAAAGAAAAACATAGTAATCTCAACCGTGCATTCCCTTTTAATTGAATAATTTGAGTTAATTTTACTAAAAGCTGAGTTATTTACTAGAAGATGAGGACGGTTTATAACAAGATCTTTTATTTTAACGAAATATAAATGTATTTAAAATATAAAATTGCTTAGAAGACGTGCGTGGTGGCTTTGGCTTTTCTTTTCTCTTGTTTCTGTTGTTAAAAATTGAAAACTCCATAATAAAATAAATATTTCATGAAGATCTTGACTAAACTATCGATATAAATATGTGTACAATATTTTAACACATCATTTTGGTATTTTTAATTGCTAATTGCATTCCTTTAACTCGCGTGCGCAACATAATCATGAATGTTAATTCACTTGTCAGTCATACTTTCCACAATGCATAGTTAGTCATCGCAGTTCAACGAGCTTAAACCCATTGTAATTATGCTCTATAGGCATTCACTTCAAAAATTTGCCAACACGTGGTTATCAATCACTCTAACCCATTTTACACGCAATCAACTAGCTCTTGTGAGGCGTCTAGGTTAGGTTAGGTTAGTAGGCAGATCTCTGTAAAAACAGAAGATCTCACTTAGACAGCCTTGGCGCTGTCCATTGTGGTACCAATAAAACTCCCTGTGGATCAAAGACCTTTAGGATTCAGCAAAACGCTTGGAATCCGATACAAATTTCTTAAGACGGCTAAAATCGATTCTAGCCAATTCGCTAGGATCGCCGAAAAAGGGCCTTCCGAGGTGTTTCAACCTCAGTCTGGCAAAAGCTGGACAATGAAGAAGGAAATGCTTAGATGATTCCATCTCGCCTTCCTCCATACAGCTTTGGCAACTTGCATCTGTCACGATCCCAAGTCTCACCGCATGGGTACCCATTGGACAATGTCCAGTAAGCACACCCATGATGACGCTAAGATGGACCCTGTCCAGAGAAAGCAGTTGAAAGGACCGCTTACGTTCCACAGAGGGCCAAAAGGACCTCGCCACTGCAAAAGTACTGGTAGTTGACCAGCGTTTGACGAGCTCATGCGTAGTCTGCATGTCCAGCGCTCTTGCGCAGGTGGACTATGGACTACCAATACGCTCCCATTCCGACATCAATGTAGCTAGGGTACTCTCCCTTCCACCCCGAGATCGAAGGTATGATGTCTCTAGATAACAAGGTAAGGTCGAGGACTTCCTCCCTACCCACAGTCACGAACGTAGGGGAGTTCCCCCTATTGCATATAAATAAGTCAACACTACTAATAAAATCAAAGAGCGACTCACCTTTAACATTTATGTCCGAGCTTCCTCAGACCGTATGTCTTGAGTTGGCATCCGAGCCAATAATGGCGTTGACTCTCCTACGCCTGGCCTCCCAGAGAGCCTCTCTCAGTAAAACGGGAGGTGGTTCCACCTCGTTGTCGTGCGTCATATAAGCCGAGATTAGCCAGAGTTCTCCGGCATCACCCTCCAATCTGGTAGTCACAACGCCTCCGTTACTGTAATTGGGTAAAAGAAAAACGTTAAGTTCATTACGGACAAGCATGCAAGCTCTGATTTTACCTACGCAGCTAGCTGTCATTAGCTTGTGGCTCTTCGTCCTTAAACCCGATACACCGTTGCTGCTTAGCCACGGCTCCTGGATTAGGATGACGTCGGCCTCATCCATTCCTAGACGAAGCAATAAGTTGGCGGATGCCGCCTTTGCATGTTGGAGATTAATTTGCAGGATTTTCATCCTCCAAACTTTTCTCCAACAGTGCGAGTTCCGCACTCTCCATGCATTCAGCTCGATCCTCCTCGAACAGTTTACCGAGATTGAAGACGGATCCATCTCCAATACTCGCCGTGTCCGAGTGGGATGAGTCAACATCCATGCCCGTTTGGGCATCAATTCCCTCCTTTCCAAGGAGAAGGACCACCTTCTCGAAACCATAGCTGAGGACCCCCTTAACGTCGCTGAGAGGACTCAAGGACTCCTTATTCAGAAGTATCAGCGCTTGCCGATATGGCTCCTGGGTTTTCTCTAGCCGAATGACCTTCCAATCTTGAACGGGAAGAGAAGGATTGCAGTAGCGCAAAATTTCCTCGATCTCTCCTGGAGTGGAGGGTTCGGCGGGGAGCCACACCCGAGCACGAGGGCGTAGTGGAAGTTCTTCCTTAGCCACCGCCTCGAGCTTAGTCCCCTTCCAGACCTCTCCTACCAGGGACATCGCTTCCTTGTACAAGGATGCTGATCTTTCATCAGCACACCTGACAAGCTTGTGGATGCCGTAATGCCATCCTGCGCTCTCGCAGCTTAGAGGGGGACCAGGGTTTCCAAAATACCCTGATTACCCTCATGAAAACCGCGGATATGGCCGCCGCGACCCGCTTCCATTCGTCGAGGGAGATGGTTCCATCTTCCCTCCTCCGATCGCAAACCTCAAGCTCAATAGCCCCCGCAAGTTTGGCGATTTCGCTAAACTTCGGAGCCTCTCCAATCCGAGGTTTCTTTCCAAGAGAGGATTCCCCCTCGAACGACCTTTGTCGTTTAACCTGCGATTGGGTTTCACCCAATCCCACCGGTTTACCATTGCCACCGTCGCTAAGTACCTTCCTAGCCCACTCTAGTGTGCTGGCATGCTGCCCAGGTTTCTGCTCAGCATGCTCGCCACCATAGCGTTCCAAGATTTTGGATGCCATGCGGCGGTCCGACTTCAACTTTTTAGACGCCGACACCTGTCTCTTTGCATTTGCTCCGGACCCCGGAACTCCTGTGAGCTTAGCAGAGGCTCCCTTACTAGTGCTGGCGACTTCGCCCCGCACCCCCGCCATACTGTCCACTGTTTTCGACAGGTTTCCGCCGACAGCGCCTAAGTTTTTGCCCTTTCCGGGGGGTATCCTCACCTGCGAAGGTTTTGTTATTTCACCGCCCTTCGCGGCAGACGGTTCCGTCGCCGCCGGCAGTGAACCTCCCGGGACACTGTCCGTTTTAAAAGTCGGTTCCGACTTTCCATCTCCCTCTTCCGTTTTTGTTGTCTGTATTATGTTCATAATTAAAAGGCGTCTACACTCTCATATGAATTATGGCATGATTTTAAATTAAGTTTAAAAGGACAGTAAGAGGCAAGGTAAAAGGATATGGATAGAATAGAACTCACATGCATACTCTCGTTGCTATCCGTAATAGTATCAAGGAAGTAACAATAGATGTGTAAGACATTGGATCATCTATATCTAACCAATTCATGACATAATTTGAAGGAGTCATTGCTCATTTTTCAGTGATTCGTTTCTATCTGTCTTCCTTCAATTTTCATTTACTTCTCATAATTACTAATAATGGCATTTAAAGCAAATATTTTCGCCTAACGTGCTTTGATTTCGTCTGTGCACAACAACAGCAACAACCAAACCACAAAATATCAAGAAATAGTAAATTACTCTACTTACAAACCAACTCGGACATGCACAATACTATATTGTCGAATATGAATGTGTTATAAATACATACGGACATACATACATAGTATATAAGTGGTTCGTGCGCCAACGATTCACACGTTGCAACAAGGCGCATGTAAATCATTGTCAGCTTGGAATTTCCTTGCTGGCACATTTTCTTTGTTTTACTGCTGTGCATTTTTCTTCTTCTTTCTATTTTTATTTGCCCATTTACCACGTCATTTTCTGCCTTCTTCCGCTCGTGAACACGCAACTCGTTGCACGTCTGATTGAGTTCCCCGCAAAAAGTTACTTATACGCAACGGTGCACCACTGACAAGCACTACAACTACACGTATTGCCATTAAAGTTGTTTTTACTTTGAAATTAGCGCCTTGAGATGTCACTTAAATTCCGATAACACGATGAAAAATATTGCTCATTAAAGACCTGCAAGTGAAGTGCCCTGCGTGGATGTAAAATGGCGACGGAAACCCTCCACGAGGCACAGCTGTCTCCTTATTATGTCTGTCCCTTTTATACGGCAGCTGGTAGCTGGTCTGTAGTGCTCATTCGTTTATTCGTTTATTTGTTTATTTACTTATTTTTCTTTCCCATATCTGTCTGAGATTTCACTTGAGCGCTCCGAGCACAGACTAAATATTTGCTGAAATATTAAATGTGCTCGAAAGTTGCAAACAAGTTGTCATAAATTCATAAATTTACAGGTGCACACAGCTAAAAATCACATGCACGAAAATTAGATAAACTAGTATAGATTATATTAAGAAAATTACCAGTATTTTCATGTAAAAAATAACGCATGAATAATAGTATATTATAGCATCATGGTATAAAATATGTTAAACAAAATATTAAAAAAGCGATTATACCACTACAATGAAATATTGAATGAATTCAACTCGTTTACTTCAATCGCGATCAGAGAAATGCCGAATCGCAGTCGGTTAATGACAAACTCTGTCAAATATAATATATGTGTAATGCATAGAATCTTCCCATTTATATACGTGTAGTATGTGTTTAAGTGAAATATTTCATAAATTTACATAAAAATCTGTTCAAGCTCTCCTTAGCAATAGCTTTCAATTGCATAAGCAATGAACTCAAATATTATCTAATTAAATGAACATGTTTATATTGTCACCCATTTATAAAAAAAATCGCTTTATTTGCAGGTCAGCACATGGAAGTTAAAATGATTATATCGAAATTATTGCAATACAGTGTTGACCGCTCAAATTGCATTAATTCTGAATCAACTAACATCTTTTAAATAAAACAATATCAAACAGTTTTTCTTAAATCTTTTATTAAATAAATAAAATTTTCACAGCCCTGATTCATTCGGCTTTTGTACAAAATAAACACTCGCGTCGTCGAAACGACGAGGCATGACTTTCCAGGGTTAATACTTTAGTGTAGTTTAACCAAATTGTATTACTTACTAGGGCAAACGTTGCAGTTAGTGAAAAAAGCAATTAACTTTTCATCAAATGATATGAAACCAAAGAGTATGGCTACAGTTAAAAAGTTAATAGTTTTGATAGTAATGCTTAGTAATTTTCATTTTACTCCGCCGATGTTAACTCCAAAAATTCTATATCCACAAGTACATATAGAGAAAATTAATATTCCAAGGACTTCCACTATTGACTCTATTCCAAAGATCTTTTAAAATGGAAAATGCACAAACTTCAAAAATGGATGAACAAAAACTTTACCTGACTATTGCGTTCATTATTTGCACAAAAAGTAAATTAAGTAACTCGTATTTGTACCAGGTTGTATATTTTCAACAAGGTATGAATAATTATTTGTGTGTCCTGATTGGCAATTCCGCACAGACATTTAGTGATTGAAATTAAGTGAAGGTCCGCTTCTCCGCTGTCTGCTTTTCGTCTAAACCAATATGCTCGGTTTGCAGAGCTTCAAATGCAGCAACAACAGTGAAAATGTGACATGCCAGTTGTACTCGAAAATATTTATTATTTGATGTATAAATTTACTTTCAAATAAACTCTATTGTATAGATAGAGATATACCGCTTGATCATAAGAATGAAGTAGTTGCAAAACCACCCACATAAAACAATTATGAAAAATTTCGGGATAGACGTTTCAATGAAAAATAGGAATTAGAAAAAAGAGTTCTTTTTGTTTCAAGTCTCAATAGATTATTGATGTGTTTTTATAAGCAAAATTAAATTGTATTTTATAATATACTTTTTTCCACTGCCATAAGCTTTTAAAAGACACGTTTCGAGACAATTATTATTTCTTTATGGATCAACGATTTCACCGCTGGGATGGTTCAAATCCACATTCAAATCCACAATGTACATATCTACAATGAAATATACATAAACATATGTGCAATTATTTGCATGAACATAAATATTATTTCAGTATTCAAGACTAGTCTATACAGTTCAAGTGCTGTAATTTTAGAAATATACAGTTAACCTATGAACGAACATACAAGCGGTGGCATATCACAGGTGAATAACAAATGTGTGCTTTTCGTAATTGGCGTGGTGTGCCTTTTCTTAATTACAGTGATATGACTTGCGGAATAATTGGTTTTCCTATGCATGCATATTTTGGGATATAAACGTTGACAGTGATCGCGGTTAGAATGATAACCGTTAATTAAACCAACATGTTTACACAAAATTATGGAAATAAAAGTAAACAGATACTTTACATTATTTTAGTTGTTTATAAGTTAGTTGTTTATGAGTATTTATTTAGTAATAGATTTATGTATGTAGTCGTATATATTAATGTCTAGTAGCAAGCACATTTATTCAGGCTCTCGAATGCCTAGTAGTCCCTTAATAGTCCCTTAAGCAACAAATCGACCTGTCCGTGAGACGTTTCTACCGCAATGCAGTCAATGAAGGCCAATCAACTAACGGCGGCTCTAAGCTTAAAACTTTTCTCTCAAAATATTCGTTCAACCACTTTCATAAATACTTTAACCAAAAGTTTAGAGTTATGCTACCGAATGATAATCTCTAGTTAAACAAGAAAGCATATGGTATTACGGTAAAAGTGGTGAGTAACTCTGCTTTTAGCAGTAAATACTTTGGAGGAAAACAAAAATAAATAAATTATTGCACTGCAAAGGCACAACTCATCATAAACCACAAAATGTATTCGAATGACAAGTGCATAACGGTATGATTACAAATTTGGAGAGAAACAAATGAGAAAGAGCTGAACACGGATGGATACTAGTATTTGGTTGGCAAAATATTGTTAAGGACCAGACACCCAGAAGAAAATAGCCATCAGATACGGTTTTGACAAATCTTTCTAAAATATTTGGATATACTCGTATATATGTATTTATATGTCTAGAGACCCAGAGCAAGAGTTGCTCAACTCGAACACCAACCGCGATGCTAACAGAAGATCCCTAAGCTTTCAAGCTAACAATGACGAACAGAAGTAGGCTGAATGACCGCGGAAGGGACTTCCGTTCAACTGGTTTTACATTATTAAATCGCGTTAGCTTCTCTTGTCTGGCTTTCAAATATCGTTCCTCCTTGCGCTAAATCGAATCGAATACGTCGCAGGCAAATAGCCAAACGCTTGTGCTGTTAGCGGTGGCTTGTAGCATGGGTGCGGCGACTAACGGACAGCAACGGTTATGCTGTCATTTTCCATATTTTATTTTTTCATAGTTTCTGTGCCCTGGTACTTTTGCGCTGTCATGCACGTTATGTAAATTTCTATGCAAATGTGTGTTTGTACGTTTGTATAGTAGTAAATATATTTATATATGTATGAGTAAATGAATGGCTACTGCTTGTCATCGAGTTAGTATCCTTGTACCACCAGTCGAATAACTATATTCAACAACTAAACACTATATCACAAAACATTCAAAGTGGAAGGATTTCAAGCATAGACACTCACTTACATATCTACTTACCTAACTGTGTATATTTATGCGTCGAATAAGGCACATTGACTACCAAGACAAAGCGTACAGCTGCAAACCGCCATTGGAAAACAAGTTTGGTATTTCACTCGACATGCCGGCGAAAGGACATTGCTTTATAGTTGACAAATAGCACCATTGCGACAATGCGGAGAGATTGGCTGAAACTGTTTTCACACATATATACATCCTTACAACAACATTCACACGTGCGCACAGTTTATTTCAATACTTATGCCCTCGCAACATGTTGCACGGAGTATATTTTTTTTGTGCAAATAAAGTATGTTTGTGAAACCTAAAACAAACGAAAATAGATATGGAGTAACATGATATATATCAGAATGATCAAGATCACGACATAATTTTAATTCTGATTCTTCACCTTATCGTAGCTACTCCCTCTAAAAGGTTTAGTCTGCATATTCCGAAAATATCCACCATTGTGTGATAATAAATAAAATCAGATAATAATCACGCCCATCTTTAACATAACGGATATAATTCAAATCGAAAAACGATGAAAGTTTAATTTAACTCCAAAAAGGTTTTCATATTTACCATGTCTAAAAATTGGACATTGGGTGTGACACTACTCAATCTGGATAAAATTGTCCATTTCACAAACTTCCTGATCTTATTGAATCTTATCGTATGGTGTTAAAAGTGGATTAAATCGGAATATAACCACAACACTCACTTTATAATTTCTTTCTAAAGGTCATTAGCTTAATTGTCCTACAATACACAGCTTAGACACTTAGCTATTATTACAGATATTAAGAAATATTGGTCTATAACTACCACTGCCCCCTCTTATTGAATATAATGATCTCAGCTTTTACGGTTTACTATGTACAGTAAACAAGTATATGATGACGTTCTATGTTATTACCGATCAATATGTAGGTATTTCACGTATACTTTGTGACTAAATATCGGTTCTTTGCTTTGACCGAACTTAGCATTTCCTCACTAGACACTTAGCTATTATTAGAGATATTGAGAAATAATGGTGTATAACTTCTACTGACCCTCGCTTATTGAGTTGCGGGATCTCTGCTTTAACTGTTTACATTTAACAGTAAACAATTCCTTATCATTCTATATTATTACCGATCAATATGTAAGGTATTTCACGTATACTTTGTGACTAAATATCGATTCTTATTTTAGATCGGCGATCTTTCCTTGGAACAAATACAAATAGTATTTTGATATATAGTATGCGATATACTTGCCCATATTACTTACTAACGAAAATAGAAATTATATGAAATGTTATTAAACAAAAGTTTTCTTACAAATTGCAAGGGCATCAAATGTTTGGCTGCAACGGAAATTAGCACTTCCTTCCTTCTTTTATTTTGAATCTGTCACTAACAGCATTTGTATTCGCTTTGCGCAAGTGCTTCCTGTGTATCCTGCATATGCGTTTTATTGCCAATTGAGTAAAAAGATAGAAAAATGGTAGAAATTCCGCACGATTTATGAAGCATCTCCAATTTGGAAACAATATAGCGTTAGAACTATAAAAGGATAGCAAACAGACATACCTATGAGCATAGAAAAACATTCATCTGTGTACACATCATATACGTTCTACCTTATGTGGCTACTCGCCTAAGATATTGCCATTTATTTTTTATACGCATCAGACATTTTTCTTATTCTTATAAGGGATAAATGTGTAACATAAGAAACACCAAACATAGTTTTTAAATCAATATAATTGATTAATAGCGCTGTGGTTAGCAACTGACTACTGAGCCCTTTACGAAAACCTTTTTGACCTTTATTACGAAAAATGGCGATCGTCATCTATTATAATTAAATATGATTTTACTATGACTTTGTTGAGTATATTTTTCACACATTGCTGTGTTTTTTTGCAAAAACCTTAAATGAAATATGTGCTCCACTACGTATACGCAATACTTTTCACATGTTGTTTCATACTTACAGACTCAAGTGCATAGAAGCAGTGATACTTCAACAGCAACTATAACACCAAATAGAAATACTAACGCACGGAAAGTGGCATTTACCGCGACTTTATAGCGCATAAAATTTGACAATTGCTCTGTACCTCTCATAAGCTGCCTCATGAAACGAACACTTTCCCTGCTGGAAAATTTACAGTGTTAACATGAAATGATATGAGTTCATTTTTTTACTAGCATTACTTGACATTTTAAAGGGTGTTTTGTTCAGGATTTTTAAGGTTTATAAAAGAACTATTTTATTTTTTAATAATCTATAAGGTAGTTAAAGTAATCACTTTATTGTAGTGCAAAACTAGAAGATTTGATTGTCCTACAGGATATTGAAATATAAATCGTCAGTCAAAGAATCAAAGACAATGAATAAGTTTAAAGAACACAATTTATATATTCTGATTATAATAACTCAACGTTACTTAGGTGAGGACTTCATACTATTTTTTAATATCTCAGCCATTGCACCAGTTTAATACTGGTATACTTAGCACTCATCGATTCATATCCTTACTCAACTGGTAGATATTGTAAGATTCATGATTGAGCTGAGTTATAAAGAAAAGGAAGAGGCATATAATGGAATGGAAAAGACCAATTTAAAACCAGCATGCACATATCCCAATACGAATAATCGTAAATTATTTGTTATGTTCTGTATTCTTTATTTAAATGTTTCATTTATTTATTCTATTGAAATATATATAATTCCTCATTGGAGGGCTTATCCCTTTTGTTCTAATCCCATATTTTGTTTAATTGCAAATGCTTGAAGAACGTACGAAAAACTGTTTGTTAACGAAATAATATTATATTATTGATACTAAAAATAATATTAATTTTTCTTTTATTGAAATTAGTTCAACATACTTAACAGTTCAAAGTGGATTAACCCTAACTGACTCCTTATATGATAACAAAGATATAATATGTAATTTTCTAAATGTTTTCAGTTAGTCAAGCACTTACACCCACTTTCCTAACAGAGCAATGACTTTGTCCTATGTGTCTGTCAGGCGCAATTTCACACATGAGTACATTTAAATAACGCATTCAATTAAGTAAATTCTACAAGTGTGCTTATTTATTAGTCATCAAAAATAAATTGTGAGCATAGAGGACCTTAATCCAAAATGTCCATGACTTCAAGCAAATCGCAAAACAGATGTGCTATAATTTTAAATACATTCAAACAGACATATGCCAATAGGTATACATAAATGTGAGGATATACACATGTACATATGAAATCTGTGAATGAACTTTTTATTTACTTTCATCAAAATCAACAAAATACACTTTGTAGATTGTGTGAAGCTTTTCTACACCCTACCCGAATCAAATCTAAAATCCAGCTGCTGCAATTTGGATGCAACTTCAAAGCGCCTTTCTCTTTCATTAAAAACACAGAACCGTAGCCGTTTGCAAGCCTACCAATGCTACGCTCTTAAACACTTCCACGACTACATAAATACTATACTAATATATTTGCAATATTTGAATATTCGTCCCACATAGGTACTCAAACAAAACCAACATATGTGTTTTGTAAGCGGGTAACTAGAAAAGGCCATCGTTATGCTCAAAGCCGCCAAAGTGATTCTCTAAAATAATTTTAGGTCGCTGAAGAAATAACGTGCACACGCGATAATCACATGTCTAAACAAAGCTTAACTCTGTTAACTTGCGACACTGGAAGTTTTCGAGAGGAAAATTTTTGAAAATTCCGCGGATAAAAAGACTGCGGCTACGCTGGCTAAGAAGTCTAAATGCTTTTTAATAACTAAAATAATTTATTCTGTTGAAGCGTTAAATAATATTTGCTCACATCGCATAAAACTCACCGGTCCTAAATGAGGTAAAAATATATAATAATTTATCCACCATTATATTTAGTGGCGTATAGGATTGTAATTGAATATTACCCTTGCATTTTAATGGACGTTAACTTGCGCTGCTTAATTGAGTGGACAACTTGTTGAGCGTTCATGAGTGAGAAATTATGAAAAATAAATCTTTCGTCATGGTCACATGCAACTCTATCCTAGGCACTGGCCTCAACTTAGGCATATAATATTGCATACCCTGAATCGTACACGCTTGCACTTGTTAACTAAGCGCATTGAACGTGAACATGCTGGTTAATCTGCATTACTCCATATGTATATTGGCGACGGATGAGGAATAACAGCGAAGAGTAGAAATAAACACATACGACATAAATATTCTTTTGTCCCTCGCATACTAAGTGTTTCTAGTAAAAAACATATTCACACATAATTGGTTTTGTCCTTTCACTTTTCACCTTGCATTAGATATGAGCGTACAAATATAGCGATTGCATTGTACTCTTGATTCAACGAGTTCTTCATATTGCAGCTACAATTCGCCCTTATCAAATGTGTTGCATTCCTTTACATACATTCGCCAACGGAGTTGAACAAAAAAAAATCTGATGATATCAGTCTCTCAAGCGACTGCAAAGGTTAGCAAATAACACTAACAAAGTGTACGAGAATAAAGCTATGGACACAGATATATCCGAGTAATACCTTGAAGATTATGTCATTATACATTATGCCAGAAAAAACTATGATAATCTGATGGAATTGCGAGCTGGTTAATATTATAAATTGTTTTTTTTTTTTTGCAGAACTATAGCAATTGCCAGATCACCTTAGAGATCTTAGTTTTTGAAGAATTCTTTAGTAGGGGATCCTACTAGTTTTGAATAGTCTCCTGTGATTAGAAGTGATTGTCTTTAGTCTCTACATTATAATTAATGGGGTCGTCATAAATGTGAAACTCCGGACAAAGAATTCTTCCGACTTGGAGATCATTTTTCTGTAAAACCCCAGAATTATTCCGATGGGAATATTAGATTGCCTTCGAAGAGATAGATCGCAACAAGTTAGTGAAACAGTTAAACCGTCCATGTAATCAATCTAGTGATGAACTAAATATTGTCCCACTACTGTCACGATTCTCTGCATGGCATATATGACCCCACCCACCCGCATATGCCTCTGTAATCATCATCTCCTTCACTATTAATAGCACAAGCATCGTTTTTCACATACCAGCGACGATTTTATTGAACTTTTTTTACTGATAACATATCAATTTCAACCACAAGCACATATACATCTACATACTTACATACATACACATGCGTTTTGAGTGTGAGCATGCGGCGGTCCTTAAAACTTATCAGGTCCACTATCAGCAACACCAAAATCAACCCTTCGCTAACTAACGTCTAGGAATAATATAACGGGTGATTTTTTGAGGTTAGGATTTTCATGCATTAGTATTTGACAGATCACGTGGGATTTCAGACATGGTGTCAAAGAGAAAGATGCTCAGTATGCTTTGACATTTCATCATGAATAGACTTACTAACGAGCAACGCTTGCAAATCATTGAATTTTATTACCAAAATCAGTGTTCGGTTCGAAATGTTTTTTATCGACAAATTTTGTTCAGCGATGAGGCTCATTTCTGGTTGAATGGCTACGTAAATAAGCAAAATTGCCGCATTTGGGGTGAAGAGCAACCAGAAGCCGTTCAAGAACTGCCCATGCATCCCGAAAAATGCACTGTTTGGTGTGGTTTGTACGCTGGTGGAATCATTGGACCGTATTTTTTCAAAGATGCTGTTGGACGCAACGTTACGGTGAATGGCGATCGCTATCGTTCGATGCTAACAAACTTTTTGTTGCCAAAAATGGAAGAACTGAACTTGGTTGACATGTGGTTTCAACAAGATGGCGCTACATGCCACACAGCTCGCGATTCTATGGCCATTTTGAGGGAAAACTTCGGAGAACAATTCATCTCAAGAAATGGACCCGTAAGTTGGCCACCAAGATCATGCGATTTAACGCCTTTAGACTATTTTTTGTGGGGCTACGTCAAGTCTAAAGTCTACAGAAATAAGCCAGCAACTATTCCAGCTTTGGAAGACAACATTTCCGAAGAAATTCGGGCTATTCCGGCCGAAATGCTCGAAAAAGTTGCCCAAAATTGGACTTTCCGAATGGACCACCTAAGACGCAGCCGCGGTCAACATTTAAATGAAATTATCTTCAAAAAGTAAATGTCATGAACCAATCTAACGTTTCAAATAAAGAACCGATGAGATTTTGCAAATTTTATGCGTTTTTTTTTTAAAAAAGTTATCAAGCTCTTAAAAAATCACCCTTTATTAATAACGTTATACTGTCATCATAATAAATACAATGTAACTATCGATGAGCGTCCGCTTTTGTCACTTGGTGTTGTAATAAGTAACTTTATTTGTTCAACTATTCGCTCATTGCTTTCACATTTAGAACCTACACCTAGAAATACTCAAATGCTCTTAACGACAGGCAAACACGTATGTTTGTAAGTAAATAATGCAGTAGACATTGGTGTGTCACATTGCTGGTGCGAGTCGTCGCCTTTCAGCTCGATACTCTCTCCATTACCCCAATACATGTGTGTGCGTGTGTAGTGACTCCATGCGGTTGTAATAAAAACACAGTAGTTGCAAATTGCTACACTGTGCGAAATAAAGTGTTTATTGAAATTCTCTTACGTCCTGGTAACGCTATAAACTCAAGTTGCGTTAATATTCATATTGGTATGCCTAATGATGTTGATCATTCTCATAAGAACTTTTCCGAAAGTATGCAAACAATTATTTGCTCGATTACTTTATATTCTCATAATGGCTGGACTAGCGATAGGAGAATTAAATTACTCAGTTTTGAAAAGAAAGGGACATAAAATAATTTGAACTATCAACATATAATCTCAGGATCCAACAAGAACAAACTATATGAATTATGATGAACTGACTCTCAGAGTACGAAAAGCCCGACCATAATAATTTTAGTTGAGGGAAGGAACAGCCGAGTAAGAAGAAGTGAACGTATACGAAGTTTGTCTTTAAACTTTATATTCCAAGCATAACAAATTATATATATCAATAACACAAAGAAGGTTAAATGTTTACCAGACAAAAACTCTTTCAGACCTCATATTTTAAGTTTTAAACTGAGGTAAGGAAACGCGTTCATTCCTAGTTAGGTGGAGCGTGATTAAGCTTCATCCAGCCCTAAAAAACAAGTATACGACAGGAAAAGAATGAAAGCGCTGAACAGCTGGAATGTTCTACGAAATAACCTTTCAAATAAGTAACAGATAATGATCGACTTTCGTTAGGATATGAAGCACCTAAAAGCCTATCTAAGAATTTAATAGATATCAAGGCTAGATAATAAATAATATACATATAGCTTTATTGGAATATAATATATAATCGGTTTAGAATGGAAGGAGTTGTAGCTGACTTTTAAAAGTTATTAATTTGTAAAACTTGACTCTGAGTATCACCATTACCGTCTTCAGATACTGGAGAGTACTCTCATAACCTATATCGGCTTTCAAACGAACTTTTGTGCTACATATAATGGAGTATATAGAGACTAGAATAGTTTAATAAGGCCCTTGCATGTAAATTAGCTTCGCAAAGGAAACTGAGAATCAAAATTTAGGAAAAACCGTTTTTTTTTAATAAATACTCATAGGTAATTAAGAAAGGCACTGAGAATTGTATGAAAACAGAATACGTTTGATTCTGGAGATTGGCGCGCATTATTCTTAAATATCTGACTTGACAATAATCTGATTCCGATTTCCGAAAATCTAAAATCTGAACAATTTACAATCCACAAAAAAGTTACCCCTATCAGCTAATCAGCAAAACATTTAACGCGAATTCGATGTGAAACGATTACAACTTGTAAATCACACAGCACTAATTGCTTCCAGCTCGTGCTTTTCTCAAAGTGTACGCATACTCCACACTGTCATAGTTGCTAATCAGACGCAAACATCGAAGGAATGTACGCGACGTCGAGGAAGTGTGGAACATTCACGCGAACGACACACCAACGCCACGGCGACAGAGAGTTATTGCCCGCGTTACGGGCGTTCGAGTGTGCGGGCATACACACTGCTATTTAGTAGCCACGTATTAGCGGATTCAATTGGGCACTCAGTTATAATTGGTGTGTTAAAGCCGCTGGACGAAAAACTTAGCAAAAACGCTTGAAATGTGAAATATAGTACAATACAGTGCGCATATGGAACTATAGTGATATATAGTGGTGAAAAATAGAGAAATAAGTAAACAGCAAAAATCAGATAAAGAATTTAATGATCAGTAAGTGAGGGTTACAGCATTATTGCTAAAAAATATATTAATTATGAATCAAGCGAGGTGCTAGATCTAACAGCTGTGTTTCAAAAAATAACGTTTATGCTTGAAATTGCCCGCTGAGTAGATGAAAATATGAAGAATAATTATGTGAAGCTATTGAGTGAAGGCGCTAATGTGAAAAGCAACAGTTTGTTGCCAGACAACTCAACAGTTGGTTGTTTTCCCTCACTAGTACTGGTCTGCTTGTGTTTGTGCTTGTGGTTTAGCAGCAGCTAAGCGCTTTCTTAAACTCCAAATCGTGTTGCTAAAAGTAAACTTCTTCAAAAAATATTATAAAAACAACAAAAATATTTGTAGAATTATGCAAATTTCTTCACTAAAAATATATCAATGAAGAAAAAGTTGTATGATAATTTGAAAGTGCTCGCTTTTTCACTCTTTGCTTGGCATTTCTATTTTCGCATGACTCAGTGACAAAATGCCAAATCGCTAAATGGAAAAGTGTGGAAATTCTGTGAGAGAGCAAAATGTGTTTGAAAATGGTCGATAGTCAATGAGCCATCATATCATTATTGTGCAGTTTATACGCCGCGCGCTTAGTAAACACATTCGCGCACACTTACACACGCATGAATATGTGTAAAAGAGCTTAGTAAAAATATCGATTGATTTTTTGAAGATACGCGGAGCACTCATACGCCCTGTATGCCAGTTTGTGTGTGTGCTCCTGGTGTATGCTGTAGAGTGCTTTTTGGTGTGTTTAATTTATTTTTTTTCGCTGTTTTGATTATTTTCGCTTAACACCGCAATCATTAAAGTGATAATTACATTAAATAAGTACTGAGGGGTTGGCGCTAGCGCTGAAATGGTGCATTTCGGTGTTTTGACGCCTCGTAACGTGCGTTAAAATGGCAACGAGTGACTAACAAATTCAAAAGACTCTTTGTGGAAATTGCCTTATTGGCGCTATTGGGTTCCGCAGATTTGCTTAAGCACTTAGTGAGCGCACAGTTGTTGCGCCGTTATTTACAATTGTCATTTGAGCAGCGAGAACAGGTGAAAAAAACAAAATAAAGAGATAGTCACACATGAGTATAAGCTAACGGTGCATTGTCAGTGATAGATTGTGTGATTTAAAAACAATTTGTAAAAATAATATAATTTATATATATATATATATATATTTATTTACAATTTATATATTCGTATTAAATATACAATAACAAATGAAACATTTTAGTGCGCTTAGAAATTTTTCGTGTGCTAAAAAACATTCAATATGTTTCGGAATTATTGCAATAACTATGACTAAACATAAAACACTTCGTGGTCGCATAAACGTTATTTAACCACCGTTGGAAGCTAACATATGTAAGCGTGTTAAAATTTTATATTTAACGTCTTAATATCCTTGGGGATGTTGCACGCCGCAATATTTGCAAATCAACTTAACAGTTAGAGCTTAATACAAGCACTTAAGTGTTGCCAAGTGTTAGATATAAAAAACCAAATTTCATGAATATTTATATATACAGTAGTGATCAAAAAATGTGGAAATCAGAACAGATGGAAAAAGACACGTTTTGTTAATTTGAAAAATTTTCTTTTTTTGTGCCTCAGAAATACTTCTGGAATCAAATAATTACATTCTGGAATCAAATAATTATTATATTAATCCTAATATTCTTACCTTTTTTCATAAATGTTGAGCAATATTGTATTTGGTACTTAAGTACTAATTCGTTAACATTTTATTCAGATCGGAAGTGTTTGACATGAGGAATCTAATCTAATTACACATTCACATTATCCCCATATTCCATTTTCTGAAAACAAAACAAAAATGTTTGAAATGTAAAACCTTAGATTTGCTGTATAAAAATTAAGGAAAGTAACTAAAAATGTAACTTACCGCTTTGAACAAAGAGCAGAACCGCCAGCAAAATTAATAAGAAAAATCCCTTCAAAGGATGGCTTAAGATGAAGGTATAACAATTTCGACAATTTCTGTGCATACTGCTCCACAAATGTTGACAGATCACCAAAACCATAATACGAAAGCCATCACCAGAACATTCGGGATCCTCCTTGCCCAATAGTCCGTTTTAAGTACGCCTTTATTGTGATTTAATTTTTATTTATCAGTTAATTTTTAAGATTCGTGTATATTAATTCATTGAGGTTTTTAAAAATTAAATATTTGTTTGCTGGCCGCCGGTAGGAATTTTTTGTCTGCTACTGTACCGCGTCAAAAGCCGAATATTGTCACATTTACTCCGACGCAAAGCCATTTTTATAAGCCTCTTGGAGCATCGACTTCCATTTGAGCGTAAAAAGGAAGCATTTTAACATCCTTGCATGAGCTCAGCGGCTCAATCGGATTACTTAGATATTAAATTTTGCCATTGAGGAGTTAAACTTATAAAGTTGTTAAAATTTTGAAGGTGGTTCAAATGCACGTGTCTTCATGATAGCTTTAAAAAATTTGCTGATGTTTAGTGCATTTAACAGTTGGCTTATAACCTAACTTAATTTTTTTCTTCTTTTGATAGAGTCCACCCTGGTGCACCTGTTGTTCTTTCAATAGTAGTCACGAATTCAAGTCATTAAATTAGTTTTTATTCGTTTTCTATTTCAAAAGCTGCAAAAATCCAAATCACAAAACCTATACATGTGGAATAACCCGGTCAGCTATCTTAACCATCCTTTTTTAAAGCTTTCCATAGTATGTTATTAAAAAATATGAGATGTTCACAAATTATTCGATAAAATGTTCAATTTTTTAACTTTATTAATTTCATTCATCTAGGGAGTGGGCTTCAACACAAACTATTGTTGTGAAAGTAGTTTCAAGTTTGATTAATTATTCATCCAAGATAATTTGCTTTCGAGGAAGCTACAATTTGATTGTTTATTAGAAGATGTAAGGATAAATTCGGAAACATCAAAACAAGTCTGTTTAGATTAACTCTAACAATGTTGTAAAAAAATAAATTTTCCGACGAAATAAATAAATGTAACCACACATCCTACATTAATAAATATCACAAATTCATACTTAATGGTTAATACCCACTTCGGATGCATATGTAAGTACTTGTATTTACATATATATTTCTTAGCACTTATATACGCATATTCCCCGATATAAAATTACAATTTGGCCACTTGATCAATAAATTTTACTACACCAAATTGTGATTTTAGCAGTAATGTGTTAATTTTAGCAATGGCTCGTGCTATTTTCGTATCATCCCTTCCACATATTTATACATATCTCCGTATTCGGTCGTTACTTACTTGAAACAGAACAACTACGTATTGGTTGAGCACTGATAGCTCTATTATTTTGTTAGCTCACCTTATGATATGAGTGAACAGTGAATGTTGTCAATGAAAGTTTGGGTAAAATGCAAAGTTGGCGTCCCCATATTTTTCTGTGTTAGATAAACAGAGCCGAAACTAAGTTGTTTATGTGTATATAATATAGGCGAAATTAATAAGGGTCAGTTCAGTTGATAAGGGCCATAAGCACAGCTTGAATTATATACAATACAGTTAAAACGGAAGATGATAAACATGAAAACAAAGGAGAATAAGGAGATATATTGGCAAATTTGTTATTTCATTTGTAGATAACTAATACCGTTATATTTTAACTAATACCAATAATATTTATGACCGAGTATAGGAAACTGAAAGAGAACTAATAACGATGTCTTGATGTCTTCAAATGTACAAGTTCACTAAGAGATTCTCCCTAGAAATAAGTCTGAGTGCAAGACTACTGTTAAATAATTAATTTTACAGCGGGTAGAGTTCCAATATGATCTTACTTTATTTGACGGTTTGACCGTATAGCTTGACATCCGAAAAGAGAAGGACTAGTGCATGTATGTCCTGCACTATTTATAGTAGTTTGTAGGAATTTAAAATACCGTAACATTGCATTCGCGTAAACAAATAGCATAGCAAACAGAAGTGGATGGTAAAAGAAAGAAAACAAAGTAAGCAAAGATAAGGCATTGCCAGATAGGAATTATAACAATTAGGAATAAACTTAAATATTAGGAATAAAATTAAAAGTATTAATCTTAAACATTCTGCCCGGTCGAGTCTACCGACTCGAAATCCTCGTTCTCTAGCAAGAGACACAATTTCTGGACAGCTCGGTTCATGTATCCTTTAGAGGTTCTCAACGTGACATTGCGGACAGCTCCATCAGCTCCAGGATGTACTGATATGACTCGACCAAGACACCAATGCGAAGGAGGCATGTTCTCTTGTTTAACTAGAACGATATCCTTCACCCTTATGTTCGGTGTGCGTCGCTGCCACTTGTTCCGTCTCTGCAAGATGGTGAGATACTCCTCACTCCACCTATCCCAAAATCTTTGATGAAGTTGACTTATCCATTGCCACTGTTTCAATCGGTTGGAAGGAACTTGTTGAATATCTGGTTCAGGGACCGCCAGGAGCGGCGACCCAATCAGGAAATCGCCTGGCGTTAAGGCAAGTTTGTCCTCAGGATCGTCGTACAGTGGTGTAATCGGACGAGAATTGAGACAAGCTTCGATTCTAACGGCCAATGTTTGCAGTTGACTATACCACATGACTTGTGTACCCACGCAGCGTATCAAGTGATGCTTAGCGGACTTCACCGCAGCCTCCCAGATACCTCCTTGATGTGGAGCACTGGGGGTGATGAAATGCCAATGTGTGCCTGTGTCAGCTAAGAACCGCTGATTATTCTCACTCTGCCATGCTGCAAGATCTTCCTTCAAGAGTCGGTTAGCTCCAACAAAGGCTGTCCCGTTGTCACTATATAAATCACGACAAGGACCGCGTCGGCTGATGAAACGAGTGAATGCGTCTAGGAATGCCTGTGCCGACAGGTCATCTACAACTTCAATGTGTACAGCTTTGGTGACCATACATACGAATATGGCGAGGTATGTCTTGATGAGCGTTCGCGAACGTTTCGTTCTTACACGTAGTGTGAAAGGTCCACAATAATCCACACCAGATGAAATGAACGGCCGTGCTGCTCTGACCCTCTGCCCGGGTAAGGAAGCCATTTGTTGCGTTAGCACTTCCCCTCTGTGACGCCGGCAGATCACGCAGTTATGGATGAAACTCTTGACCGCCTGTCTGGCACTGAGGATCCAAAATCGTCGACGAAGAGTATGCAGCATGAGTTGTGTTCCTCCATGTAGCGTGACTTCATGAGCTTGTTGTAATAAGAGCTTCACCAAAGGCGTTGCCTTTGGCAAGATAATCGGGAATCGTGAATTATGTGCTAATTCGGCTTTATGAATTCGTCCTCCGACTCGTAGGATCTGGTTCTCGTCAAGAAATGGATTTAGAGGCAATATTCGAGAGGAGGATACCAAACCTGAACGAGACTTCAAATGTCGGATTTCATCTGCAAAATGTTCCTCTTGCTCTAAACGGATTATGGTGTATAGTGCGTCATCTAGTTCCTGCGCAACGATGACCGGTTGACGAAGATGTCGTCGGCGCTGTAACCAACGAAGAATAATGGCAATTGTGCCCAAGAGGCGGGTAATTGTACAAAAACGTTCAGTTAACAAAATAGCCTGTCCGTTTGGACGATGTGTATACAATGGATGTGAAACGAGTACAATCATCTTATTAGTGTTACGAGTTTCAGCGACTATAACTTCAGACTCGTCCTTGCTGAGCAAAGTATCATTGTTAGTAGAATAGATCATGTGTGTCTCGTCCGGGCCATGCCACCAAAGTGGGTGTACTAATAGCTCTTCAGGTGTGATGCCTCTGCTGGCACAATCAGCTGGGTTTTGAGCGGAACGGATGTGATGCCAGCGGGCGGGGGATGTCAGCTCCTGTATTCGACGAACTCGATTGCATATGAAAGGTTTCAGTGTTGTTGGATTCTTCTTTAACCAACACAATACAATCGCAGAATCTGACCACAGATAGTAGGGAACATCAGCCAAACCCATTGCATCTCGCACGTTTTGAAGTGTCTCAGCTAATAGTAGTGCTGCCGAAAGTTCCAGGCGTGGTATGGTAGCGGCCTTGAGTGGTGCCACCTTGGTGCGTGCCGTCAGAAGTGTGAAACGTATCGAATCGTTGGAGCAAGACGTCCTTGTGTAGATCACAGCTGCGTATGCGTGTACGCTAGCATCGCAAAAGCCATGAAGCGATGTTGGAACATGTGGAGTCATACCTATCCACCGACCGATGCGAACTTGATTGAGTTCTGGAAGCAGCGATCTATACTTCAGCCACTCGCGACAAAGATTATCAGGTAATGGTGTGTCCCAAGAAAGGCCCGCAGACCACAGCCGCTGAATAAATATTTTCCCAGTTACAACCACAGGCGCCAACAATCCAGTAGGATCAAAGAGCCGCGCTACTTCGCTGAGTACTCGACGCTTCGTAGGTATCTCTCCTGTCTGACTGAGATCGACACGAAAGAACAACTGATCCGTCAATGCGTCCCATCGTAGGCCCAAAACGGAAGCCGTACCCGAATGGAAGATGTAACTAGAAAGAGATGATTCATTAGCTAAGCACTTCATCACCTGACTATCGTTCGAATTCCATTTTCTTAAGGTGAACTGCCCTGCAGAGAGAATGGCATCCACGTTCGTTGCTAGTTCTATTGCATCTCTAGCGCTTTCACAACTTTTTAGAAAGTCATCAACATAAAACGAGGTTAGTATCGCCGTTCGAGCAAGTGCAGCTTGCTGTGTATTTGGTACCACAGTTGAATTGTCACGAGCACATTGTTGCAGTGTACGAACTGCATTGTAAGGACTGCATGCCATCCCATATGTGATAGTCTTCAAGCGGTACACTTGGATGTCGTCATCCGGAGACTCTCGCCAGATGATTCGTTGGTAATCGCGATGCTCAGGTGCAACCAACACTTGCCGGAACATTTTCTCGATGTCCGCAGTAATCGCCACTCGATAGCGTCGAAAACGTAAAAGTATACTACTAAGAGAATCCTGAAGCGTTGGACCAACCAGTTGAATGTCGTTAAGTGAGACTCCAGTGCTGGTAGGTGCCGAAGCGTTGAACACCACGCGGAATTTCGTTGTGACCGCATGATGTGGAATATAGTAGCAGTTAGTGTGATCGTAGGGTGATTGTACCAATTCCATATGCCCAAGTGCGGCGTACTCTTTCATGAATGTAATGTAGTTTTCTCTAAGAACTGGATCTGCAAACATGCGACGCTCAAATCTATGAAACTGCCGTACTGCAAGTGTGTACGAGTCACCAAGTTCCGTTGCATTTCGTTGAAGGGGTAACCGTACAATATAACGGCCATTTGAGGTACGGCTATGTGTGGTTTCGAAGATCTGCTCGCATTCGTTCTCTTGCGAATCGCCAGCAACCGTTATGTCTTCCATTTGCCAAAACTTACTCACCAGTTCTTCTAAATGGTGATCCTCTCTCTCTACTAACGTGGTGAGTGTGAGCAATGATTCCATCGAAGTATGAGACACTGCTGCTGGGCCAAACACCACCCATCCAAGGCGGGTACGCTGGGCAAAAGGTTCGTCTGGTCCTCCACCGATGACCTCCCCTTGTATGAGTCGACCCCACACGTCCGCGCCGATAAGAATGTCGATTGTTCCAGGCGTACCAAACTGGTCGTCCGCCAAAGCTAAGCCTTTCAAGTATGGCCATTGGTTCATGTCAATCTTCACTGCTGGAGTCGGAGAAGTAATGGACGATAAAACCAAGGCATCAATTCGCATCTCAAAATTAGTTGTTGTTGATCTCAGAGTGAAGGTCACACTGCCGTTCACTTGAGTACTAATGGCAGAACCTACTCCGTCTACGATTACGTTACATTTTCGTCGATATAGTTGCAAACAGTTAGCTAGTCGGTCCGTTACGAAGCTAACCTGGGATCCAGGGTCACATAATACCCGGGCCACTCGTTGCACCGATGCGTCTCCAATGGCATATACACGCGCTGTTGCTAAAAGAGTGATCGGCTTTGGGTTGACAACGAGGGACCTGGCGGGTGCTGCTAGTCATGCTGTTGAGGTTGTCTGCACCTCAGCAGGCACGTTATTAGATACTGGTGAAGTAATTGAAGATCCAAGCGTTGACGCATTATTGACCTTAGCTCGGCATAAGATTGTGTTGTGCTTGCGACCACAATTTCGGCAATTACCTGAGGAACACTGCCTTAGCGAATGTCCAGCACGTAGGCAGTTGTAACACAATTGCAATCTCCTAATCGCCTCAAATCGTTGCTCTAGATTGAGAGCCAACACTGTAGGGCACTTAGCGATTCGATGTGGTAAGCTGCAATGAGCACACAACGCTGCATCTGTAGTCGCGACATGCGCCCTCACTGGCCGTTGTTGCCGACACACCATTAACGCAGTCGATGGTTCCGAAGACAGGCTATGAGCACGTTTTTCGAGGAACTTCAATAGATCTTCTAACTGTGGTATGTCGGTAGGAGAGCACGTCATACACCAATCCCTTTTGGTTACAGCTGGAAGCTTAGTCACCACGATTGGTACAGCTATTGCATCCCAGTGATGTATAGGAATATCCATCACCCGCAGAGCACGCAGTGACTCATGAACCGTGTCCACAATTGACAGCAACGATTGTGATGACTCCAGGGTAGCTGCCTTAAGGTTAAGAAAACGGGATACGTGTAGTTCCGCTAGCTGCTTTTTGTTGTCGTAACGTTCCTTCAGAGCATTCCACACCTCTTGATAGCCACCCGAGTAGATTCCTCCAATTAAGGGAACAGAGGCTACATTGACTGCCTGACGAAGTTTGCCCAACTTAAATGCTTCCGGGTATGCCGAGTGATGAACCAGTGTTTCAAACGCATCTTTGAACGCTAACCACTTGCACATGTCTCCATCGAATGACGGAATAGCTAACGGATCTAACTTAAGATCAACCAAGTGGCCATCCAGCGATGATATGGGGCAATCGCGCGCTCCATCGGTGACATTGGATTCGACCTTTGACGATGAGATTAACCGATTAAGTTTACTGCATACTTCCTTGTAAAGCTCCTCTACTGGTTCCCCAAGCGCATCGTGTGAACCCATCTCGGTGGGCGTAGCTCCTCCAACCAGATGATTGTGATTCTTCACGAATCGCTCGAAGTGTGTTTCAACTGATCTGAGTTCTTGTTGAAGATGAAAAACATCCAGATCGTCCATGACGCCGTCAGACACACGTGCGTGTATGCGCTTTATAGAATTCACCGCAGATGTACGCCAGGTTAATTCCGCCATGAAAATCACTCAATTAACACAAACAAAATTTAAATATTTGTCCTCACAGGAGGCACCAAAAAATGTTAAATAATTAATTTTACAGCGGGTAGAGTTCCAATATGATCTTACTTTATTTGACGGTTTGACCGTATAGCTTGACATCCGAAAAGAGAAGGACTAGTGCATGTATGTCCTGCACTATTTATAGTAGTTTGTAGGAATTTAAAATACCGTAACATTGCATTCGCGTAAACAAATAGCATAGCAAACAGAAGTGGATGGTAAAAGAAAGAAAACAAAGTAAGCAAAGATAAGGCATTGCCAGATAGGAATTATAACAATTAGGAATAAACTTAAATATTAGGAATAAAATTAAAAGTATTAATCTTAAACAACTACCATATTTTGGAAATTTTAAATTGGGGGTCCTCGAGAGCAAAGAATTTTTTCGATTATAATTATATCAATTATCTATCCATAATCATATTTACTACCTATTATTCACTTGAAAGTTAAAAGAACACACGAGCTATCTCATAAATGCCTGTTTAATCTAATAATCAACTAGTCGACGATGTCTCAACGCAGGAACAGAATTCATAATTCTCTTGCCACTCTCTATTTCTTTGTCATTCATAAACCGAGCATGCCAATATAATTTGCCTATAAATAGGCGCTCTCCCCATATTAGACGCCTGCTGAGTTGAAGCCAGCTAAACAATTTATCGTCTGCGGCATAGAACACAGACATAAGCATACATACATGGACATTTTTTTGCTTCTTTCTAGCCTCAAGTATGAAATATATCGCTTGAAAACTTTACACGTGCAGAAGCTACTACGAACGTTCGGCAATAAACTTTGAACGTGTATACCAAGTAATATACGAGTCTATCGGCATTCGGTTTGTTATTGTTTGTTGGTAGAGTCGTATCTAATTCGGTAGCTTCGTCATCACCATCATTGACTTGTTGATTTAGCAGACACTCATACCCATATAGACTTTTTCATTAGAATTGTTGGAGACAAATTACACACTCTCGAATTTAATGTATTGAAGTATAATACATAAACATTTTTGTAATGGGAAGGTTGATGTTGAAGAAGAAAGTGACTATTACGTTTTCTTTTCTCAACATCTTTTCAGATTCGTTTGTTCTTTTCTCAAATGTTGCATTCTAAGTAGAAACAAGAAAGGCAGGGTTAAGTTCAATTTGCAAATCTCAAATGTGTGAGCACATAGTGACACTTTATTGTATTTAGTAGGGCAACTAGACCAAGCTTTAGATCGAGTTTATCACCATAGCTTGAGCAACTTGTTTCCACGAAATTTAATTAAGATATATAGATATGCATATATCCGGCTATAAAGTCCACTAGAATAAGGAATATGATTATACTGAACATGTGAAGCTAAGACAATTCCGAACATATTTCACCCATTTTCACCACCAAGCGGCAATACATTCTAGATTATACGTTCACTTAATTTTTCTAAGATATCTCTTATATTAACTGATATATACGGTATAAAGTATTGACCTGATTTTGCCTATTTTTGGCACAGAGGACCACTATTATAAGGAATACATCTTCTTTGAGTTAATTTTAAATATCTGAGAGAATTACTGATAATTTCGGTAAAAATTAGCCACAAAGGTTCTTATCCAAATTCAAACAAACGAAATTCTCTTTGGAAAGCCCAAAAGTCAATATCCAAAAATGCTAATTGAGTTACCAAATATTGCTTTAACAGTGCTCTCCTTGCTCTTTAACGCTATTCTCAGTTTCGGGTACTATCCAATTTCATGGAAAAAGTCGCAGATCATCATGATAGACAAACCAGGTAAAGACTTGACACAGCCGTGTTCATCCAGACCAAGCAGTCTTCTACCCTGTCTTTCTAAAATATTTGAAAAAGTGTTACAATCAAAGATGGCTCCTTTCCTCCATGAAAATAATGTAATACCAACGCACCAATTCGGTTTTCGTGCAAAACATGGCACTGTAGAACAAGAATATAGAATTACTAACGAAATCAGAAGGGCGTTCGAGTATAGAGAGTACTGTTCTGCTATATTTCTAGATGTGGCTCAGGCGTTCGATAAAGTGTGGCATGACGGGCTTTTATATAAGATTAAAAAAAGCTTACCACTTGAGATGCATAAAACTTTGGAGGGTTATTTAAAAAATAGAAAGTTTACTGTCAAAGTAGGAGACTTCATATCTGAAGAACGGCCAATAAGAGCTGGTGTACCGCAGGGCAGAGTTTTAGGGCCAACTCTATACATAATATATAAAGCAGACCTTCCAACAGCTAGTAATATTTTGACATCAACTTTTGCGGATGACACAGCTTTAGTGAGCCGAAATAAATGCCCAATTATAGCATCAAGAGTATTAGAAGATCATTTGATTTTTGTCGAAAAATGGCTAGCCAACTGGCGTATAAATGTAAACGAACAAAAGTGCAAGCATGTTACATATTCCCAAAGACCAAAAACGTGTCCGGCAGTTAAAATGAACAATATTTTAGTACCCCAAGCGACTGAAGTAACATATCTTGGTATTCACTTGGATAGAAGGCTCACGTGGAGAAAACACATATCGAGCAAAATAACCTGCATGAAGATAAGAGCTGCAAATTTAAATTGGCTTCTAAACAAAAATTCAAAACTTAGACTAGACAACAAATTTCGGTACGACCTGTGCTACCAATATCGATATAATTCAGAGATTTCAATCAAAAATGCTTAGAACAATCACGTGCTCACCATGGTACATGCGTAATGCAAATATCCAGAAAGATCTTGGTATTCTCATGGTAAAGAAAGAAGTAGAGAACAGCAGACACAAATATTTACCCAAACTCCGAGATCATCCAAACCCATTGGCTAATGCTTTAGTACATTCTTGTAATCAATCACGTCTAAAAAGAAGAGATATGCCAGCACAGTGAAGAACAACGTCTCACTAAAACAACTCAATCACTTGGTTGAGCTTGTCTAGTTTTAATTAGAATTAAGATTTTATAACTTATTGTTACGCTTCAAAGGGTAGATTCAATAAATAAACAAATATAAAATATTAATAAAACATTATTAAATACTTACGAGATATACAAAATTTCACTAAATGTAAATATTTTCCTATTTTTTTTAAATGTGCAGTCCTTCCTTAATGAAATTATTTATTTATGAAAAGAAAGTGACTATTTGTTATTATTTTATCAGTTTTCCTACAATTGAAAGAAAACAAGTAAGGAAGGGCTAAGTTCGGGTGTAACCGAACTTTTTATACTCTCGCAATTTATTTATTTAACTTTATTTATATTATATAATACACAATTTGACCCATATGTTCGTCATATATATTGTATAAAGTCCATTGAATGTTGGAAACCATAATATTAAGTTAGAAGCACCGAGGTCCTCATGTTCGATATTTGGGGCCTTAAAAACCTATGGTCCGATTTGGGCGATTTTTAGAATGGGGCTGCCACACTATAAACATAGCATTTGTGCAAAGTTCTGCACCGATATCTTCACTAGTGCTTACTTTATATATTGTAAAGTAAACGATTCGGATCGTCTTCAAAGTTCTGGTATATAGGAAGTTGGCGTGGTTGTGAAGCGATTTGGCCTATTTTCACAACATATCATTGGGATGTAAGGGAACTATTACAAACCAAGTTTCATTGAAATCGGTCAAGTAGTTCCTGAGATATGGTTTTTGACCCATAAGTGGGCGACGCCACGCCCATTTTGTAAAAAAATCTGAGTGCAGCTTCCATCTGCCATTTCTTATGTGAAATTTAGTGTTTCTGACGATTTTCGTTAGTGAGTTAACCCACTTTTAGTAATTTTCAACCTAACTTTTGTATATGAGGTGGGCGTGGTTATGATCCGATTTCTTTAATTTTTGGACTATATTAGGAAGTGGCGAAAAAAAACGACTGCAGAAAGTTTGGATTATATAGCTCTATTGGTTTGCGAGATATGTACAAAAAACTTAGTAGGGGCGGGGCCACCCCCACTTCCCAAAAAATTACATCCAAATATGCCCCTACATAGTGCGATCCTTCATTCCTAATTTTATTTCCATAGCTTTATTTATGGCTTAGTTATGTCACTTTATGTGTTTTCGGTTTTCGCCATTTTGTGGGCGTGGCAGTGGCCGATTTTGCTCATTTTCGAAAGCAACCTCCCTATGGTGCCAAGAAATAAGTGTGGCAAGTTTCATCAAGATATCTTAATTTTTACTCAAGTTACAGCTTGCACAGACGGACGGACGGACGGACGGACGGACGGACGGACAGACAGACATTAGGATTTGAACTCCACTCTTCACCCTGATCACTTTGGTATATATAACCCTATACCTAACTCGTTTAGTTTTGGGTGTTACAAACAACCGTTATGTGAACAAAACTATAATACTCTCTTTAGCAACATTTGTTGCGAGAGTATAAAAATGTAATATTTTCAACATTATATGAAGTATTTACCAAATACATTCTAGTTAGGTGCTATTAAGCAGGGGGATAGGATAATATTTAGAAGTTCACGCAAGTGAGGAATGTTTCTGATTGCCATTCAACTTGGGAGTGGCCAGGAACGATTATTGTGCATATGACTCAAGCAGGTCACGAGTTCCGATTTTAGACCAAGTATCCTCTGGGTAGCCAACAGACATCCGTTTGAAGGCGAGCTAAAGTGAGAAGACGAGGCCCGCTTCTGCGGTTGTCGGTAGGGTTTGGGATCCACTACTTAAAAAAACCTCCCCAATGAAATATCGAACAGAGTCTCGGATGAGAAACCCCACTTTTGATGACGACCGCAGCAAACCTTAAGCTCTTATGTAAGCAGTAAAATAAAAAATTAATAAACTTTGCACCTATACGAAAATAATAAAATACCCAAATTAAGTGAATAAATTTAACTTCATAAACTCAAAGTACATCGTAAAACACTTCAAAAACTCTAAATGTTCATAAACCGCTTAAATAGTTCTCCCTGCATGGTTCCCCACAGATCGGTTGTTGCCTATTAGAGGTCGTAATTCTTAATAAGACTCGTTAAATTGCTGCCATCACCTAGCGTTTGAAGTAAAATGCAAATAACTTTATTTATATGGAGCAAATACACTTATGGGAGGGCCACTTAATTTCCATTATATTATGTACACGAGTATATTACATATTTAAATATACATAAATGTAGTTATTTTGTGTGTGTTTTTCCTATTGGTATACTCGTAGAGGAGGGAATGTTAATTGGCATATAATTTATTATAAGCCTTACATCATTTATTTAGTTACAAGTAGCATACTCCGAGCAATGAAAGCGTTTTGCAGAAATGTGTACTTGTGGCCTTTTGTGTTTGAGTGTGTTGTGAATCATTGAATACTTTGTTGCCATTTTATTAGTTTATTTGAGAAGAAAAGTTATTGAGTACTACACTCCTAATTGTTTTTCAGTGTGTATGCCTAATTATGTTAAATACTACCTAATTAGCATCTCACTACTCCGAAGCACATATACACAATTATTACATATTAGTTATGTGGCCTTTTCACAAACTATGGGACCCCAAATGCTTGAAACGGTGCCTTGCCAATACAGAACACGAGCAGAAGAGATATTCAATTTTATTTAGTCTTCTTGATCTGTCAGTTCCATTATTCAAGCGTGCGCCACCACCAGACCGTACGCCAACCAATTTCATGTCCTTCGTAAATCCTTCGAACGCCCTTTGATCTTTCTTGCCCCAATCCTGTTCAGATCACCGTCCACTCCCCGACATTCTTGTAAATTAGACCTGTCGAGGCAAAGCTTTTAGATGATAGCTTCCTGAGTCCCTCCATCTCATTGTTATTTTCAAACTACTTGAAAACCTTTTCGAGGACTGACGTTTGGGTCTGCGCACCAACTTTGTGAATAACATTAGAAGATCCTTATACTCGTTCCAACAGTCGCTAGTTTAGACCTGTTGACAATTTTCTGCATCCTGCGTCTACACGACCCGAGCTCCTTGTTCGACCCATAGTCTTCGAATTGTGCTTTAGTCACAGCGAAGGACAGACGGACAGACAATCTTTATTAAGAGCTTTCATGGATAAATTCAAACTCCTTCGAATAGTATTTTCTTTTCTCGATGAAAATGATAATAAGTATCAACAAAATTACAAAGAGGGATTCTCATCAGGAACAACAGTTTTGCTTCAAGCAATGCTTCGAAGACAGTATCTTGATTTTATAGACTGCATTCTACTGCAGTGGAATGACATCTACATGTTTTAAATCTACTCTAATGAATGCTAATATCTATGTAGATCTTTTGGACGGTGATTTAATAAAATGTGCTGGCAATAACTGGACATATCAGCAAGATAACGTTTCAATCCATACGTTGAACTTCTTTATCGACCGCAAATTTACCGTATTACAATGGCCAGCATTGAGTTCGAGTCAAAACCCGATTGAGGATCTTTGAGCAATCCTCTCTGCTCCTGTTTTCTAAAACGGAGCGCAGTTTGAGAGAGTAAGTCATCTTATATTAACCCTAGAGTAAGGATGGGCCAATATTGGCATAGCTATTATACAGTCATTAGTTAATTCTATGCCTAAGCGGCTTAATTTAGTTTTAAAATATAAGGACAATACTATTGACTATTAAAATAAAGATGTCTTTCAGTTGAACTCAAATGAATAAGGTTTACGGATAAAAATAGAAAAATTCACATATAAACATTTACTATATGCATAAGCGTCCTATTGAAAAACCCTTTATATCAAAATGTCCGTTGGAGCAAGCTGTAACTTTCGCTCGAGCAAGCTGTACCATGTTCTTTGGCACCATAAGGTTGCTTTCATAGATGGTGTATATCTCGTCAACTACTAAAGCTATAGCAAATAATCTCTCTAGGGTTATTACCTTATACAATCTGAAAATGGGGGAAATCGGATTATAACCACGCCTACCTCCCATAAAAAGGTTATGTTGACAACTACTAAAAGTGTTTTAATTCAGTAAGGAAAAACAGAAGCGTTACACTCAAATTTCTATATAAAACTTTAAATGGGGATGACTCCGCCCACTTATGTGTTAAAAGCCATTACTCAGAAACTACTACACCAATTTCAACAAAATTCGGTTCGAACCATTTCCATCCCAATGCTATAGTATGAAAATGGTCGAAATCGATTCCCAATCACGCCTACTTCCCATATACCATAATTTTGAAGTCCTCCTGATCCGTTCACTTTACAATATACATATGTACATATATGTTAAGCACAAGTGAAGATATCATATAAAAGTAACCGAAACATAATGTAACTTGGTAGCTCAACCCTCGAGGACTATAAGCCGCATTAAATAAATTGTGAGAGTATAAAACTGGTTTATGACAATGCAAGAATTGAAGAACAATATATTATAACCGCACTGGTAGTGGCATGGCAAGTGTAACAGCCACTCAACGGATTTGCTGAATCTTAATTAAAGCGCATTGAAAACTTTCTGAGGGTTCTTTATGAATTCTGTTTTGTTGATATCATTTGTGGTATCACTTGTCATCTTAACAAAAATCATTAAAGCAATACGAAGTGCCCTTCAAAGCGTACGAACACAAAGTTTATGTTCCATGGAGAGATGCTTCAAAGTTCTTCATTAAATATACATTATTTTAACATTAATTATATACATTGACAAATGTATGTATGCATATGTAAGCTACTGCTATGAAGAGGCATATTGAGTTTGTAGTTCAGCAAATCAATAATCTACAGATGGAATCTCTAAAGTAAACAAATACGACTATTCGCACAAGACGGTTCATCAGACATGTGTTTCTGTATGTATTTATACATTTATCTATACAAATATATATGTAGTCGAGCTACTCACATAAATTCAATTAAATTTAAGGTTAAGCTTTAGTTGCGGCGCATCCCATTAGAAGTCTGTAAATAAAATCTATACATTCATTCGATTACTGTTCTCAATATTAAATTACCATGGCGGAAGCGATTTCCTTCCGGTTTTTTTACTTTATTCAATATTTAATGAACTAACACATTTTTTACGCTATAAGAGAGGAGCGCTCATGCATGTGTGTATGCTTAGGCGCTTTCGCGAGTACCAGGGACATTATTATGCTGGTTTATGCGAAGCATAGTAATTCGATTGTACAGAAATCATCACAGTAATCAGACTCCATGAACCAATTCTGAGTCTAAAATTTATTTTAAATGTTTATTTAAAATTTCATATAGCATATATAAAGTTTATTTTTGAAAGGAAATATTTTGTCTCCATTTCATAATATGGATGATAGCAAGTAGTATTAGCAATATTTTATGATTTTACCAAAGAAAGTTAGTATTTCCATCTTCAGGAGTTTAAGCCAGATATTTTTTGTTTTAAAACTACAATTTTTTTTTAAGTAATATCAGATCACTGAACCACTGTGCTGACGAATGAGATACATGTATTTGTATTTGAGAATTCTTGTGAGTGCTTGCCAGTGTCAACACGCTTGCATATCGAGACAATACGAGTGTCATCTGTTTTTGTTTGTCCGATGTCACAAACAGTGGCAGCTAATTTAAATAACGGTAGTACAAATCTGATACATTCCACTCAGACAATGGTAATATGTACTAATGTTGAGTAAAATATGTTTGTCCCTGAAGTTTGAGTGGTTGTAGTTGAAAGTGAGGCACACATTTCACATGATAATCTCTGAAGTAATTCACTCATACAAAGGAATTGCTATACAAATTGGAATATAAAAAAATGTATATTTAGAAAGTATGCGTCTTTAGTATAATACGTGGTATGTTAAAAAAATAAAGGGATTAAAAAAAAAAAACAAATATCAGTCAACATTATTGTTGTCGCCTTTAAAATAGTCTCCATTATCAACTTACATATACCAGCGCTTTTTCAGATCGACGAAACACTTCTCAAACGTTTCGATTTATGGGATAGCTCTTTCAGCGATTTCTCTTCCTCATTATTTTTGGAAATAGAAAAAAGTCACAGGGAATAATGTCTGGCGAATATGTAGACTAGGGAATTGTTACAGTATTATTTTGAATTCACGAAAAAGCAACGGATTGTGAGCTTTTATTAAATTAAAATCACCAAGTTCATAAAAACACATCTCCCCTTAGTGGCGTTAGTAGAATGTATGTCAACATATGTAATAAAAACGTCTAAATCTAAAACTTGCCGATCTAAAGAGGGTTAGATCGTCGAAATAATAGCACTTGGCCGTAAAAAATCCGGATCAATACTTAACAAGATATCGAGAACATGTTCCGGTATTTAAAATAAAGCAATTATTATAAGATTTATACCTTCACCCATTTCCTCTAACGCTACTCCTCTTAAATTTTATTTTTCAAATTTTCGCATTTGCACGTTTTCAGTTCAGAGGAAGAACGCAGCATGGACGACAAATTGGCGTCTGACGAAGTACATTTACGTACATTAAGCCAATCACCGCTGGCGTGCAACGCCTACAACAACATAGACAGAGTAATCAGAGCACACAGAGTACAACAAAAACCATAACACCAATTCAAAGACGGCGCTGCTCAGGCGGAAATGCCATAACTATCAGCAACGAATTTGAGCTTCCAGGACCTCCGCTGGCTCAGCACGAGCTACTCGATGATGACGGCGACGATGACCCCAAATGCCAGCGAATCAGTGTGAAGAATCCCACAACCATTTCGCTAACACTCGATATAACCAATAACGGTTACCGCTATCGTCGGTGGCGACGATGAAACCGACTGTGGTCTCAGTAATCCCGCATTACAAACTGAGGACAATGACGGAGTTATAATAGCTGAAACACATAATGAGGATTTAATTGACTCGAGCATACTGCGTGTGAAGGTAGGTTATCAGTGTCCGAAAGCACAGTTCATCAGGGATGATTAGTATGTAATTAAATATGGGACAAAACAAAATATTACTTAACTTTTAACAATACTTAAAATAATGCATATGTTATAATGTCGAAGATACCACGGCTCCCTGGCGATGGCGCACATTCAGTGGATGATCAACGCACAGTCAAGTCATACCCCTCCGCCACACCGACCAAGTCATGCGCTGTCAGTTCGAAGCGACCCACAACGGACATTGACCGCATGCGGGTAAAGAACACCCCGCTGCGTGTGCAATCCGTTCGCATTGTAGAGCAGAGAATGAAGCTCGGTCCGAAAAGACGCACCGAAAGCTGCAGCATATTTGGAAATACGAGCAATTATGGTAAGCTAATAAATTCTGTTTTATCAACCACAAAGTTGCACATTCCCATAAGTGCAATGCCGTGTAATGCAACTACTAAAGCGATGCTTATCAGCCAATCTGTAACTTGTTTATACATACTCGTATAAAGTAAAGTGTAGCTTGATTGAAATGTGTAATTTGCCGTGCGAGCACCTAATTGGAATTCTTTAATTTCCGGTCAACTTCGGTCAATGCTGTCACATCCTACTTACGTCAATAGATTGTGAAACAGAGGAGGGAAAGACGATATCGGAGCCAAGGCCACTTAACAATCAAACTTATGCAGCTTTCAAGAGTGCCAACGTTGTCAAGGGAATTTTGTGTCCATCTCTCACGAATTCGTTCAAGCAACATTCGCTGGAACGTTCATATCTAACGTACACTCATCGTCAGCGTCAAAAGTCACTGATCATTGTCAATCTGGTTAATTTTATGCTTAAAGTGACGCTCGTAGTCATTTGGTTCATTAAAGAGAGCAAGCGTGAAGGCAAAGTGGTGAGTATGCAGATATATTGCGTAACTTTTCATATGTGGATCCTTTGGCAGCCACTCTTAGTCAAGCAGAAATTGTCAATGTTAAAGTTATAGATTAAGATAAAGACTGTAACTAACTTAATGTTATCTCTCAATTCTGATATAGTTACAACTTCGCGCCCTTCATGCTTTAATTGATATATATTTTTATTGAACCCTGATTCTTATAATTAATATTACTAATTCGAGGATTCTTAGATCAGTCATTATTATGTTGGCCCGATTTTTCAACAAATATAATAAAGAATAGAATTTTACAATGTTAGGTCCACTGGTCTATAATATTTGTGATCATTTCCAAAAGAACATTGCAATTAAAATATCGAAACTGAAATTTCGAAGATCCCTTGATACACCTTTGATCCAAAAACAGCATATGTTTAAATATTCAATGAAACTAATATAAGTAAATGGGATTTAAAGGAAATATATTCATAAATATGATGAATCATTGTTCTTTAGGTTGCAAACAAATATTATTTAATACAGATTTGCTTCACACCGTCGTGTCACCAAATCACATGATCCATTCAATTATTTACTTTTATGCTATTTCTGTTTAGAGTACGTAAGCTGATATCAACTAAAAGATTGTCAAAATACTGTCAATCAACACAAAATTTTCAGGAGCTAAGAAGGAAACAGGAAACAAAAAGCCAACAAATTGACTGACTTAAAATGAGAGCTGTTTCACTAGTTAGTTAAGAGCAAGGGAGATAGGCGTGTTGTTAAAATTATGTGTTTGTCTATTTTCATTTCGCCAACAACTATTTACACTGGGCTGGTGTGTACTTGGGTACTGATGAATATACAATGTAAATCACTATGTTGATGATCACGCTTGTATTCACGTTTCCGTGTTACCATAAATGCTAAATTTGGATATAAGTCAGTTTTCTTTTCTCTGACGACGACAATTTTGTATTTCCTACAAAGTATTAACTTTTGCATACCTAATTACATTTCGATATTTCTGTATGAATGGCAATGTTAAAAATCGTTAATAAATTAATCTTTATTTTCTTTATCCTGCAGAACCTGCTTTTAAAGCAAGAGTTTGTGATTTCAAGGACACTATGGTAACCAATTATTGGCAGTCCTGGTTTTTCTAGCAAGTACGAAGATTACGAAAATGCAACACAACCGTTCAAGGGCAAAGTCCAACCATCGTTAAAAATCGGGATATCAAGTAGCTATGCCGAAACGATTACAACGACGACAAATTCGCCATACTTACCTGACTTATTAATGATGATTAAGAATTGTAATGTTAAATTAGAACATAAATTGTATAGCGTTCTTTACAGAAAATTTTAAATTAATTGTAAAATAACAATTTACTAATAATTTTAAACTGTTGAGTTTAATATGATTATATTATATATTTGCATAGCTATTGAAAGAAAATGTTTACGTCGTCTTTAAGTTTATTATATAAGTTTCATTAGTGATGATATTAAATAAAATACAGATTAAAAAATAATCCTTGGGATTGGAATTTATTTAAAAAGGATTTTAGACGTGATTATGGTAACAAAACGGTAAAACGGGGTAGCAACTGCATACGTTAGAAAGAACAAATGAATAATAAATAAAATAACAAATCGTTGCAAATTGTGCCTGGTGAAGCTAACAAATAGGCTACATCCGCGATAAAATCCCTAACTGAGGAGGCAAATATCGGAGCTGAAATATCGATGTTCTTTTCAAAAGCATCAAATAAATGAAATACAATACTTAGTATGCCTTAAGTTGAGACACTTTGTTAGCCATCTGTTACAACTATTTCTCAGTCTACTAACAGATATAAAATGTTACATACACATACAAATTAATTTAAAACGGAATTTTAAAACACAATTCGTTTGGTAAGTGTAAATGTTTAGAAACTTGTTTATACAACTCCACGATTCCACCACTCCAAACGACGCCATATTTTTTCCCGCTCTTTTAACATTTCTCTTCAGTAAGGTATAAGGTTTGTCTCTTCAGGTAAGGTAATCATTAAAAGATATACCATCCAACAAGGAGTCGAAATTATTAAAATATACTTCGAAATTCGGAGTCAGTGGCCTCAACTTTAAGAATGCTACATACAATTTATGGTCGTCATAATCGCTCTGCCTGACCACTCAATGATAAACGAATATTTTTGGACCGAATTGGATGATATGGACTTGGACAATATGTGGTTCCAACAGGACGACGCCACAAGCTATATAGCGAATGTCACACTCGATTTATTGAAAAGCAAGTTTGGTGAACGTGTTATCTCACGAACGTGTTATCTAGAATGCTGAACCCAGCGTCTAGACTTGTGCAAGCGTACCCGTGGTGGCCATGAAAAAGAAATTGAGTTCCATACATAATGGCATTGAATGTACTTTCACAGAAACAATTTCATTGATATTTGTTTTATTATTATTATAAAAAATTCTTATTGAAAAACCCTTTATATGAGGGCTCAGGTAATTCCTGGACCGATTGCACTTACCATCAAACTATATTACATCCAAGATTGTATGCTCACTTAATTTCACAGAGTTATTAACCTGTAGAGACCAAGGTGGTAATCTGGTAACCGATGTCCAGGGCATACTGGGATTATGGAGGGAACTCTTCTCCGACCTGCTGAATGGCAGTGAGAGTACAACACCAGGAGATGGCGAACCCGATCCCCCAATCGATGACGATGGAACAGATGTTCCATTACCCGACCATGAAGAAATTCGAATAGCAATTACCCGCTTGAAGAACAACAAAGCAGCGGGGGCCGATAGATTACCGGCAGAACTATTCAAATACGGCGGCGAAGAACTGATAAGGTGCATGCATCAGCTTCTTTGCAGAATATGGTCGGAAGAAAGCATGCCTGACGATTGGAATCTCAGTGTGCTCTGCCCAATCCATAAAAAGGGTGATCCCACAATCTGCGCCAATTACCGTGGGATCAGCCTCCTAAATATCGCATACAAGGTTCTATCGAGCGTATTGTGTGAAAGACTAAAGCCCACCGTCAACAAACTGATTGGACCTTATCAGTGTGGCTTTAGACCTGGAAAATCGTCAACTGACCAGATATTCACCATGCGCCAAATCTTGGAAAAGACCCGAGAAAAGAGGATCGACACACACCACCTTTTTGTCGATTTTAAAGCTGCTTTCGACAGCACGAAAAGGAGTTGCCTTTACGCCGCGATGTCTGAATTTGGTATCCCCGCAAAACTAATACGGCTGTGTAAATTGACGTTGAGCAACACCAAAAGCTCCGTCATGATTGGGAAGGACCTCTCCGAGCCGTTCGATACCAAACGAGGTTTCAGACAAGGTGACTCACTATCGTGCGACTTCTTTAACCTGATGCTGGAAAAAATTATAAGAGCTGCAGAGCTAAACCGAGAAAGTACAATCTTCTACAAGAGTGTACAGCTCCTGGCGTACGCCGATGATATTGATATCATCGGAAGCAACAACCGCGCCGTTTGTTCTGCTTTTTCCCGCATGGATAAGGAGGCGAAGCGAATGGGTCTGGAGGTGAATGAGGACAAGACGAAATATCTCCTGTCATCAAACAAACAGTCGGCGCATTCGCGTTTTGGCTCCCACGTCACTGTTGACAGTCATAACTTCGAGGTCGTAGATAATTTCGTATACCTGGGAACCAGCATCAACAACACGAACAATGTCAGCCTCGAAATCCAGCGCAGAATAACTCTTGCCAACAGGTGCTACTTTGGACTGAGTAGGCAATTGAACAGTAAAGTCCTCTCTCGACGAACCAAAATCAAGCTCTACAAGTCACTTATCATTCCCGTCCTGCTTTACGGTGCAGAAGCTTGGACGATGTCAACATCAGATGAGACGACACTAGGAGTTTTCGAGAGGAAAATTTTGCGCAAGATTTATGGTCCTCAGAACATTGGCAACGGCGAATACCGCAGACGATGGAACGATGAGCTGTACGAGTTATACGACGACATTGACATAGTTCAGCGAATAAAAAGACAGCGGCTACGCTGGCTAGGTCATGTTGTCCGAATGGACGAAAACACTCCAGCCCTGAAAGTGTTCGATGCAGTACCCGCCGGAGGAAGCCGAGGAAGGGGAAGGCCTCCACTCCGTTGGAGGGACCAGGTGGAGAGCGACCTGGTTACACTTGGGATCTCCAACTGGCGCCGAACTGCAAAGGAGAGAGACAGGTGGCGCACTATCGTCGATTCGGCTATAACCGGCTAAACGGTTGCAACGCCAATCACATATTAACCAATATGTGTGGTGTAATCCTATGGTATGTTTGAGAACTTAATATTATATGTAGGAGCTAAAGAAAGTTTAGACCCCATTTTACCTATGAATTTTTTGTTCAGAGGCACATTATTAGAAGATATATATCTCCTCTGAATTGTTATAAAATATATGAGAAATTTGAAAATAATTACGGAAAAAATATCCATTTTCAAGGAAGTCTGTTCCATATATGGGATCTATAATTCAATACTGTGTTAGTAGGAAGTAGCTGCAAACCGATTTCGCAAATCTATACCATCAAAAGTTATTGAATTTGGTCGAGTAGTTTCTGAGATATAGTTTTTCAACGCCCCCACACCCATTTTCCATTTAATATTTTTTTGCATAAGTGTTGAGAAAAGTGCTTTAAATTACTTAAATGAATTTCAGAGGCAATTTAATGTCTTACCCGCTTTGCACAGACTTTTCGGGAAATATATTACAGTCAAATAGTCATACACCATACACCAGCCCACCGAATTGATGATGTTACACTTGAAGCATTTACATTTAAATATGGAATGATTAAACACTAAACAATCTAGCTGCGCTTATCTTAAGCAATACTCTACATTTGTACAACTTGTGTTCTGATTAGACATTCCATGTATCTGTGCACGAGTACGCGCAGCAGTAATAATTGCACTACTTTTAATTAATAAAATTCGGTAACGGGAAATATTGTTCTTATAATCAGCATGGATTACTGATGCAGTACAAATATATATGTATCAATGCAGCAGCAACTTGTTTGAGTTCATAGTGCTTGTTTTTGCGTTTACACAAGGTAAGCACAAACTTATGTTTGAAAATTTTTAACTCAATACTCAAACAAAAGCATATGGCTTAATTGTTAAACTTTTATACGCAATTTTTTATAACCCAGATGCTTAGGACTAATGTTTTGTGAGTCATACGTTTGGCCTTTTTAAAGAGCATTCGATTATAATTCTTGAAATTATTAAATTTGTTGACACTTTCAACGCACGATATTACATATTATTATTATTAGTATTATATTATAAATCCAAGTATTAAATAAATAAAATTAAATTAATAGTAACTAATGTGACCTTTTTCAAACATTCATGTGATAAATTTTTTGCTTTACAAGATTAAAGAAGACTATAAGTGAACTCTTAATAAAAGTACGTTACTTTGAACTACAGGCAACTGCCAGTCTTTTGCAATTATTAGTTCACAAAAAGCCCTGAATTTCCAGTGTATTAGCTTGAAAAATCTAACTCGAAGTCCAATAAATTTGTGAGCACATATGTAAGTACAAAAGGCGAAACGCACATATTCGCTTATGTTTTCAGAAAGATAAACTAGAATAATTAACTAGGCCTATTAGGACTACGGATGCATTGGGTTACTATTAATCTGCAACAAACATTTACTGATTAACATTCGCACGATTTTGTTTTAGGTGTTCTGAAGTTCGTTCGATTTCATTTGATTTATAATTTAAATTCGAAACAGCTGACTTCTTTGTTACAGTTGGACAAAACAAATAAAAAAGAATTCGTTGGCTCAAAATATGAAATATCGTAGTTTTTATTAAATAAACAATGTTTTTGAACGATATTATCAAGCTAGAATCGAAAGGCGACATTTGAGAGACCATTCTAATTCCCTGTCTGCATCGGATTCCACGTTTTGCTAAAATCTTTCTTTACTTGTCGAATTGAGATGGTTTCTTTTTGCTTCAGGTTTATTTCCATAAGTAAGATCCATAAGTAAGATCCAGACGTCCATATGTAATTTAATAAAATTGGCAACAAGTTCTCGGTTTTATGCTAAAGGTTGGTTCGATATCGATTGGTTCAGTATCGATATTTTTATCCCCAATGATTAACATTTTCTGTTATAAGTGGATTAAATTACAAATGTCAGAAGTTGATTCCAGAAAAGCAAAACTTCACTTTTTGTAAGTCATTAAAATAAACGAGTTAGATATATGGTTATATATATCAAAATGATCAGGCCGACGAAAAGGGTTGAATTTCGTCTGTCCGTCTGGCCGTGCAACGGATAACTTGAGTAACTTGGACGAAATTGGACTCTTGCCTCGCCCACAAAATGGTGAAACCCGAAAACCTATAAACGGTCATAACTAACCCATAAATAAAGCCATAAAAGTAAAGTTTGGTATAAAGGATCACACTAGGAAGAAGCATATCTGGATGTAATTTTTTTTAAGTGGGCGTGGCCCAACCAAGTTTTTTGTGAATATCTCGAAAACCAAAAAAGATATATAAACCAAAACTCTGCAGTCGGTTCCCTTACGTACCCATTACATAATTTAAAAATTGATATAATCGCCACTTCCCATACAAAGGTTATGTTGAAAACTACTAAAAGTGCTACTCACTAACGGAAACGTCAGAAACCCTAAATTTTACAAAAAAAAGGCAGAGGAGAGGTGCACTCAGATTTAAATGGAAAATGGGCGCAGCGCCCCCCACTTATGGTTCAAAAACTACTCGACCGATTTTAATGAAATTCGGTACATAATACTTTTTTTGACACCCTGATGATACGGATGGAAAATGGTTCACAACCACGACTATTTCAAATATATCGGACTATAACCTTTCAAGGCTCCGGATATCGAACATGAAGAACTCAGTGTCTAAGGTGTAACGATTCAGATTTCTAGAACAGGGAAAATCAAAAACGAAACAATTTACAGAACACATCAAAGATTCTAATAATATGGAAATATTGCCCGAAAATGATTTGCAGAACATACCTGATAGTCTTTGAACTAACAAACAAATCACATTTAAGTAGGGTGTTACTCATAGGTCAGAAATTCGTATTATTAGGTTGAAAATAACAAAACAAATAAATGGATAAAAATATGTATAAATATATATATATGTATATATATATATATATATAAGAATTAGAGCACATACAAATATTTTGCAATAACAACATGATTATCATCCTAAATATAAACACCAGAGAACTTACAACATAGAGAAGGAGCATTTTGATTTTTGTATGATGCTCGATACGGTCATTTACAGAGCTTATAATTGGCTAGTAGGGAATTCACCATTCGCTCGTTACTCGTTATTATTTAACAGAATTGACTGCTGGGGAATGAACATTTGTGATGATTGGCATTTTGATGTGATATGCCCATGCTTTGATATGATAAACTATTTTGACTTTTTATAAATTTTAACTGATCAATAGAATTTTTTCAGCTCATAAATAATATTTAAAATAATTTGTAGAAAAATAAATAAAAATTTATGTCAATATTTCGGTTTCATTTATAAATGAAATGTGAAAAATATTTAATAGAATTTGTAGGAAATTAAAAAAATATTTTTCAATATTTCGGTTTTATAAATTAAATGTGTTAAAATTTAAAAAAATTGCTACATTTTAAAAAAATTATAGGTATAAATGAGCATTTGTATGTATAGATATGCATATACACATGTATATATTATCTGTCATATGCGCGATCGCATAAAAAACCTCCCACGTACACGATATTTCTACATATGTATGTATCTACTACATTCATTCATAAATATATTTTTATGTAAGCGTAAAAAGGGAATTCCTTCATATGAGCAATCACCAACGCACAAATATTCGCGAATGACCTACAAACTTACAAGTGTACGTACATATGTATGTATGTAGAATATTACGAATTGGCAATCGTCATACGAACAACAACACCATTCCTTCATATGCGCAACAACAAACGCACCAATTAGAATATGTGAATGTGAATGACCGTCAAAAAACAAACCAACGCATATACAAACTTACATACATGAGTAACTCACTACAAAAAACTATGAACATCAAGAAGCAGAAACAACAATATGTCAACTCTTTTCCCCGCTGCACCCGTCGGTGTAGACAAACTGCTTCCTCGCGACGAAGACAAAAGCTAAAATCATATTTCGATGTTGATGCTGAAGTCAAAGCGAAAAGTGGCAACAGTTCAAGCAGCTTGACAAAAATCACAAAAGAATCAATTTTCATATTTGCCATCAATTGTGGCAGAAATATAAAATATGCAGAAAAATAAGACTTCGGCCAGGATTTGAACCCGAGCACTGTCTAAATAGCGGATGCGCGCGTACCACTCGCACCATGAAAGCTGTTGAAAATCAACCAGCTTAATTGATATTTCATAATCCATAGGACAAGATGCTCGTTCTAATAGAAATATGAAAATGATTCTCGGCCACGGCCAGTTTTCTCTTTTGAAGGAAATATCAGAAATTATTTGAATTTGTGATTTTTAGCATCCCAGACAATGCCGCTTTTGGGCAAGGCATGCGCGGAGATGTGCGCGACGCTTGCGCTTATGAATGAAGTTCACATGCTTTGTTGTTGATACGCATGCGTTTCAACATGGAAATGTGTTGTAATTTTTTGTTGTAGGCGAGTTGCTTTTTCCGAAGATGTGTCGAAGTGACAAATCTGCGGAATGTAGATTTGTATATTCACATTTATATGTACATATGTATGTACATATAAATTTTTGCACGCGTATGGTAGTAAAAATATTTGAACATATACATTGTTATGAAATTTGCCGACGGCAAATCAATGATTGTTCGAGTCCAGAATGATATTATAGATTTGTTATATAGTTTATTTAAATAATTAAAGAATAAAATGGACTTTTTAATCAGATTTGAATAAAAAATATCTAATAAAAATTAAATGAAATAAAAATATTTATGAATAATATATAAATTTAATAAAACACGACTTTCAGGATTGACTACCATCAATTGGCGAATTTTCGCACAATCAGTGAATTATCATTCATATGTACATACATATGTATATTCACACATATTTTCTTATTTTGCCTATCCAAGGAATTCCCTAGTTGAGAAAGGGCAACAGGTTCGACGCTCATCATAAACATAATTTTTCATTCATTTTATTAATAATTTGGTAAAAATATGATTTTAATTATTAATTATTTCAATTTATAAATTAGTTTAAAATAACTTGAAATAAAAAAAAAAATACAAAATTTAAATGAATTTGAAAAACATCAAATGATTATTTCATGTGCCAGCGATTTCTCGTTTTACAGAATTCCCTATGCTAAAACTGAAATCGCTGTTAACTTTTCATGAGGTGAGTTCCCCAGCAGCGTGGTAAATTCCCTAGTACACTTCTTTCAGATTTGAATTTCAGTCGCTGTCGAACCTGCACCTTCTCTATGTTGTAAGTTCTCTGTAAACACAACATCAAACACTATCGGCTTAACGACACAACAACAGCTAACTGTCAAACAAGCAACATATGTTCTAAGTTCTCTGATGAAATGAGAGTCAATGTTAACTAACATTACAGCATAAGACGGTTAACATTAAAAGAGAGAATTTGTTATTGGATGTTGGATAGCAGACTAATGTAAATATAAGGCATTTCTGAAATTCAATTTAACCGGTTATTTATAAAAAACATTTCAGAAAATATATTGAACAGTTAAAAAATAATTGTATTAAAAATTAAAAGCATTTATTTCTACATATTAATGCTTTCTCAATATTTTGCAGTTAACTACGTTTCTTCTCGGTGAGCTTTTATTAACAGCATCAGTAAATGCTTGTTGCAAATACCTTCTGAATGCCAAAGCAAGACATTTAGATGTCAGTTGCTGCTTCGTTTTATTCTTGAACGCTACAAAAACCGCACGAAAGCATCGGTTAAGTATACGCACCGTCGGACAGTTATTCAAAGTGATATTCAAGTGACTAGTGGAAGATGGAGTTCATATTATTACTGAATTTCAAGTGAGAAGTCAACAATATTGCATTGTTTGTATAGAAAATTGTAATAAAAGGTGAATTTATAAATGGAAATGATACGAAACAAAATGCAAACCAAATTCGGGTGCTCATTAAACAAAAAAATAATTTTAACAGTAAAATATGAAAAATAAATAATTGTCTTTAAAAACATCTTTCGGTGTACCAAATTATTATTTTTAAATGCATAAATCATACCAGTGTCTCAAATGATAAAAACAATAAATTAAATCGTAAATAGAATATAAATGACAGAAAAAGGGCGCCTTTGAAAGGATTCCGCCCAAATTCAAATTCAATTGAATTAAAATTTTCAAAAAGCAACCGTAAAATCAACATTGTCAGTCGCAAATTCTTTTCGAATAAAACGCAGAATAACAAAACCATTGCCGGCGATGAAAGAATAATGTCGGGATGTGAAAATATAAAAATTATTGTGCAAATATTATGCGAATATAAGTGGCTCCAACTACTACTTGAGGTCTAGTAAAGGCGGTATGCGATCTGCGATCATTTGTGGCTCACAAGATAAATAAAAGTTTACGTTGAAGTGCTGCATGTACAAATCAGACATTACAAATTCTTTAGAAACACCAATGAAAATTTGGGAATAGGTATTCGAAAACCATGAAAGATATACATATGTACATATATTTATGTGGAGTAGTTGTAGATTTTTAATGAAAATATTAAAACATAATAGCGGTATGAATGGGAGTAGTTGCTAGTGTGTTTGTTTTTGTAATATCATCGTGAGGATTTTAACTGTACGTAATAAACACAACGGTTTCACAAACTAAGGGTTTTTTGTCCATTTAAAAAATGTATTGGTCGGCTTGTATGAATAGTTACGTTATACAGTACTGTTCGGACCTAAGCTACAGCTTAACTTGATACCAAAATTATGTTATATGCATTTTTTAATTTTATAATAATATCTCAAAATATCAATCAGCTAACAGTCTTTTTAAAATAAGCAAGCAACTCTTCATGTTTAAGCACCAACTAAAATCTATTCGTTGAATAGTAAACATTACCCTATCTTTAATATTGCTTATTGCAGTTGAAAAGATTTGCTATCAAGTTGACAGCACACGAAAAAAAAAAACAAAAACAAATGCATATATCAATTTGAATAGCTCTAATTTTTTATACATATGCATAATAAAAAGTATTAAAATTTGCATAAAATATTTAAATTTAATTTCATATTTATTTCCAAGTTTAATATGAACGTTTCAATACTCGTTTTGATTGTATAATCGTTCGTTGCATTGCAGTCACAACTGACGCAAACTTGAATATCTTGTTGAATATGGTAATTTCACAGAAAACCAACATTTAGACTGCATGTATAAATTGGTGACAGATGGATAGATAGACAAACAAAACAACAAAGGAAATTCTATACAATCTAAAATATGTTAAGACACAATATTAGCATGAAATCAGTGGTTTGAAACATCACGTCTACTGAAGATAGGTATTTAGCTTTGTCATGGTTATTTCAGTGGTTAGTAAAAGTTTTCAGTAGCTTTTAAGATTTCCCAAAGTAGTAATTTGGAATTTTAAATATATTCTAAAATTTATTTAATCTTCCGCAACCAAAAAGTGATAAGATATTTTAAATCTTTACAGTGACCGTGACTCCGATTTTTATCAAAATTACAAATTTTGATTTCAACAGATTATTTTACTTACAAACAGCCGTTAAAGGCAACATCGTAACAAGTCTCAGACTTGTTGGAAATGCTATCGAAATCCTCTTATACGGCAAATTCCGTGCCTGTGTTTGACTTAAAACTGATTATAATTCTAACAAAATTATGTGTACAAGTTTTTTGAACAACAATGTGATTTAGTGCTCAAATTATATAAAAACCTGAGGTTCATACACCTCACATGATAATTTTCATTTTATTTTTTGTGATATTTCCTAATGAAATTAAGTAGATATGTTTTCTTAAGTCTATCGGTTCAAGTGATACATATCTCAATAAAAATCAAATTAATTTCGCAAAATGTGTTTTGGTGACAAAAAAAGTGATATCAATTCATATCTTCCTCCAGTAACTATATATATATATATACAAATTTATATCGTTCGGGTTGACTTCAAAGTCTTACATGATTAAGAATATATCTTAATGAAATAAATGAATACTTGTGCACCTAGTTCATATCATTAGTAACAATGATACCAAAAATGAGCGCAAGTGCTTCAAAATTTATAACAATCACTTAGAAATATTTCACTCGCATTTAATAGTTTCAATTCTCGATAAAATTCCACTTGGCTGGAATCGCATATTTATTTATTTTAATTAAACAAAATTAAATTGATTATTCTTATATACATATGTAGTTTACGACATTTAAAAAGTTCACCTTATTATTGAAAAGTAACGCACATTCATAGCAACAATGCTTGCTTGAGGTTTTTTCCTATTATTTATTTGTTATAAAAAATTATAATTAAGCGCAAATCTAATACAAATATTCCATGGTGTTTAAGTACAATATATGCACAATAAAAATCAATTAAATTAATTTTTATAGCTTTTAAATAATTAGCAAGTCACACAATTTCAAATGGTTTAAATAAATAAATCACACACACAAACCAATTTAATTTTATATGCGATAAATATTGGAGCGCCAAGTGAACAAGCGATAATTGCACAGCTCTAACCGATATAAGAAACACATCCACAAAGGAATACTATAAAAAGAATAGCACTTCATAAGTAAATAATGAATAACAAAAAACTAGAAAAAACTTTTATAATTATTGTTATATTTTACTACGGTAAAAAGTTGGCAAAGCAAGGGCAAAATAAAATGGTAATTTCAACTGCTATTGTGCGGTAAAATCACACACATAAGTGTATGCACCTATATGCGAATGGACATTTACCCACAATTCAAACACACGCGGCAGGACAAAAGTAATAAACTTCATTTAACGTGCAAAATTCAGATCAAACAGAAGAGAATAAAGCACTTTTATTGGCAGACATATGCACATGCGCGTCTGCACGTGGTTGTAATACGGTCACTTTTTATAGGTATGCGGTCATACGGTCTTGTTTATAGGAAAATACCATTAGGCTGCAGAAAATTCTAGGTCATTGCTATGCTTATATGTGGAGTTTGTGTATTTGTAATGCATCGTTAAATGGTTTCCACCGCACGACGAAAATTTTAATAATCATTTATTTGTATGTATGTATTTAAATACATGTATTTATATCTGTATTGACATATATATGTACATATGTCCGCACGACCAATTTGAAGAACGACATAAAATCAATGCAAATTATTCCAGCATCAGCGAGCAACAGTTTAAAATTAAATTCCAGCCGAATAAAGTTCAATGAAACGTCGAGCCATTCAAGCAACCACCCCTCTGGACAAGAGTACGATGTATGTATGTGATTCCTAGTGCAGAAAAACAAAAACAACGCAATTATAGCATTTAAACATTGCTGAGGTTTTCCAGGACTTACATATTTATTTTTAAAGTGGTTAATTCCGTCGGTTACTGCTATTTAAAGCGCCACCAAGTCCATTTAAGGGTGAAATGTGGTGAGGTGGTTTGGAAAATACAAGACTACAAGAGTAAATTTGGCGCGAAGTATAGAATATAGTATAGCTGAAGTAAGTAGCACTCGTTGGTTAAATATCCATTGCCATATATGTGAAATTTGTGGAAATTGTTTATTAACTAAACTACACAAATATGACAAGCTCATTTTGGGGTGCCTTGTGTGAAGGACTAGCATACCATCCTATGTCTGTATATAATCGCACTTTCAATTGCGTCTGCCATCACTAATGCGGGCATACCAGCTACACGTTTATATGTAAATACTGGAGAGTCTATATGGAACACTCACGCTACGCCTTTGCTTCTAAGTTGCAACAGCAAGGACTTTTGTTTGGAGTTTGCACACAATTTGCGTTTCGGCGTAAATTCATCAATGTCAGCGTTTGGTTGATTAAATGGATACAATGAAATTAGTGGCGAAATTAATAAAATTGATTAGCATTTCGCCTTTTGAAAAAAATCCCACATACAGGATGACCGACGACAAGCAATTATGGAGCGAAAGCAATCTGGAGGATGTTTAAATGAAAAGCAGTTTAGTGTAGTAGTTTGTTATAGCCAACAGAGGTGGACTTACTTTGCGGGAGTAATTATACGAAATATATGGGCATCACATTTGAATTATTTCTTTTGAAATTAAACCATAAGTATACTTATTAAGCACATGTTTTAAATATAATATGTATGTAATTTAAATTTGAACTGACAATACTATATATAAAATATTCTGTACATCCCAACATTGTACATATATATTAGCGCAGATCGGGATTAGTTCTCTACAGTCGACAGATTTTTGTTCACATCATCTTTCTTAGAAAAGACCGGCTAAGTCTCTCAACTATGAAATAACAGTTATCCAAATGTTGCAAAGATATTTCTTTAATTTTTTCACGGTTTATCCCGGTAGTTACTTGGATACTTAAACTAAAGGTTGTATCTATGAAAGTAAGGGATAAAATAGTGATAAAAGTTCCATGAATAAAATCACGAATAATACTCGTACATTTTCTAATAAAGATTGTCGTGCTAAGCCTGAATGAATTTACTTTATACATAATTTTGGATCCTTTGAATATTATATGTGGGACAATTTGAGCTTTACTCAAATTCTTTAGATTTCAAACTAAAACAGAATGTTGATAAACAATATATTTGGAACCAAAGTCTCTCGATATATGTGTGGTATCGATATTTGGATCCTATATGTGTCCTATGACTGTCTTTTTGTCCGCAAAAAGTGGTCATCATATTAAATATATGTATATATTAGTGTTGTGATCGCCCACTCTATGTACTTATGAATGATTTGTTGCTGAATTTTTCAATAATGGGAGGAATTTATTTTTTCCTTAATTTGTTAACAGATTTGAGCTAAAGATTCAACACCTATTACTTCCTAATTGGTATACGAGTATATTTCTAATATTATATATCACATTAATAATGATCATAACAAGTATCATTCAAATCGCCATTGAAATTTGCATTAAATTTCTAACAAGCGAGTACTCTGCATGAATTAATCGCTTATAGAGTTATTTCAATAAGTAATTTAAAAATAATTTGTATTCAAATCAGTTTCCCCATCAGTATATGCTGCACTTGTATATCTTTTGACCGCTTCTGGAAAGCCGCTAGTCTCACGAATTATATTTTCTTATACGAGTTTTCTTTACGCCGCTTGTTTCCCACCTTCTGAGCAGATTATGGTTCATTGCGTCTTTTGGAAATTATGTTGCTGGAGAAATAAACTTCAATTTCCTTTACTGTATAATTTTTTTTGTTCTTCAAAACATGTTGTTGGATACACTCATTAAACAATTTCATCCATTTTTTTTGATTATTCACTTCATAATTCGTTTACTTTGCCCTTTCGTAATTTAATTTTTAAAATAACCTCGCTGTTGTTGGTGCTGTAGAGTTCTTTTTCCAGGTAAATCAGAGAATTTGAAAGAAAACACTTAATAAAGGTGTAACCGCGCAATGCAGGCACTGTGCGAATATATTACTATTTAAGGATTCTGTCCTAACAAACTTTTGCAAATACTTTCTTATATCTTCTAGTTTTTTGTAATTTTGTTAAACAATATTGCTACTAAAATATATCTGATTACCTTAAAAATCAAATTGATATAAATTAAACTGAAATAAATGTTAGATAAGACCATTTATATTACAATCTCTTGATTTTCATTTCAAAGGAATAGTGATGGTCTATGGTTAGTCTTCACTCGGTGCAAATATCTGCAAAACGACTCATACTCTCTTTAAATGTCAAATGCCAGGCAAAGTCTCTGATGCAATTTATAAATCATCGTATCATCAGTTTGATTTATTATCTTGACATCAGAAAGCTGCCACGTCGTATATAACTCCCTCCGTATATATAGAGATTTGTGTACCCTTATATTTACATTGAGTATCTAAAATAGAATTTCGTACATTTAACACCATTTTGATCACATTATGAAACAGTAACTTGGCACGTTCCACTCACATTTATGTAATCATGGTTTAGTATTTATATATAGTGAGTGACATACAAGTGGTTTTGTATATATTCAAATGTTATCAGGTAGCAAACGTGATTATAAATGTCATGTGTTATCTTTATTATTTGGGCATTGCTTTTTAATGAGTAGTTATGACGTCTCCTAGTGTTGTAAGTGTTTAAATAAATAAGTAATTATAAATATATCGCTTATGAGCTTTTGATATATTATATTTACATATGTGTATATACATAAATATTAAAATGTTTTGGGTGTAGTAAGGGCATTGTACAATGAATTAGTAATAATGTACGAAAGAAGAATTACCGGATTCCGAGTGTTATTACAAATGAGGTTGGGGATGAATTATTGTTGGGGTTAAACTGATTTTTTATTAACCAACCGGTTTAATCTGTTCAGATTTTATATAAGCGAACAATTGGTCCTGAAGCGAATAATGAAGTTCAACAGAAGTTATTAAGAGTCGAAATTTCGATATAGTATGTAGTTTCTTCTTCTTAGGAACTAGCATTTTGTCCCATAGAGGCACTTTCTACCAAGCCTTCGGAGTGTTCGAAAAGAAAATTCTTTCCACAGGAGTAAAAGTTGTACTGGGATTCCCAGGTCTTTTCGAAAATCCAGTTGCGAAAGTTCAGTGTGAAACCGGCTTAAGACAATTTCGTCTGATATGTTATTGATATGCGAGTCCTCTTTAATAGGTGTTCATTTCTAAAATTCGCTTAATCGAAGGAACAAAGGTTGCCATTAACAACAAATTTAAATTGTATAATAAAACACTTTTACATGCATTCTTAATGCAATTTGCATAATCAAACAAAAATAAACAATAAAAATATAATTAGAATTCCTGTTATGTCTGAATAATGTTTGTTCAAATCAGATTAAATTTATTTAATTAAGGAATAATACAATTAATTATATAATAAACAGACATTCAATCTTGTAAACAATATCCACCAAAAAGTTGGTCATACAACAAAAATTATATGTATGAATATACATATGTTACTCGCATGTTTAAACAATTTCTTACGACTCTTTATGCCTTAACTGTTGTTGCAGTTGTTGTTTGTTTAAAGCAATTTAATATTTGTCAACCATATTTGGTCAACAGGCGAATCTTCGAATACGAATTGCTCTGTTGATAAAGTGTTAAGAGCAATAAAACACAACAACAATAATAAATTGTCATTAAGTCTGTGGTTGGTGTGTGAGCATGACACCTTGTTTTCGCTTCGACTTCGGCTTATGAGCATTGGCGGTGAGCAATGCATTGCAGACGCCGCTACGTGATTGGCCAGCTAAACACGCTCAAACAAGAGAAATCGCTTTATCTTTGGAATTGGAAGAAAGATTTGGAGAAGCAATTGCTACACACGCATTCTTTTATCTCATGCAAACGCTTTGCTACTTGCTTTCGCGCAGAAATCGGAGCCCAAGCTGATTTGTGCAATTTCCAGTAAAATTTCTTCGAACAAACGTTATGTCTGTATGTATGTATGTACGTGTATATTTCAGTATTAATCGTGTGGTATTATAAAATATTTACAATCACCAGGGAGCATGTGTGAAAAATAAGTTCCCCAAAGTGGATTGTAATACTTAAGAAGTGAAGAATTACAAAATATACATTTTCATATTATATATCTACTGAACGGAATTAGAAACATTCAAAGCGAGAAAATTCCATTCGAATTTATCAATTGAGCAACATTTTCATTCAACATACAACAATTTTAGCTCGTGATGTCATTTTGTATGCAAATTGCAATACATTTGAGTATATGTATGTGTGCAAAGCTATTTCACGTGCTTCAATCAATATATTTACGCATCCATATTACAAAACGAAACAGAGAAGAAATTTTGTCTCAACTCATTGGAAACAGTTGTAGTCGCTCAACGCCGCTTTATGTACCGTAAACATCAAATTTCAAATGCGTCAATGAACTTGGCGGTCAATCAAGCGAATTACAGTGTGCTGAGCGCATGCAAAAGTAATATATTTTTTGCATTTGTGTAATTAGCGTAAAACCGGTTAATTGGTAATCGGCTAATTGATAATTGCCTCGAATTAAATTTTTTGCCTAATAAATGTTAAAAAGTATACATTTTCGTATTTCCTTGAATGCCGCAAAAAGATCGCCTAGTAGGTATTAAAATAATTATTTCTTAAATAAGTCAAATAGGTTTGGCCAACTGGTATAGGTTGTTGAGTGCAACCAAAAATGACAATACTAAACTTTGCTTAATAGCAAAAAGAAACTGTCTTCGATTCGCCAAGTATTGGAGAGTAGCGAAAATTCATCACTCAGGTTACCTCTGTTAAGTGTTAACCAATATTTGCATTAAAAACCAGAAAATATAATATTTTGATTCGAAATCACGTTGTAAGCATGTCTCCTAAGTATCAAAGAAGTTGTTCTAAGAAGCAAAATAAATTTATTTTATTTGATTACAAATCCAATGAATCCATTTTACTGTGCAACGCATTTACTGCATTGGCAATTTCAGTGCACTACGGCATCTTAATAATCAGCAGCCAAACACACACTATACATACTCATACACAAAAACCTGCACCTCCAATATGGATCTGATTTTATAGAGTTCATTAATCAATTCAAAATATATACACAAGTCTGCATACACATAAGTATGTATGTATAAATATATTTTTATTAGCAACGCGAGAGCCATGGTGTGAATTGCAGTTATTGTTATTGTTGCCTACTTGTGGCTATAAGTAATTTATTGCAACACTGTGTTGTGTACTGCAGAATCTCGTTGCTTCTCGTTCGCTGCCTAATGTTCGCAGCGCATCAAAGCTTTGCATCCAACTTGTCATGGCTGTCACTCACAATCTAGCGGAATCGACTTGCGTTGCGAATATGCATAAAACGCATCATTATTGTTGTTGCTGTTGTTATTCACAGCTCATTGAGCTCTCATTATGAATACGATATTTATTATTTATTGCACACAAATATTTACTTCGTCCAATGATGGAAGTTGCATAGGCTTGAACTTAGATACAGACGTGTGTAAATACATTAATTTTTGAATTTTTCTATTAATTCTACATAGGTGTTTAAATGCTTTAAAGTAATAGATTTAATATATACATAAAGTGCATTTCCAAAATATTTACAAAATACTCGAATTTGCATAAAAAATTTAAGCTCATGAAATTTTCATGATTTTTGTTTAACGACTTAAACTGTTTATTGCTATAGACATGAAATAAAAATGCCGGGACTGTGATGATTTTCTAATTTTAAGAAGATTAATATTTGTTATGCCTGTGTTAAGTAAAAGCATAACAAATATTAATCTATTTAGCTTCGAATTAAATTTGGCGATCAATCTAATCATCAATGCAATATATCTATGTACATATGTACATAAGTGCATATGTACCACTAAAGCTTCTGGAAATTTAATTTCATTCTATTAAACTTTATGAACGATTTTTGAAAATACATCATTATTTTTGAACATCACATATTTTATTGTAAACAATCTCATCACGATAATATAGGGTCGCTACAAAACCATAGGATATAATTACTCTTATCCTATATTTTAATAATATGAAATCGAGGTAAAGGTTTTAAAGTCGAATGAAGACATGGGGATTCTATTAAATCCACATATTATCCTTGTAGTTTGAAAGTAAAGTTACTAAAAAGAAGCAAAATTCAAACTTTATTTAAAGTTCTCTTGGAGGCAACTACAATAAACGTTCCTAAAGTACTTATTCTCATAATGCCACCCACATACAGATCCAACAATGAGCTACCGTGGACATCAAGAAGTGTGGTATTTGCCAAAAAACTTAACTAAGCAAATGATTTAAATTGCTGTTTACAAATGAGTGGCGCAGCAAGCAGCGATGAACGAGACGCAACAAGTTCACTTAACCCGATTCCTCCTTTCACGTGAACTAATCGCCTGGGAACTCTGGCAACAAAGCTCATAAAAGAATTGGTTAACCGGGAAATGTATTTGTATTATTGTAGCGCTTTATTAATTATAATTTAAAGCGCCATAATCTGCTCATTAAACTTAAAATAAACAGCGCCAATAACGCAAAGCCTCGAGTTGCAAGTGGCGAGCGACAAGTGGCAAGCGACGACCAGTTATCGGTTAGTGGTAGACGGTAAAATAAGTGTACAACTAATTAGACACCATTAATGTCGACTAAAAAGCAGTTGCTAACCGCATGGAGTCTACAAATTTCAGTTGCCACTGTGGCGGTTTAAGGTTTTAACTCTTGTAGCAAGTAATGGCGACAAAAGTGGCGAATGTTGGCCAAGAGTAATAAATTACCGGTTTACTGGGTGCGTACTTACCGGCAAAACAACAACCACTTTGATGCCATAATTGTATTTATATTTTTATTGTTGTTGGTGGCACAATGTAAATATTGCCATTGCTCACTAAACAAACTATCTGGTAAGACTGTGCCACTGGCATATAACAAGTCGAGTTAGTGAAGGCTGGGAGCAGCAGTTACCGCAAATGAAATTTTGTTAAATTTGTCGCATTAATGAACGTTTTGTTGTCATTCGGTTGAGAAGTTAAAAACAATGTGGTGGAAACGCTAATGGGCTTTGGAGGAAATTATATTTAAAATAATATTATTGCGAAATGTTTTAAAATGCTATGTTAGTATTAGTATTTTCTATATTGTTTCGCGAATAAAGAAGGCAAAAGACAGGAAAATGTTCACTGAAAACGGAAATTTCTTGACCGACATATATATATCTATATATTTGGCGTAGGAACCGCTTTAAGCGATTATAGCCGAAACCACCAGAGCGCTCCACTCATTCATCCTTTTTGCTTTTTGGCGTCAACTGGAAACACCAAGTAACGGCTTGCATCGAACACTTTCAGAACAGCAGTGTTTTCATCCATTCGTAAATTATGACCTAGCCAGCGTAGCCGCTGTCTTTTTATTCGCTGAACTATGTCATCGTATAAATCGTACAACAATGTTAAGTGGTCCATAAATCTTTCGCAGAACTTTTGTCTCGAAAACCCCAAGAGTCGTTTCATCGGATGTTATTATCGTCCACGCTTCAGCGCCATAAAGCAGGGCGTGAATAACGAGCGACTTGTAGAGGTTGATTTTGGTTCGTCGAGAGAGGATTTTACTTTTCAATTACCTACTCAGTCCATAGTAGCACCTGTGGGCAAGAGTGATTCTGCGTTGGATTTCAAGGCTGACATTATTATCGGTGTTGATGCTAGGGCCTAGGTATACGAAATTATCTACGGCTTCAAAGTTATGACTGTCAACAATGACTTGGGAACCAAGACGCGAGTGCGCTGACTGTTTGTTTCATGACAGGAGATATTTCGTCTTGTCCTCGTTCACCACCAGACCCATTCGCTTCGCTTCCTTCTGTCTTCCAGTCTGGAGAAAGCAGAACTAACGACGCGGGTGTTGTTTCCAATGATATCGATATCATCGGCGTACGCCAGCAGCTGTACACTCTTATAGAAGATTGTACCTTCTCTAGCTTCTCAGCTCGTATTATTTTATCCAGCAATAGATTGAAGAAGCCAGACCGGCATAATAAAAAATAATTTCAAAATAAAAAGTTGACTAGAGAGTAGGAAATCAATACTCTTTATTAATGTAAGTTTAGATCGATCGAGTAAGTTTTTAGTATAAACGTGCTCTATGATACACGGGCTAAAACGTGGTAAAAGAATCATTTCAAAGAAAAACAAGTTCAATTGAAATTCGTGAATACTAAACGATAACTAACATCGATTCCATTACCATTCAAAATAGAACTCCACATGGACGATTACTTCTTTAATAAATTTCATGCCAACGAGAATTATTTTGAGATCTGACCGCAAGAAAAAACCGCTGTGGATCTATACATTCATTGAGATACTGTTTATGGAAATCCATTATATCATTTTGTCATTGAATAGTAATTCTGAAAATTACTGACAATGAAAAGTATATGATCAAAGATCACTTCCAAAGATGTTACACTTGTTGGAAAATGCCCGCTTAATGAATTAACCTCACTACCAAACGCATACTTGTCGCAAGCAAACCCTCCTAGTCTAATTAGTTCACTGTGTGTCTATTAAAGACAATCGCGACCAAAACAAAGTAAAAAACTCAATTATTGCAGAATAAAAACTAGTTTGGCATACGCTTGGGAAGGCAGTCTGCCAAGTCGCGGACTCCACAGTTACCTCTACAGTTTACTTAGCAATTCTGAAATTAAAATTGTACAAATTTGAGTAGACAAACACTTGCTCTTGTTTGTGGTCATAAAAAAGTGTTTGTTTATATGTAGATCCCAATTTTATTGTACCACTTGCTGTGTTGCTAATTAATAATAGATAGCGTAATTAATTTTTCAGCAAAATGTTACAAATACTGAGTGCGTATGCCAATAGAAATAAAAACGGTGCACATACATAAATACGTACCGATTTTAACAAACATACAGATTTATGTATATGCACATGAATAAAATATGCCTTGCGATAATGATTTAGTAAAACTATTGGCGTAAACATGCGTGATGGCTTTGCCTTTTCTTTTCTCTTTTTTCTGTTGATAAAAATTGAAAATTCCATAAAAATATAATAATATAAATCATGAGGATCTTGACTAAACAGTCGATATAATTTTTGTACAATTTTTTATCACTTCATTTTGGTATTTTGAATACTAATTGCATTCCTTTAACTCGCGTGCGCAACATAATCATTTATGTTAATTCACTTGTCAGTTATAATGCATAGTCTGTCATCGCAGTTCAACGAGCTTGGACTCCTACACATTTTAATTGTGCACTTTAGACATTCACTTCAAAAGTTTGCCAACAAATGATAATTAATCACTCTAACCTACTTCACACGCAATCAAGTATCCGTTTTAAGGCGTCTTATACAAAAGGCACGGTATGAATAGAAAAGAACTCACATGCATACTCTCGTTGCTATCTTTAATAGTATAAAGGAAGTAATAATAGATGTGTAAGACATTGGATCATCCATATCTAACCAATTCATGACATAATTTGAGGGAGTCATTGCACATTTTTCAGTAACTCGTTTCTCTCTGTTTACCTTTAAATTTCATTTACTTCTCATAATTACTAATAATTTCATTTAAAGCAAATATTTTCGCCTAACGTGCTTTGATTTTGTCTGAGCATTTAAATATTCACACAAAAATGCCACTAGCAGAATATTGTCAGGTCACTTGACAAGCGCCTACAACAACAGCAACAACCAAAATCAAAAAGCCAACAAATAGTAAATCACTCTACTTACAAACCAACCTGGACATGCACATTTCTACATTGTCGAATATGAATGTGTTATAAATACATACGGACATACATACATAGTATATAAGTGGTACGTGCGCCAACTGCAACTTGTTGCAGCATGTAAATCATTGTCAAGTTGGAATTTCCTTGATCACACTGTTTCTTATTTTACTGCAGTACATTTCTTTTTTCTTCTTTCTATTTTTATAAACTTTACTTTTTGCCTTCCTCCGCTTGTAAGCATGCAAATTGTTGCACGGCTGATTGTTTCCAGCAAAAAGTTACTTATACGCAACGGTGCACCACTGACAAGCACTACAACTACACGTATTGCCATTAAAGTTGTTTTTACTTTGAAATTAGCGCCTTGAGATGTCACTTAAATGATGAAAAATATTGCTCATTAAAGACCTTCAAGTGAAGTGCCCTGCGTGGATGTAAAATGGCGACGGAAACCGTCCTCAAGGCACAGCTGTTTCCTTACTTTGGCTGTCCTCTCTATATGATGGCTGGTAGCTGGTCGCAGTGTTCATTCGTTATTTGTTTATTTATTTTTTTTTCTTTCCTATATCTGTTTGAAATTTCACTTGTGTGCTCCTAGCATAGACTAAATCTTTGCTGTAAATATGTAATGCGCTCGAATGTTGCAAGCAAGTTGTCATCGGTTCATAAATTTAAAGGTGAACACAGCTAAAAATCAAAATTAGTATAAATTATACTAAGAAAATTATGAGTATTTGTATGAAAAATATAGCGCCTGAATAATAATTGTATGTATTATAAATGGCATTTAAAGCAACAACAGACATCTAGAAAATTAGCCCTCGTTCGTAGACAGGACTCTCCAAGAAGTTACATATTTCAGTTTGGCTATCGAAACTTAAACAATTGTATATGATGTATATACATATATACATTTCATTCAATTAGTTAAGAGCACTAAATTAAACAGTTATACAGCTATAATGAAATGTTCGCAAGCTTGTTTTAAAGGCATTTAAATTTTTTTTCTTGGATAGTGACCAAAGAAATTACGAAAATAATACGGTTAATAAAACTCTATCAAATATTTCAGACTGCATATAATAATCTCGTGTAAACTTATTATTTCTTAAATTTGCATTAAAATAGATTTCAACTACTACGCCTTTCCAATTTCAAAAGCAATTGATGCAAACATTATCTAATTAAATGAACAAGTTTATATTGTCACTTATTTACAAAAAAATCTCTTTATTTACAGGTCAGCACGTGGAAGTTAAAATGATTATATCGAGATTATTGCATTGCATTGCTGAAAACTCAAATTGCATTAATTCTGAATCAACTAACACATACAGTTATCAACGAGTGTCAATTGTGCTTAACTGTCGAACTAAATTGCTACTCAATTAAACATGAATACGAATGATGAAGAACGTGTCTGTCTGCGTTGAGTAGAGTATTTAGAATAATTGACAACTTCCAAATCAGAATTTTAATACTTTAATACTTTAGTGTAGTTTAACCAAATTGTATTACTTACTAGGGCAAACGTTGTTGATAAAATAAGTCAGTTAGTGAAAAGAGCAATTAACTTTTCATCAAATGATATGAAACCAAAGAGTATGGTTACAGTTAAAAAGTTAATAGTTTTGATAGTAATGCTTAGTAATTTTCATTTTACTCCGCCGATGTTAACTCCAAAAATATTCTATATCCACAAGTACATATAGAGAAAATTAATATTCCAAGGGCTTCCACTATTGACTCTATTCCAAAGATCTTTTAAAATGGAAAATGCACAAACTTCAAAAATGGATGAACAAACACTTAACCTGACTATTGCGTTCATTATTTGCACAAAAAATAAATTAAGTAACTCGTATTTGTACCAGGTTGTATATTTTCGACAAGGTATGAATAATTATTTGTGTGTCCTGATTGGCAATTCCGCACAGACATTTAGTGATGGAAATTAAGTGAAGGTCCGCTTCTCCGCTGTCTGCTTTTCGTCTAAACCAATATGCTCGGTTTGCAGAGCTTCAAATGCAGCAACAACAGTGAAAATGTGACATGCCAGTTGTACTCGAAAATATTTATTATTTGATGCATAAATTTACTTTCAAATAAACTCTATTGTATAGATAGAGATATATGTATATCGCGCGCTATGCGGTCATAAGAATGAATTAGTTGCAAAAGCAACGAAAAATAGGAACTAGAAAAGAGAAACCAGTTTATTTCAAGTCGCAATAGAATGTTTGATGCATTTTTATAAGAAAACTAAAGACTGTCCACATAGGGTTTTATTACATACCAATGCACTACTAACTAGTTGCTTCTTCATGAACCAACGATTTCCCCACTGGGATGATTCAAATCCACAATGTACATATCTACTATAAAATATACATAAACATATGTGCATTTATTTGCATAGACATAAATATGCCTAAATAAATAATGCCTTTTCTTAATTACAGTGATATGACTTGCGGAATAATTGGTTTTCCTATGCATATTTTGGGATATAAACGTTAACAGTGATGGCGGTTAGAATCATTACCGTTAATTAAACCAACATGTTTACACAAAATTATGGAAATAAAAGTAAACAGATACTTTACATAATTTCAGTTGTTTCTAAGTTAGTTGTTTATGAGTATTTATTTAGTAATAGATTTATGTATGTAGTTGTATATATTATTGTCTAGTAGCAAGCACATTTATTCAGGCTCTCTAATGCCTAATTGTCCCTTAAGCAACAAATCAACCTGTCCTTGAGACATTTCTACCGCAATGCAGTCAATGAAGGCCAATCAACTAACGGCGGATCTAAGCTTAAAACTTTTCCCTCAAAATATTCGTTCAACCACTTTCATAAATACTTTAACCAAAAGTTTAGAGTTATGCTTCTGAATGATAATCCCTAGTTAAACAAGTAAGCATATGGTGTTACGGTAAAAGTGGTGAGTAACTCCTATTTTAAGCTCCATACTCTTCGCTTTATCTTCACGCAATAAGCACTTTGGAGGAAAACAAAAATAAATAAATTATTGCCCAGCAAAGGCACAACTCAGCATAAACCACAAAATGTATTCGACTGACAAGTGCATAACGGTATGATAACAAATTTGGAGAGAAACAAATGAGAGAGAGCTGAATACGGATGGTTACTAGTATTTGGTTGCCAAAATATTTTTAAGGACCAGACACCCAGAAAAAAATAGTCATTATATACGTTTTGAGCAAATATTTCTAAAATATTTGGATATACTCGTATATGTATGTATTTATATGTCTAGAGACCCAGAGCATATGCGAGAGTTGCTCCACTCGAACACCAACCGCGATGCTAAAAGGAGATCCCCAAGCTTTCAAGCTAACAATGACGAACAGAAGTATGCTGAATGACCGCAGTTTTACATCACTAAATCGAGTTTGCTTCCCTTGTCTGGCTTTCAAATATAGTTTCTCTTACCCTACGCTAAATCGAATCGAATACGTCGCAGGCAAATAGCCAAACGCTTGTGCTGGTAGCGGTGGCTTGTAGCATGGGTGCGGCGACTAACGGACAGCAACGGTTATGCTGTCATTTTCCATATTTTATTTTTTCATAGTTTCTGTGCCGTGGTACTTTTGCGCTGTCATGCATTTTATGTAAATTTCTATGCAAATGTACCGCAAATGTGTGTATGTACGTTTGTATAGTAGTAAATATATTTATATATGTATGAGTAAATAAATGGCTACTGCTTATCATCGAGTGAGTATCCTTGTACCATCAGTCAAATAACTATACTCAACAAATAAACCCTATATCACAACAACATTCAAAGTGGAAGCATTTAAAGCATACACACTCACTTACATATCTACTTACCTAACTGTGTATATTTATGCGTTGAATAAAGCACATTGGCTACCAAGACAAAGCGTACAGCTGCAAACCGCCGTTGGAAAACAAGTTTGGTATTTCACTCGACATGCCGGCGAAAGGACATTGCTTTATAGTTGACAAATAGCACCATTGCGACAATGCGGAGAGATTGGCTGAAACTGTTTTCACACATATATACATTCTTACAACAACATTCACACGTGCGCACAGTTTATTTTAATACTTATGCCCTCGCAACATGTTGCACGTGGTATAATAGTTTTGTTCATATAAAGTATGTTTGTGAAATCTAAAACAAACGGAAATCAATATGGAATTATATGATATATGTCATAATGATTCTACACCATATCGTAGCCACTACCTCTAAAAGGTTTAGTCTGCATATTCCGAAAACTACCAGAGCTATGTAAACCGAATTGATAGAAAACATATCACCCTCATCTTTAACATGACATGAAAGTTTAATTTAACTCCCAAAATGTTTTCATATTTACCATGTCGAAACATTGGACATTGGGTGTGACACTACTCAATCTGTATAAAATTGTCCATTTCACAAACTTCTTGATCTTATTCCATCTTAACTTATGATACAGTGTTAAACTGGATGAAATCGAAATATAACCACTGTACTCACTTTATAATTCATTTCTAAAGGACATTAGCTGAATTGTCTTACAATACACAGCTTAGACACTTAGCTATTATAACAGATATTGAGAAATAATGGTGTATAACTTCTACTGACCCTCGCTTATTGAGTTGCGGGATCTCTGCTTTAACTGTTTACATTTAACAGTAAACAATTCCTTATCATTCTATATTATTACCGATCAATATGTAAGGTATTTCACGTATACTTTGTGACTAAATATCGATTCTTATTTTAGATCGGCGATCTTTCCTTGGAACAAATACAAATAGTATTTTGATATATAGTATGCGATATACTTGCCCATATTACTTACTAACGAAAATAGAAATTATATGAAATATTATTAAACAAAAGTTTTCTTACAAATTGCAAGGGCATCAAATGTTTGGCTGCAACGGAAATTAGCACTTTCTTCCTTCTTTTATTTTGAATCTGTCACTAACAGCATTTGTATTCGCTTTGCGCAAGTGCTTCCTGTGTGTCCTGCATATGCGTTTTATTGCCAATTGAGTAAAAAGATATAAAAATAGTAGAATGTCCTCACGATTAATGAAGCATCACCAATTTGAAATCATTATAGCGTTAGAACTAGAAAAGGGATAGCAAACAGACATACTTATGAGCATAGAAAAACATTCATCTGTGTACACATCATATACGTTCTACCTTATGTGGCTACTCGCCCAAGATATTGCCATTTATTTTTTATACGCATTAGACATTTTTCTTACTCTTATAAGGGATAAATGTGTAATATAAGAAACACCAAACCTAATTTTTAATTTAATATAATTGATTAATAGCGCTGTGCTTAGCAACTAACTACCGAGCAATGACCTTTATTACGAAAAATGGCGATCGTCATCTATTATAATGAAATATGATTTTCTTTAACTTTCTTGAGTGATTTTTTTCACTCATTGTGGACAGTAATTTTTCTTGCAAAAACCTTAAATGAAATACGTGCTCCACTACGTATACGCAATATTGTTTAACATGTTGCTTCATACTTACAGACGCAAGTGCATAGAAGCAGTGCTACTTCAAAAGCAACTATAACACTATCAAATAGAAATACTAACACTTGGAAAGCGGAATTTAACGCGACTTTATAGCGCATAAAATTTTACAATTGTTCTGTCATAAACTGTTACATGGAACGAAAACATCCCATGTTGGAAAATTTACAGTGCTAACATGAAGTGATATGAGTTCATTTTATTACTAACATTACTTGACATTTTAAGGGTATTTTGTTCGGAATTTTTAAGGTTTGTAAAATAATTATTTTATTTTCTAATAATATTGTAGTAATCACTTTATTGTAGTCCCTACAGGGTATTTAAATATATAAATTGTACTCGTGCATGTGTTTTAATAATAAAAATTCAATAAAAGTAGTGCAATGAAAGCAATTCGCATATACTTGTATATTGCTTTACAAAGTGCCGTTAGAATTATTACAACAACAAAAACGATTTGTTGGTAGCATGTTGCTGTGGTTTTTATATAGTATGCATAGTACTATATCGCATATTCAACAAATAAATTTGTATACGTATGTTGAAATATTGCAAATGCTGTTAAATACTCCCAACTTATACTTCTCAGATAAAACCTCGTGACAATGTTCCTAATTGTTTGCTACTCACAAGACATTTATTCAACATAATCGCAGTCAAAGAATCAAAAATAATGAATAAGTTTAAAAAATACAATTTATATATTCTGATAATAATAACTCAACTTTACTTAGGTGCTGACTTAATACGTTTTTTTTAATAACTCACCCATTGCACTTAGCATACATCGATTCATATACTTACTCCTTGAATTAAAGTATTAAGTTCTGCTGGAAGATATTGTACAATTTATGATTGAGCTGTGTTATACGGAATGCAGCGAGAGCATTTGTTCAACAAATTATGGAATGGAAAAGACCAATTCATTATAAAATAATAGATATTCTAAAACCAGCATGCACTTATCCCGATATGAATAAACGTAAATTATTTGTAAATTTATTTATATGTTTTATTTATTTATTCTATTAATATACATATATATATAATTCCTCATTAGAGGGCGTATCTCTTATGTTCTAATCCCATATTTTGTATATTTTCAAAGGCTTGAAGAACTGTGTATGAAAAAGCGTTTGTCAACGAAATAATATTATATTATTGATACTAAAAATAATATTTATTTTTCTTTTATTGAAATTAGTTCAACAGTTCAAAGTGTATTAACCCTAACTGACTCCTTATATAAGTACAGTAATAATAATATGTAATTTTCTTAGTGTTTTCATTTAGTCAAGCACTTATACCCACTTTCCTAACAGAGCAATGACATTGTCTAATGTTGCAGTCAGACACAATTTCACACATGAATACATTCAAATATCGCATTCGATAAAGTAAATTTTACAAGTATGCTTATTTATTAGTCAACAGCAAAATATATTGTGAGCATAGAGGACCTTAATCCAAAATTTCCATGACTTCAAGCGAAAAGCAAAACAAATGTGCTATAATTTTAAATACATTCAAACAGACATATGCCAATAGGTTTGCAAAAATGTGAGGATATATGTACATATGTGCATATGAAATCTGTGAATGTACTTTTTATTTACTTTCATCAAAATCACCGAAATACACTTTGTAGAATGCGTGAAGCTTTCCTAGACCGTACCCGAATCAAATATAAAATCCAGCTGCTGAAATTTGGATTCAACTTCAAAGTGCCTTTCTCTTTCATTAAAAACACAGAACCGTAGCCGTTTGCAAGCCTACCAATGCTACGCTCTTAAACACTTCCACGACTACATAAATACTATATTAATATATTTGCAATATTTGAATATTCGTCCCACATAGGTACTCAAACAAACTCAACATATGTATTCTGAAAGCGGGTAACTAGAAAATGTCATCGTTATGCTCGAAACCGCCAAAGTGGTTTCCTCAAATAATTTTAGGTCGCCGAAGTAGTGATGTGCGTGTGCTTTGATAATCACATGTGTAAACAAAGCTAAACACTGTTAACTTGCGAAAAATTATAGCATAGCCCAAGTAATATACAGATATATAAAGAGGTAGAAACATGCATGAGAAATCAGTTAAACCAACATCAAAAATGTGTAAATTGAAGAGACTTTGTTTGTTCGACACACCTAAAATTTATTTAGATGCGATGAAATTTAATTTCGAATAAATACAATCTGTTACGCCACATTTAAGCTTAATATTTACGCCGTTCAAACGTTGCAAGTGTAATTGTTGTAGTGTGTTAAAGTCTGAATTGCATTGATTTGTATGATATATAGAAGTTTGTATGATTAATATAAAAAATAACATGGAAGACAATATGTATGATATCTCAAAATATCATAAAATGTACCAAAAAGTGAATTTCGGTTAAGCTAAAGCAACAAGTCCGGTTGACAACAGTAATGTCATGGAGCGAAGGAACAAAGTCTTTTAGGACGTACCTAGTAAAAGAACCCTTATATTTATGTAAAGTGTAATCCAATACTTATTATAAGCCAATTCGCTACATATAAAATACACAGGTCCTAGCAATGATGATATACATATATGTATATGTATGTATGAAGGGACATAATTCTCCGACCCTTTGGTGCTTGCGACCTAAACGAATGCAATTGAATATTATCCTTGCATTTTAATGGACGTTAACTTGCGCTGCTTAATTGAGTGGACAACTTGTTGAGCGGTCATGAGTGAGAAATTATGAACAATTAATCTATCGTCATGGTCACAGGCAATTCTATCCTACGCACTGACCTTAACTTAGGAATAAAATATTGCATACCCTAAGGCGTACACGCTTGCACTTGTTAACTAAGCGCATTGAACGTAAACAAGCTGGTTAATCTGCATTACTCCATATGTATATTGGCGACGGAGGAGGAATAACAGCGAAGAGTCGAAATAAACCCATACGACATAAGTATTCTATTGTCCCCCGCATACTAAGTGCTTCTAGTAAAAAACATGTTCACACATAATTGGTTTTGTCCTTTTACTTTTCAACTAGCATTAGATATGAGCGTACAAATATAGCGATTGCATTGTACTCTTCATTCTTGCAGCTGCTAAATTGTCCTTATCAAATGCGTTGCATTCTTTTTTATGTGTACATATGTAAGTACATTCGCCAACAATCCGACTTTATACGATGTACACATAAAAAACGAGACAAGGCACGAGACAAGAATAGCTGACATATATGCATTTATGTACTTGTGTGTGTAAGAATGTATGGGTGCATGTGAAAAATTCACAACAAGACTATTGATATTAAGTAGCTCTCAATTATTGCCATTGTTCCATAACCATACTCTATAGCCGTACATAAATAACGCTAAGGAGTTGAACACAATAATAAATCTGATGATATCTGTCTCTCAAGCTACTACAACGGTTAGCAAATATACAATAACACTAACAAAGTTTACGATAATAAAGCTATGGACATATATATATCGGATAGATATATATAGAATACCTTGAAGATTATGTCATTGTGAGCTGGTTAACATTATAAATTTTTCTTTGCAGTAATATAGAAATTGCCAGATCACCAGAGACCTTTGTTTTTGAAGAGTCCTCTAGTAGGGGATCCTACTAAGCTAGTGAAAAAGTTAAACCATACATGTAATCGATCTAGTGATGAACTAAAAATTGTCCCACTACTGCACAGTGGTTCAGCTTGTATGAAGGCGCGGTCATAAATACTTCCCGTTGAGATATCGCTATGAAATTTTCACCAAAATATTTTAAATATATATTAAAAGATTTGGCCCCATCGGACTACTAGGTCCTATAGCTCCCATAGAACAGTAATTGCTATTATATGGCAATGATGTGCAAAAATATTTCTCAAGGCTATGGTTGGAGCGTCAAATCTTTCAGTAAGGTAAGGGAAAAAAGTTAAGAAAGCGAGAAAAAAGCTGAACATGATTTATCGTTATAGTTTCCCCCATCCAACCCGCATATTCCACCTATAAGAATAATATCATATAAAAAATTAATGTAGGGAAAAAGCAAATTATCAACCAATTTAGTACAGTTCATTTTTTCACTGCCATTCAACAGCCATTATAATTAGAACAAAAACTTATAATGTATCCTCTAGTAAACCGTACACAGATTGAAATAAAGACGATTTATCCTTCTTTCCAAGCTTCCTTAGCCCAATTATGATGAGTTTGAACTTGAAATAAGTTAATTCAAAGGCCATTATTATTTTGACGATTGCAAATACATCTGCAACTTTCCGCACCCAACTTTATCACTTTTATTACCTTAAGACTCTGTTAAACACTATATAAAATACAATTAAAGGGGGATCGCGGGGGAACACAATTAAAACTTTATGTAAACACATTGAAGACGCAGAAAAAATATCCAAAAAAATATAGGTGATATAAAACACTAATTTCACAAAAAATACAAATACCTTAGTCTTAATTAATTTCACAAGTTAAAGTAAATACCTTTAGCTTTAAAATCCATTAAAAATAATCTTGATTCGTTAACCTGAACAATTACCAGAACAAATGGAAGTCCTTTGTTTCTGCGAAATTAAAAAAAAAAATCTGATGTGCTTTAAAAAAAATCCGGTTGGTCATCCATTAACTCTATTTTTAGAAAGTACCGTTAGATTTTTAGGAAAACCAGGTTTGCAAATAGGAAGTGTGGACAATTTAGAGGCCATCGGTATACATTTTGTCGAAAAATCGTGAGACGGATTTTTTGATTTTTGGCCTATGGCGGAACCACTGTGTACTGTCCCGATTCTCTGCATGGCATATATTGCCCCATCCACACTCATATGCCTCTGTCATCATCATCGCCATCACTATTAATAGTACAAGCATCGCTTTTCACATGCCAGCGACAATTTTATTGAACTTTTTTTTTTTGATAACGTATCAATTTCAACCACATGCGCATACATCTACACACAATACGAGGTTTTGAGTGTGAACACTCAGCGGTCCTTAAAATAGTGCCACTATCAGCAACACCGAAATCAACCCTTCGCTAACTAACTAAAACTGAACCTATCTAGCGTTTAGGAATAATATATTAATACCGTTATACTGTCATCATAATAAATACAATGTAACTATCGATGAGAGTCCGCTTTTGTCACTTGGTGTTCTAATAAGTAACTTTCGTTAGTTTATTTCATCAACTATTCGCTCATTGCTTTCACATTTAGAATCTACACCTAGAAATACTCAAATGCTCGTAACGACAGGCAAACACGTATGTTTGTAAGTAAATAATGCAGTAGACATTGGTGTGTCACATTGCTGGTGCGAGTCGTCGCCTTTCAGTTCGATACTCTCTCCATTACCCCAATATATGTGTGCGCGTGTAGTGCATCCTTGCGGTTGTATTAAATACACAGTAGTTGCAAATTGCTACACCGTGCGAAATAAAGTATTTATTGAAATGCGCTTACATCCTGGTAACGCTATGAACTCAAGTAAAGTTGTTTTAGAAATATGTACAAATATCTACTAGACTTCTCGATAGAGCAATTATTATTGTATTTACGGAACTTTAATCAACTGATTTTCACTTTAAGCTTTTCCGATATTCCCACTTAATTTTCAAAAAGTGCAATTCTTATCGCTCTTGATATTTAAATAAAAATTCTGGAAACTAGAAGAGATAGCAGTTTAGGGAATCTAGAGATCATATTGGTATGCCTAATGATGTTGAGCATTCCCATAAGAACTTTTCCGAGAGTATGCAAACAATTGTTTCTCTGTTACTTAATATTCTCATAATGACTGGACTAGCGATAGGAAAATTAAATATTTTATTGATTGTTACTCGCGCAATTTCCAAAGCAGCTTACTCAGTTTTGAAAAGAAAGGGAAAACTTTGACATAAAATAATTAGTACTATCAACATATAATCTCAGGATCCAAAAAAACAAACTATATGAATTATGAGGAACTGACTCTCAGAGTACGAAAAGCCCCACCATAATAATATTAGCTGAGGGAAGGAACAAAGAAGGTTAATTTTTTACCAAACAAAAATTCTTTCAGATCTCATATTTCAAGCTAATTAAACTGAAGTAAGGAAACGCATTATTTCCTGGTTAGGTGAAACGTGATTAAGCTTCATCCAGCCCAAAAAAAACATGTATACGACAGGAAAAGAATGAAAGCGCTGAACAGAACATATATCAGTGCGCAATTTGAACTGGAGAGTTCTACGAAATAACCTTTCAAAACAGATAATGATCGACTTTCGTTAGGATATGAAGCACTTAAAATCTTATCTAAGAATTTAATAGTTATCAATGCTAGATAGTATATTGAAATATACTGTATAATCGGTTTAGAAAGGAAGGACTTGTAGCCGACTTTTAAAAGTTATTAATTTGTAAAACTTGACTCTGAGTATCACCATTACCGTCTTCAGATATTGGAGAGTACTCTCATAACCTATACCGACTTTCAAACGAACTTTTGTGCTACATATAATGGAGTATATAGAGACTAGAATAGTTTAATGAGGCTCCTGCATATAAATAAACTTCTCAAACGAAACTGAGAAGCAAAACTTCGGAAGTACCGTTTTTTAAGAAATAAATACTCAAGGGAAATTGAGAAAGGCACTGAAAATTGTATGAAAGCAGAGTACGGTTGATTCTGGAGATTGGCGCGCATTATTCTTAAATATCTGACTTGACAACAATCTGATTCCGATTTCCGAAAATCAGATATCTGAACAATTTACAATCCACAAAAAAATTACCCCTATCAGCTAATCAGCAAAAACATTTAACGTGAATTCGATGTGAAACGATTACAGCTTGTAAATCACACAGCACTAATTGCTTCCAGCTCGTGCTTTTCTCAAAGTGTACGCATACTCCACACTGTCTTAGTTGTTAATTAGACACAAACATCGAAGGCATGTACGCGACGTCGAGGAAGTGTGGAACAAGCAAACGTACACGCGCTAAAACCCCGAACGACACACCAACGCCACAGCGACGGAGAGTTATTGCCCGCGTTACGGGCGTTCGAGTGCGCGGGCATACACACTGCTATTGACTAGCCACGTATTAGCGGATTCAATTGAGCACTCAGTTGTAATTGGTGTGTTAAAGCCGCTGGACGAAAAACTTAGCAAAAACGCTTGAAATATGAAATATAGTAGAATACAGTGCGCATATGGAACTATAGTGATATTTAGTGCTGAAAAATATAGAAAACAGTAAAAGCCAAAATCATATAAAGAATTTAATGATCAGTAAGTGAGCGTTACAGCAGTATTGCTAAAAAAAGTATATTAATTATGAATCAAGCGAGGTGCTAGATCTAACAGATGTGTTTCATAAAATAACGTTTATGCTTGAAATTGCCCGCTGAGTAGATGAAAATATGAAGAATAAATATGTGAAGCTAACGAGTGAAGGCGCTAATGTGAAAAGCAACAGTTTGTTGCCAGACAACAGTTGGCTGTTTTCCCTCACAAGCACTGGTCTGATTGCGTTTGTGGTTTAGCAGCAGCTAAGCACCTTCTTAACCCCAAATCGTGCTGCTAAAAGCAAACTTCTTGAAAAAATATTATAAAAACAACAAAAATATTTGTAGAATTATGGAAAATTTCTTTACCAAAAATATGTTAATGAAGCAAAAGTTGTATGAAAGTGCTCGCTTTTTCGCTCCTTGCTTGACATTTTTATTTTCGCATGACTCATTGACAAATTACATTAAACCAGCACTGAGGGGTTGGCGCTACCGCTGAAATGGTGCATTTCGGTGATTTGACGCCTCGTAGTATGCTCTAAAATGGCAAAAAGTGACTACCAAACTCAATAGACTCTTTGTTCAAATTGCCTTATTGCCGCTATTCGGTTGCGCAGTTTTGCTTAAGCACTTATTGAGCGCACAGTTGTTGCGCCGTTATTTACAATTGACATTTGAGCAGCGAGAACAGGTGAAAAAACAAAATAAAGATATAGTGACACATGAGTATAAATTAACGATAAATTGTGAGTGATATAGTGTTTAACATATGTAAGCGTGTTCAAATTTTATATTTAACGTCTTCATATCCTTAGGGATTTTGCTCGCTGTAATTTTTGCAAATCAACTTAACAGTTAGAGCTTAAATACGTACACTTAAGTGTTGCCAAGTGTTGAGCAAATATTCTTATGGTAAGGTCACTTAATTTCCATTATATTATGTATATATTATATATAATATAAAATTACCTCGATACAAGTGCTTCTGATGCAATAGGGGATATGTATTTATTATGTATGGGTTTTCCTTTCGGTATACTCGTAGAAGAGAGAATGTTAATTGGCATATAATTTATTTTAGTATCTCTACATCATTTATTTTGTTACGAGTACCATGAGCTCCGAGCAGTGAAAGCGTTTAGGTTTGCAGAAATGTGTCCTTGTGACCATTTGTCTTTGCGAGTGTTGTGAATCATTGAATACTTTGTTGCCCTTTCATTAGTTTATTTAAGTTTATTATTATTAGTTTATCTGACTAATTATGTTAAATTATGTGAAATAAATCGTGTCCTCATACCGATTTTATAAATTTTTTCACCAAATCTAAATATCAATTTCAACAACAAAGTGCAAAATTATTATCAAACTGTTTCAAGTATTTCTCACAATACTCGATTAGCTTTACACCGTACATTGAAGTCAAAGAAAATCATAGAAATTGAATCATAATAGTGCCACATTATTAGAGAGAAAATATTCCCTCCGAATTTGTATAAAATATCTAATTATTATATCGGCAAATGGATGCTTTCAATACAAAATTATGGTCCGAATTGGCAATTTTAAAATAAATTTTCAGTAAAAATCCACCAAATTTCGTTGAATGTTTAAGTAGCTCAGAATATTTAATGAAAACATTGCAGATAATCCTACTAACCATACCGATCTCTGGGTAAAAAAAATATGTCAGAGATTGAATGAAGTGATATATGAATATTAAACTTATTAGAGATATAAGCTTATCTCTCATTCTGATCTCAATCGTTGGATGAGAGTATAAATAAAGAGATAAAAAAGGGGTTTTGGTTATGTCTCATGTTTTTATTATGCAGATAAAATCACTTTGATGCAATTTCTAAACGCATTCAAACCCATTTCCCCATTTAAATGTATATTAAACAAAAGATTAAATCAATTTATGCAAATCCATATATAATTTGGTAAGAATGTCCCTCAAATGAAATATCATTTATAAATGTACACAAATACGAATATTTATAATGAATACTGAATAAATGTATGTACCTTTTGTATTCTCGCAATATGTTGTTAGTAACACCTAAAATTAAAGGTGAATATATAATCTCGGATATAATGAAGCTTACTGGCCCAGCCCTCAGTTTTCGTGGACTATATGCCGAATATACGAGTCAAATTGTGTGCTATCTTAAAAACAGTGTATAAATAAATAAATTGTGAGAGTATAAATTCTTCGGTTACACCCGAACTTAGCGCTTTATTACTTGTTTATATAAGCGAACAATTTCAAGAATAGAGAAACAATAAATAATAAAGGCATTCTTAATGACATAACAAGAACAACAGCCACTGAAAGGATTTGCCGAATCTTAATTACAGTGCACTGCAAACTTTCAGAGGATCCTTTACGATTTATTTTGTTAATATCATCTGTGCTATCACTTGTCATCTTAACAAAAATAATTTAAGCAATACCAAGTGCGCACAAAGTATATGTTCTATGGAGAGATGCTTCAAAGCTCTTCATTAAATATACACACATAGTTATAACATTAAGTATATACATACATATATATATGTACGTATGCATACATAAACTATTACTATGAATGGACATATTTAGTAGTTCCACAAATCGATAATCTACAGAAGGAACCTATTCATTAAGCAAATGCGAATTGTGGCGAATAGACAAGCTATACAATTAGTACCACTGGTTCACATGTACATATGTGTGTATATAAATAACACAATTACGTATATATGTAGTCGCGCTACTCACATAATTTTCTCTAACATATTTGGTTAAGCTTTAGTGGCGGCGCATCCCATTAGAAGTCTATAAATAAAATCTATACACTCATTCGATTACTGTGCTCAATATTAAATTACCATGGCAACAGAGATTTCCTTCCGGTGCTGTCTGCGGCCAATGCATTTCGTTTTTTACACAGGAGCCCTCATGCATGTGCGTATGCTTCGGCGCTTTCGCGAGTACCAGGGACATAATTATTGCTGGTTTATGCGAAGCATAGTAATTCGATCGTATACAATTCATCACAGTGGGCCATATACAGAAAATTAAAAATAAAAATCATAAAATATCAACTTTTACTCTATATGTCATTTTGATAAATCTTCATTTCGGACTTCTAAGTATTACTTTTGCAACAACCTTTCTTATATAATATTTTAAAGATGATCTTTGGTCATCCATTATTAGCGAATTACATTTATTTTATTATTGTTTACTATTTTTTGATTTTCATTCTACTTAAACTTTTCGTAATGACTTGTAATTTTCCAAACTGCAATATTAAAAGCGATTCCGATCGCTTTGTTTCATGTTGGCTTTGTGACGGGCTTGCCCATCTTAAATGTGCTGGATTGACAGGGAGGATCTTAGATTCTATTCTCGATAATAAGGTTTTGCGTTGGTCTTGCTTAAAATGTAGACCAACAGAAATCGAATTATTTAAAGTTTTTAAACAGGCGCGCAATAATTTTAAGGAAATTGGCTTACTAAACAATTTAGGCGTTATGAACTGACGTTTCAATCATTTAAATGTCTAAATGATCAAAGCGACAATACTAAACCCTCATCAAAACGTAAACGTCCGTCTGATGAAGAACCAGCCACTTTGTCCGTAAAGAATATGTCACCTGTAAAAATAGACCTAATAAATCTCTCATCTCATTGCCCTCAAGGAGAGAAGCCAACGTCATCAAAAGCGCATAATCCTGATAACCTTAAGCGGAAAACAACTCAGGATCCGCCTCCTATTAACTCTGAATTTGTGGCAAAAAATTTGGTCGTAATACCACAAAAAAAATCAGTTTTCGTTTCGAGATTTGCTTCGGATACTGCAGTCGAAGATATTAAGTTTAACATCTCGTCGAAATTAAAAACGAAAGATATTGATATCAGAAAATTTAACTTTAAATATGAAAGGAATATATCATCTTTTAAGATCGATGTATCTGCTGAAAATTTCCAATTGCTACTTGATACATCATTTTGGCCACCCGGTGCTTTCGTGCGCGAATTCGGGCATAAGAAACAAAAGCCAGCTGTGATTGCTCAAATTCCAAAAAAAGCCGCGGAATCAAAAAACTAATTATTAATGATTCATTGCAAATTTATTATCAAAATGTTAGGGGCCTAAATACAAATTAAATTAAAAGAACTGTATTTGAACAGCATGAATTGTAATTTTAAAGTCATCGCTTTTACTGAAACCTGGCTTAAACCTCATATTTTTGATAACGAAATATTAAATAGTGAATTTCAAATTTTCAGATTCGATCGACTGAACAGAGTCGGGGGGGTGTACTATTCGCTGTCCACTCTTCAATTCCATCTGAAGAAGTTGAAATCCCTCATGTTCGAAATCAAATCCGATCTTGTTTTCAATAAACAGGACCATTGTTTTAGTTTCAACTTTGCGAAAGCTAACTTTAAAAAGATTAATCTGGAACTCTCTGAATTGACTTGGCCCGATTATAGTGGTAATATTGAATTTAATGTTTCACATTTCAATAAAACTATTTTTAATTTATTTGAAAGGTTTGTTCCGAAATGTTTTGTTACCCAAAGTAAAAACTCAAATTTGTGGTTTTCGAAAGAGCTATGTAAACAAAAAAATAGAAAAGCTCGTGCTTTTAAACTTTATAAGAAAAACTGGAATGCTTAGTGAACATTTAAAATATTCTAAGTTACGACGAGAGTTTGCGGTAGTTAACAAAAAATGTTATAAAAACTACATAAATAAAGTTAAAAATAATATTATTCGCAATCCAAAATCTTTTTATGGTTTCGTTAACTCCAAACGCAGGATATCCAATTTTCCGTCCGCGATGAAATATAATTCAACCATGTCATGTGACAATTATACTATTTCTAATATGTTTGCTGAATTCTTTAAGTCTAATTATTGTTCTAACTCCCCTACGAATGTGCCATATCAACATATGACTTGTCCGAGTACCGTTATTAATGCACCTATAATTTGAGAATTAGATGTCTTAAACCATCTAGATACATTAAAAAGTTTGTTTAATTATGGCCCCGATATGATTCCCTCATGCTTCCTTAAAAATTGTGCAAAATATATTTATCTACCTTTAACCAAACTTTTCAACTCATCTCTTAAACAAGGTATTTTTCCGTCATTGTGGAAAAACTCTTTTATAATACCTTTGCATAAAAGCGGTGTTAGATCATCCGTTGAGAACTATAGGGGGATAGCAAAAATGTCAGCTATACCCAAACTTTTGAAGCTATTATCACTGACCAAATTACATTCTCGATTTCTCCATTGATTTCATTTTCTCAGCATGGATTCTGTAAAGGGAAATCTACAGCAACAAACTTGCTTGAATTCGTAAGCCATGTGTCAATGGGTTTTAGAGACAATAAGAATACCGATGTTATTTATACAGACTTTAGTAAAGCATTCGATAGAGTAAACCACTCTATTCTATTGCAAAAATTGGATTATCTTGGTTTTCAACCATGACTTCTTAATTGGGTATCCTCATATCTTACTAACAGTAAACAAAAAGTTATATTTAATAACACTTTATCTGATTCAATTATGGTCCCTTCAGGCGTTCCACAAGGTAGTCATCTCGGACCGATGTTCTTATTGTTTATTAATAATATACCTTCCGTAATTAAGTTTTCAAACATTTTATTATATGCGGATGATGTAAAACTTTTTAAATCATATACTTCTTATAATGATAGAACTGAGTTACAATCGGACTTAAATAATTTAGTTACTTGGTGTCACATAAATGATATGCCACTGAATCTTAAAAAATGTAAAACGATGTGCTTTTCCCGTAGATCTGTTGATCTTTCTCCCTACGTAATAAATAACTTCAGTTTAGAGCAAGTATCTAGCTTTGTTGATTTAGGAGTTACTATGGACCCTAAACTAAATTTTAATTCTCATGTAAATTCAATTGTTTTAAAAGCTAAAGGTGTTCTTAGCTATGTTAAACGTTGGTCTAAAGAATTAGTGATCCGTATATTACTAAAACTCTTTTTACAACATTGGTAAGACCTATATTGGAGTATGGTTCTGTGGTATGGAATCCTAGCTACAATTCCCATTCTGATAAGTTAGAGTCCGTTCAAAAACAATTTTTACTTTTTGCTTTAGGTCACTTACACTGGGATTCAAGATTGAATCTTCCTCCGTACACTAGTCGCTTAAAACTTATAAATCTACCTACACTCACTAGTCGTCTAGTAAAACTTCTGAATGGTTCTGTTTGTAGCTCTTTTCTTCTGTCTGATATCAAGTTTAATGTCCCATTTCGTTCATCTAGGCAGTTTAGACCATTACTTTTAAAATCTTCGAGAACAAATTTTGAGTTAAACGAACCATTCCGTCAAATATGTTATGATTTTAATTCTCATTCCAGCACATTTGACCTGTCTGATTCGATCTTTAGCATTAAAAAAACTATTTTGTCTTCGCTTAATAAGTAACATTAAACATTTTTTAACCTTTTGTTTTTTTAATTTTAAATCTTAGCTGTTGAAATTTTTCTTTCTGTAGCTGAGCAGTTTGAGAACTGGACGCTTAAAAACTCTTGCCTTTCATGACTCGGCAAATTCCGCTCGTTTGCGGATTGCGCCCCACGCGTCGGTTGGGCGGGAGGTGGGTAATCGTTTGGGTTTATATACATATCGGATACTTCCTCTTCCACTCAGACGAAGGCAATGTGTACATATCTTGAGTAAAATATGTTTGCGCCTAACTTTGTGTGGAGTACACATTTGAAGTGCTAATTTCTAAAATAATATACTCATATGATACCCATGGTATATAAGGTTGTAAAGTTGCAAAGTGCTTGGAATATTAAAAATGGTCTATATAATTTCCAAGTATTTACATACAAAAAAAAACAATTGTTATAAGATGTATATTTTCAGTCATTTCTTCTGCCTACATATGTTCCTCTTAAATTTAATATCCGAATTTTCGAATTTTTATATTTTCAGTTCAGACGAAGAACGAACGAACGAAGGTGTCGGTGGCGACGAGGAAACCGACTGTGGTCTGAGTAATCCCGCAGTACAAACCGAGGGCAATGACGGAGTTGCGTATCCGCAAGCTAAAACGAATGTGGTACAAAATAAAATATGAGTTAGCCTTTAGTAACACTTAAAATAATGCCAGGTATCATATGTTATATCGCTTTTGATTCTGCAACTCCCAGATATGTCGAAAATATCGCGCCTTTGTGGCGATTAAGCACAGTCAGTGGACGGTCAATGTGTAGTCAAGTCATACCCCTCTCTGTGGTAGTTCGGAACGTCCCGCAACGGACAGTGCCCGCATGCGGGTTAAGAACACCCCGCTACGTGTACTTATTATAAATAATTAATAATGTACTTATTTATAAATAATTGTAGAACATTAATCTAGAGGCGTCTACAAAGTACAGTATTAAATCTCTGCTAAGGCTTTCTGCCGCTTGTTTGTTTTTATATTGACGCCTTAAAGATATCGCTACATATTGAGCTTTCGTACAAATTTAATGCAGTTTTCTTTTTCTACCGGTGTGTCACCCAATCACGTGACGCGTACTGTCATTTGGCTTCCATTATCACAATTACGAGTAGGTAAGTTGAACGATTTTCTACTCGACTTGCACTCCTGCTCTCTGAGAGCACTCATCAGCATCTCGATATAAGGGAGCTGTGGAACGGCATCTCAAACTCATTGCATACCGCTGCAGCCGAAACAATTGGTCTCCGGCAACGCCAAAAAACCAGTTGGTACGATGAGAATTGTCGTTCCGCAGTGGAGAGAAAACAGACTGCCTACCTCGCAACGTTGCAAACGACCACAACACGTGCGGGATGGGATAGATACCGAGATCTGAAGAGGGAAGCGAGACGCATTTGCAGACAAAAAAAGAAAGAGGCCGAAATGCGTGAGTACGAAGAGCTTGAAAAGCTGGCCGACATGGGTAATGCTCGAAAATTTTATGAAAAGATGAGGCGATTTACAGAAGGTTTCAAGACCGGAGCATTATCATGCAGGGACCGAGGAGGTAATCTGGTAACGGATGTCCAGAGCATACTGGGATTATGGAGGGAACACTTCTCCGACCTGCTCAATGGCAGTGAAAGTACAACACCAGGAGATGGCGAACCCGATTCCCCAATCGATGACGATGGAATAGATGTTCCATTACCCGACCATGAAGAAATTCCAATAGCAATTACCCGCTTGAAGAACAACAAACCGGCGGGGGCCGATGGATTACCGGCCGAGCTATTCAAATACGGCGGCGAAGAACTGATAAGGTGCATGCATCAGCTTCTTTGTAGAATATGGTCGGAAGAAAGCATGCCTGACGATTGGAATCTTTGTGTGCTCTGCCCAATCCATAAGAAGGGAGACCCCACAATCTGCGCCAACTACCGTGGTATAAGTCTCCTCAATATCGCATATAAGGTTTTGTCGAGCGTATTGTTTTTTTTTTTAATATTTTAATAAAGTAATCTTTGTTTTAATTTACCTGCAAAACTTCCTTTTAAATCAAGAGTTTGTGGTAACAGATCATTGCCAGTCCGGGTTGATGGTTTCTCCAGCAAGTACGACGTTACGCCAATAGGAAGTACAATCCACTCTAATGTCATCACAACCCAACGAACTACAGTTCAAGGGCGAAGTCCAACCATCGTTAAAAATCGGGACATACATAAACCTACAATTTCTAGTGTGTCACTTCACCTATCAAGTAGCAATGTCGAAACGATTATACCGACGACAAATTCGCTATACATTATATAAGTATATATATATCAATGATGATTAAAAATTGTAGTGTTAAATTATTAAAATTTTAAATTACTTGTAAAATGACAATTTACTAATAAGTTTAAACTATTGAGGTTCATATGCTTATATTATATATTTGCATAGATAAAGAATTAAAATGTATAATGTCGTCTTTAAGTTTATTATATAAGTTTCATTATTGATGAAATGTTATAATTTGTTTTAAATCCTTGCTTAATTGTATTACTAAGAGTATAAATTTTTGTTAGTTGCGAAATAAAAAATTAACTAATATTAAATAAAATACAGTTTAAAATAAAAATATAATCGTTGGAATTTATTTAAAAACATTTTTAGACCTGTTTCTGGTAACAAACAAACAAACGAGGTAGCAAATGCATATAATAATTAGAAATAACAAATGGATAACACATAAAATACCAAATCTTAGCAAATTTTATATGCCTGGTAAAGCTAAAAAATAGGCAAGATCTGCGCTAAAATCCCTATATATAGGGATATACTATATTATAAAATATACGAGAAATTTGAAAAAAATTTCAGGACCAAATATCCATATGCACTGAGGTCTTCATGTTCGATATATAGGGTCCTGAATTCAAATTGTGTTGGTAGGAAGTAGCTGTAGATTTCGCAAATCAAAAATTATTGAAATTGGTCGAGTAATTTCTGAGATATAGTTTTTCAACAAAAATGGACAACCCCAACCCCATTTTCCATATATTATTTTTGTTTTGCAAAAGTGTATACATGTTATGTTGAGAAAAATGCTTTAAATTACTAAAATAAATTTCAGGGGCCATTTATTGTCTTACCCGCTTTGCACAGACCTTTCGGCAACCCGAATATTCTTACAATCATACACCATTCATATCATTACAATGTCAGATATATTAAATTCACAGTCATTTCAAATTATTTTATTTTTTCAGTTTTTATCCATCTGGTTGCGACTTCTCAATGAAACGATACGAATATCCAGCCTACCGAAGTCATGTTGTTATACTTGAAGCATTTACATTTAAATATGAAATGATTAATCACTAACTAAACTAGATGCATTTATTTTAAACAATACTGTACGTTTGTGTACATTGGTCCAACTTGTTTCTGATTAGGCAAACCATATATCTGTGCACGAGTATGCGCAGCAGTAATAATTGCACTACTTTTAAACTATAAAATACGGTAACGGAATATTGCATGAATGCAGCAGCAACTTATTTGAGTTCGTAGTGCTTGTTTTTACTTTTACACAAGACAAGCCCAAACTTATGTTTCCGCATGCGCGGAGATGTGCGCGACGCTTGCGCTTATGAAGGAAAATGTTGTTGTAACAAATGTGAGGAATGTAGATTTGTATGTTCACATTTATATGTATATATGTATATAAATATTTTTGCACGGGTATGCAGAGAACGTATAACATTCACATTATTATGAAATTTGCCGACGGCAAATCAATGATTGTTCGAGTTCATAATGATATTATAGATTATTATGTAGTTTATGTAGTTTATTTAAATAATTAAAGAATAAGACAAACTTTTAAATCGGATATAAATAAGAATTTTCTTAAAATAAATAAAAAATATCTAATAAAAATTAAATGAAATAAAAATGTTTATGAATAATATATAAATTTAATAAAACATGACTTTCAGACTTGCCTACCATCAATTGACAAATTTTCGCACAATATAATCCGTGAATTATCATATACATACATACATTCATACATTCACACTTATTTTCCTATTTTGCCTAACCATCGAATTCCCTAGTTGAGAAAGGGCAACAGGTTCGACGCTCATCATAAACATTATTTTTATTAATTTTATTAATAATCGGGTAAAAATATGATTTTAATTAGTAATTATATCAATTTATAAATTAGTTTAAAATAACACAAAATAAAAAATAATAAAAAATTTAAGTGAATTTGAAAAATATCACATGATTATTTCATGTGCCAGCAATCTCTCGTTTTACAGATTCCCTGCTGCTAAAACTGAAATCGCTGTTAACTTTACAGAAGGTGAATTCCCCGGTAGTGTGGTAAATTCCCCCGTTGAAAGTTTTCAGACTTTAATTTATTTCGCTGTCGAACCTGCACCTTCTCTATGTTCTAAGTTCTCTGTAACGAGTAACAAGCGAATGGTGAATTCCCTACTAGCCAATTATAAGCTCTGTAAATGACCGTATCGAGCATCATACAAAAATCAAAATGCTCCTTCTCTATGTTGTAAGTTCTCTGCTTCTCTATGTTCTAAGTTCTCTGCATCTCCGCGCATGCCTTGCCTGAAAGCGATTTGTCTGTAGGATGCTAAAAATCACAAATTGAACAATATTAAATTACCATGGCAACAGAGATTTCCTTCCGGTGCTGTCTGCGGCCAATGCATTTCGTTTTTTACACAGGAGCCCTCATGCATGTGCGTATGCCAGAGAACTTACAACATAGAGAAGGAGCATCAGAGAACTTAGAACATAGAGAAGGTGCAGGTTCGACAGCGAAATAAATTCAAGTCTGAAAACTTTCAACGGGGGAATTTACCACACAACCGGGGAATTCACCTTTTGAAAAGTTAACAGCGATTTCAGTTTTAGCAGCAGGGAATCTGTAAAACGAGAAATTGCTGGCACATGAAATAATCATGTGATATTTTTCAATTTTAATTAAATTTTTATTTCTTTTAATTTTTAATTTTTTTATACTACTTTCCAAATTAATATATTTACTAATTAAAATTTTATTTTTACCCAATAATTAATAAAATTAATAAAAATAATGTTTATGATGGGCGTCGAACCTGTTGCCATTTCTCAACTAGGGAATTCGATGGCTAGGCAAAATAGGAAAATATGTGTGAATAAAATATGCGAGAATTTATCAATTGATGGTAAACAATTCTGAAAGTCATGTTTTATTAAATTTATATATTATTCAATAATATTTTTATTTCATTTAATTTTCTATCTGTTTTTCATTTAATTTTTATTAGATATTTTTTATTTATTTTAAGTTAATTTTTATTTATATCTGATTAAAAAGTTCGTCTTATTCTTTAATTATTTAAATAAACTACATAAACTACATAATAATCTATAATATCATTATGAACTCGAACAATCATTGATTTGCCGTCGGCAAATTTCATAATAATGTGAATGTTATACGTTCTCTGCATACGCGTGCAGAAATATATATATACATATATACATATAAATGTGAACATACAAATCTACATTCCTCACATTTGTTACAACAACATTTTCCTTCATAAGCGCAAGCGTCGCGCACATCTCCGCGCATGCCTTGCCCAAAAGCGGTTTGTCTGGAATTCAAATTCAAACAATTTCTGATATTTCCTTCAAAAGAGAAAACTGGCAGTGGCCGAGAATCATATTCATATTTCTATTAGAACTAGCATCTTGTCCTATGGATTATGAAATATCAATTAAGCTGATTGACTATCAATAGCTATGATGGTGCTGGTGGTACGCACGCACCCGCATTTTAGACGGTGCTCGGGTTCAAATCCTGGCCGAAGTCTTATTTTTCGCATATTCTTATATTTCTGCCACAATTGATGGCAAATATGAAAATTTATTCTTTTATGAATTTTGTCAAGCTGATTGGCACTGTTGCCAATTTTCGCTTTGACTTCAGCATCAACATCGAAATATGATTTCTAATTTTTGTCATCGTCGCGAGGAAGCAGTTTGTGTACACCGACAGCTGCAGGGGGGAAAAGGGTTGACATATTATTGTTTCTGCTTCTTGATGTTCAGAGTTTTTTGTAGTTTGTATTTGCGTTGGTTTGTTTTTGACGGTCATTCACATATTCTAATTGGTGCGTTTGCTTTTGCGCATATGAAGGAAGGTTGTTGTTGTTCCTATGACTCTTTGCAATTCGTAATATTCTACATACATATGTACGTACACTTGTAAGTTTGTTAGTCATTCGTGCATATTTGTGCGTTTGTTATTGTGCATATGAAGGGATTCCCTGGTTATGCTTACATACAAATATACTTATGTATGTAAGAATGTAAGAACTATTTTGCGCATATGATACAAGAGATAGTTTTATTGATGTGGTCAAACACATATATGAATGCAGACACATATGACATGAAATGATGTTCTTTTCTTTTTTCCAATTATGTACCTTATGATGGCAAGTCTCAATTATGATATGAGGTGATAATTGCGCCAAAATTACAAGAATTTTATGAATTGCGCGGGATAATACCATATGCTACAAGTGTTCTTTCTTTTGTTTTGACCAATTACCATATGATACAAGTGTCAATTATGATATGAGGTGGTCAATTATGATGGCGACGTAAATTGCAGGTCTGGGTCAAAAACTGCGGCAACTTCTGTTTTTTTATCGGTAAAATAAATTCATATTAATAAATAAATACGGAGATTAATACACTTTTCTTTTTCTTTCCAGATTATATTCCCAAATATTTTATAAATATTTTTTTTTTTTTTATATTATCTAAAAATTCTTTAAAATCCTATTTATGAGTTAAAAAACCATATTAATTATATACAATTGACAATCGTCACATATTTTCATTCCCCCGACAGTCAATTCTGTAAAATAATAACGAGTATAACAGCAATTGGTGAATTCCCTACTCGTCGGTTTTCAGCTCTGCAAAAGACCGTATCGAGCATCATACAAAAATCAAAATGCACCTTCTCTATGTTGTAAGTTCTCTGGAGCATTTTGATTTTTGTATGATGCTCGATACGGTCATTTACAGAGCTTATAATTGGCTAGTAGGGAATTCACCATTCGCTCGTTACTCGTTATTATTTAACAGAATTGACTGCTGGGGAATGAACATTTGTGATGATTGGCATTTTGATGTGATATGCCCATGCTTTGACATGATAAACTATTTTGACTTTTTATAAATTTTAACTGATCAATAGAATTTTTTCAGCTCATAAATAATATTTAAAATAATTTGTAGGAAAATAAATAAAAATTTATGTCAATATTTCGGTTTCATTTATAAATGAAATGTGAAAAATATTTAATAGAATTTGTAGGAAATTAAAAAAATATTTTTCAATATTTCGGTTTTATAAATTAAATGTGTTAAAATTTAAAAAATTGCTACATTTTAAAAAAATTATAGGTATAAATGAGCATTTGTATGTATAGATATGCATATACACATGTATATATTATCTGTCATATGCGCGATCGCATAAAAAACCTCCCACGTACACGATATTTCTACATATGTATGTATCTACTACATTCATTCATAAATATATTTTTATGTAAGCGTAAAAAGGGAATTCCTTCATATGAGCAATCACCAACGCACAAATATTCGCGAATGACCTACAAACTTACAAGTGTACGTACATATGTATGTATGTAGAATATTACGAATTGGCAATCGTCATACGAACAACAACACCATTCCTTCATATGCGCAACAGCAAACGCACCAATTAGAATATGTGAATGTGAATGACCGTCAAAGCACATATACGCATATACAAACTTACATACATGAGTAACTCATTACAAAAAACTATGAACATCAAGAAGACAAACTGCTTCCTCGCGACGAAGACAAAAGCTAAAATCATATTTCGATGTTGATGCTGAAGTCAAAGCGAAAAGTGGCAACAGTTCAAGCAGCTTGACAAAATTCACAAAAGAATCAATTTTCATATTTGCCATCAATTGTGGCAGAAATATAAAATATGCGGAAAAATAAGACTTCGGCCAGGATTTGAACCCGAGCACTGTCTAAATAGCGGATGCGCGCGTACCACTCGCACCATGAAAGCTGTTGAAAATCAACTAGCTTAATTGATATTTCATAATCCATAGGACAAGATGCTCGTTCTAATAGAAATATGAAAATGATTCTCGGCCACTGCCAGTTTTCTCTTTTGAAGGAAATATCAGAAATTATTTGAATTTGTGATTTTTAGCATCCCAGACAATGCCGCTTTTGGGCAAGGCATGCGCGGAGATGTGCGCGACGCTTGCGCTTATGAATGAAGTCCACTTGCTTTGTTGTTGATACGCATGCGTTTATGAATGAAAATGCTGTTGTAATTTTTTGTTGTAGGCGAGTTGCTTTTTCCGAAGATGTGTCGAAGTGACAAATCTGCGGAATGTAGATTTGTATATTCACATTTATATGTACATATGTATGTACATATAAATTTTTGCACGCGTATGGTAGTAAAAATATTTGAACATACACATTGTTATGAAATTTGCCGACGGCAAATCAATGATTGTACGAGTCCAGAATGATATTATAGATTTGTTATATAGTTTATTTAAATAATTAAAGAATAAAATGGACTTTTTAATCAGATTTGAATAAAAAATATCTAATAAAAATTAAATGAAATAAAAATATTTATGAATAATATATAAATTTAATAAAACACGACTTTCAGGATTGACTACCATCAATTGGCGAATTTTCGCACAATCAGTGAATTATCATTCATATGTACATACATATGTATATTCACACATATTTTCTTATTTTGCCTATTAAAGGAATTCCCTAGTTGAGAAAGGGCAACAGGTTCGACGCTCATCATAAACATAATTTTTCATTCATTTCATTAATAATTGGGTAAAAATATGATTTCAATTATTAATTATTTCAATTTATAAATTAGTTTAAATAACTTGAAATAAAAAAAAAATACAAAATTTAAATGAATTTGAAAAACATCAAATGATTATTTCATGTGCCAGCGATTTCTCGTTTTACAGATTTCCTTCTGCTAAAACTGAAATCGCTGTTAACTTTTCATGAGGTGAGTTCCCCAGTAGCGTGGTAAATTCCCTAGTACACTTCTTTCAGATTTGAATTTCAGTCGCTGTCGAACCTGCACCTTCTCTATGTTGTAAGTTCTCTGCTTCTCTATGTTGTAAGTTCTCTGTCTGATGAAACACGAACAGCTTGACGACACAACAACAGCGAACTGTCAAACAAGTTGCAATGTTGAATGAAATGAAAATGAGAGGCAATGTTAACTAACATTAGAGGGTAAGACTGTTAACAATGAAAGAGAGAATTTGTTATTGGATGTTGGATACCAGACTAATGTAAATACAAGGCATTTCTGAAATTTAATTTAACCGGTTATTTATCAAAAACATTTCAGAAAATATATTGAACAGTTAAGAAATAATTATATTAAATATATAAGACATACATACATAAATAAAATTTATAAACAATAAATATTAATGCTTTTCAATATTGTGAAGTTAACTACGTTTCTTCTCGGTGAGCTTTTATTAACAGAAAGCTCAGCATCAGTAAATGCTTGTTGCAAATACCTTCCGAATGCCAAAGCAAGACATTTAGATTTCAGTTGCCGCTTCGTTTTACTCTTGAACGCTACAAAAACCGCACGAAAGCATCGGTAAAGTATACGCACCGTCGGACAGTTATTCAAAGTGATATTCAAGTGACTAGTGGAAGTAAGATTTCGTATTATTACTGAATTTGAAGTGAGAAGTGAACAATATTGCTTTGTAATATAGAAAATTTTAAAAAATTGTCAATTTGTAAATGGATCATTTGTGATGGTCTCATGAAGCAAAATGCAAGCTAAATTCGGCTGCTCATTAAACAAAAAAATTATTTTAACAGTAAAAAATAAAAAATAAATAATTGTCTTTAGAAACATCTTTCGGTGTACTAAATTATTAAAGTGGCACTTATTTTTAAATGCATAAATCATACCAGGGTCTCAAATGATAAAAACAATAAATTAAAACGTAAATAGAATATAAATGACAGAAAAAGGGCGCCTTTGAAAGGATTCCGCCCAAATTCAAATTCAATTGAATTAAAATTTTCATAAAGGCAACCGTAAAATCATCGCCGGTGATGAAAGAATAATGTCGTGTTGTGAAAATTTAGAAATTATTGTGCAAATATTATGCGAATATAAGTGGCCCCAACTACTACTTAACGTCTAGAAAAGGCGGTATGCGATCTACGTTTGCTTAACAGACAGGAATAGGTGAGAGAGAAGATGAATACCCACATGTTTTTATTTACGTGTTGCCAGTAGATCTACCTTATTCAGTTAAGGGTACTTGTTTTGACCTTTTTTGAAGTGTATAATGCAATTGAATGTCCAAAACAATTATTTGTGTAAACGAAAATGCCTATAATTGAAAATTTGGAAAAATATGGAACATGGGTTTAACCCTCAGGCTTGTCTGGGAAATTGACTACATTCATTTTCCGCTCAAAAGATAAATAAGAGTTTACGTTGAAGTGCTGCATGTTCTAGTTAGACCATACAAATGCTTTAGAAACTCCTGTGAAGATTTCAGAAATGGGTTTCGAAAACCATGTATGAAATATATACATGAAATCCATTAAGGGAGTAGAAATGTGAGAAATGTCTAATGCGGGAACTAAATCTTCTTATAATCCGAAATTTGTTTCTTTTATTTGAACTCGTGAATGATCCATGTAGCATATTGGTCAATATGTGCAAATTGTGCATAATTTAATCATTTATTTGTTTAATAACGTTTTGCAAACATCGTATCGGCCTTAGCTGAAGCTCAGCTATAAATCTTTTTAAAATATTCAAACGCCTTTTTATGATTATGCTCAAACTAAATATTTATTTGTTTACACTTTTCAATAAATATTAAGTAAGCATAACCAAATGTATAATATTGATTATTGCAGTTGTAAAAATATGTTAACCAACTGTGTTTACTTCACACGAAAAAAACAAAAACAAATGCATATGTCAAATTTAGTTGTGCTAATTTTTTATGAATATGCATAATAAAAAACAATAAAATTTTAATAAATATATTTAAATTTAATTTCATATATAACATTTCATTTCCAAGTTTAATATATGTATAAACGTATCAATACTCGCATTGGTTGTGTAATCGTTCGTTGAACTGCAGTCGCAAATGCCGCAAACTTGAATATCTTGTTGCATATGGTAATTTTACAGAAAGCCAACATTTAGACTGCATGTATAAATTGGCGAAAGATGGATAGACGAATATGTGTACCAACATCACTAATTGGTTCAGATAAAGAAGGGGATGGTCAGAAGTTAATCGCATAGTAAATATAAAATAAATGCAGTGGTGTTTTAATTTTATATAAAGAAACAGGGTTTTAAATGAGATAAAGGCTGTTTTCATCAAATTTATAAATAATATAAACTTTGACAAGTGACAATATTGTGACATTTAAAAACTTACGTCTACTAAGGATTTCTTCTTGACTTAGACATGGTGATTTGAGTAGTTTAGTAAAAGTTTTCAGTAGCTCTTAGGACTGCCCAAAGTATAATAGTATTTTGAAATTTTAAATATGTTCTAAAATTTAGTAGTTAGTAGTTATCATATTTTCACTCTTCCGCAAACAAAACGCGGAATAACCAAATAATAATTTGATTCTTAAGTCTTATGGGTTCAAGTGATACATATCTCAATAAAAATTAAATTAATTTCGCAAAATGTGATTTGATAATAAAAATCAGTGATATCAATTCATATCTTCCTCTAGTAACTATATATATATATACAAATTTATATCGGTCGGGTTGACTTCAAAGTAGATATTTAGGAATGTATCTTAATGAAATAAATTAAAAATTGTGCACCTAGTTCATATCATTAGTAACAATGATACCAAAAATGAGCGCAAGTGCCTACCTACTAATGAAAGTTGAATTAATACGCTTCAAAATGTACTAATTTTTGCAAACACTTTGAAATATTTCACGCGCAAGAATATTCTACTTTGCTGGAACCGCTTATTTATTTATTAAATACATATTTTTTTATATATAATAATTAAACAAAATTAAATTGGTTATTAATACATATATAGTTCAAGGCATTTAAAACCTTTCTATTGAAAACTAACACACATTCATAGCATCAATGCTTGCTTAAGTTTTTATACCTTTTTGTTATAAAAAACAATAATTAAACGCGAGTTTATTACAAACATTTCATGGTGCTTAAGAATAATATATGCACAATAAAAATTAACTAGCTATTTTTTATAGCTTTTAAATAATTAGCAAGTCACACAATTTCAAATGATTTAAATAAATAAATCACACACACAAACAAACTAATTTAATTTTATAGACGATAAATATTGGAGCGCCAAGTGAACATGCGATAATTGCACAGCTCTAATCGATAACTTCATAAGTAAATAATGAATAACAAAACAAAAACTAGTAAAAACTTTTATAATTATTTATATATTTTGCTACGGTAAATAAGTTAGTGAAGTAATAGCAAAATAAAGCAGTAATTTCAGCTGCTATTGTGCGATAAAATCACACACAGAAGTGTAAGCACATACATATATGCGAATGGACATTTACCCACAAATCAAACACACGCGGCAGGACAACTGTAATTAAACTTCATTTAACGTGCAAAATTCATATCAAACAAAAGAGAATAAAGCATTTTTATTGGCACACATATGCACATGCGCATGTTCACCTAGTTGTAATACGGTCTTTTTTATAGGTATGCGGACACAAATTCCATTAGACTGCAGAAAATTCTAGGTCAAAATTCTATAGGCATAGCAATATGTGGAGTTTGTGTGTTTGTGTGTAGAAACATTTATACCTAGAAACTTAACGTTTATACATCTGTTCGTATTAAAATACATATATATCAGTATTAAAATATGTATGTCCGCACGACCAATTTGAAGAACGACATAAAATCAATGCAAATTATTGCAACATCAGCGAGCAACAGTTTAAAAATAAATTTCAGCCGAATAAAGTTCAATGAAACGTCGAGCCATTCAAGCAACCACCCCTCTGGACAAGAGTACGATGTATGTGATTCCTAGTGCAGAAAAACAAAAACAACGCAATTATAGCATTTAAACATTGCTGAGGTTTTCCAGGACTTACATATTTATTTTTAAAATGGTTAATTCCGTCGGTTACTGCTATTTAAAGCGCCACCAAGTCCATTTAAGGGTGAAATGTGGTGAGGTGGTTTGGAAAATTTCGACTAAAAGAGTAAATTTGGCGCGAAGTATAGAATATAGTATAGCTGAAGTAAGTAGACTTCGTTGGTTAAATATTCATTGTCATATATCAGAAATTTGTGGAAATTGTTTATTAACTAAACTACACAAATATGACAAGCTCATTTTGGGGTGCCTTGTGTGAAGGACTAGCATACCATCCTACGTCTGTATATAATCGCACTTTCAATTGCGTCTGCCATCACTAATGCGGGCATACCAGCTACACGTTTATATGTAAATACTGGAGAGTCTATATGGAACACTCACGCTACGCCTTTGCTTCTAAGTTGCAACAGCAAGGACTTTCGTTTGGAGTTTGCACACAATTTTCGCTTCAGCGTAAATTCATCAATGTCAGAGTTTGGCTGACTAAATGGATACAAATGAAATTAGTGGCGAAATTAATAAAATTGATTAGCGTTTCGCCTTTTTCTACCCATTTGTAGTTGTTAGCGTTGCAGGATGACCATCACCTCCAAAGAGAATATTCAGGGAAAAAGGGAGTTTATTTACAAATAAGTATGGAGCAAAGCAAATAAAGCAAAGGGAGTTTAAATGATAAACGGTTATAGCGACTCTGTTGTACCTTCTTTGATGGAGTTATTATACGAAATATATGCCTTCATACCTTCATTGGTAATATTTGACTCATACTTGTCATATAGTACAAACCTTTCAATTAAACCAAAATTATTCATTTTAGGCGCATGGTTTTAAGGTGATATGTGTGTTATTTTAATATCAACAAAAAATTATTTACATAAATTATTTGTCTATGTCTCTCGACTATCACAGTATATTATTCCAAATAGTATTGAAAATATATCTCTTTACTATTGTTCACTTAGATACTTAGACAATATGCTGTAGTTCTGATTATAAGATGATAAAAGTTCCATGAAGAAAATATTAAATAATTCATTTTCTAATAGAGATAAAATTTGATAGATTTTGACACAGACCGAATTAAATCTTCAAACAAAAATCACAGTGGATCCTATATGAATAGGCAATGTTCGTATAGACTTTTGATAATTAAATGGTTATCACACGCCTTTAATTATTACGAATTGTGAGAATACCCAATTTTCTTTTGGTATATGAGTATTTATTAAGTTCAGGCTGGACACGTATCTGATTGGGCCTCACCCAACTATAAACCATAAGAAAAACTTTATATATCTTATATAAGTATATACTAGTTTTGACATCAAAGAACTTGGGTCGGTAAAAGTTATTTTATAAATAAATTGAGTCTAGGAATTTAGTTGATCTAAAGATATTACTTTTCGAAAAACTATTTCTTACCAATAAATAAAATATATTTTGGTGATACAACTTTTATAAATAATTCAATTTCAGCACCATTCAACCAGTTCTTATACCCGGTAATTGCATTAATTAGTCTTTTATTTATGCAATAAATTTGGAGTTCACTCCAAACAACAAAAACGGTTTTCATATTAAATATATATATTAGTGATGTGATCGCCCACTCTAAGTACTTTTGAATGATTTATGAAGATTCAACGCCTATTACTTCCTAATTTGTAAATGATTATAGTTCTAATATTATATATCACATTTTCAAGTTGTTCTGACTCATTGATTTTAATAAGTATCATTCAAATCGCCATTGATATTTGCATTAAATCTCTAACAAACAAGTACTGCGTATGAGTTCATCGCTTTTTAAGTTTCCCCTTCAGTTTGTACTGCACTTGTTTATCTTTTGACCGCTTCTGGAAAGCCGGTAGTCCCACATGCCCTTTTTACGAATTATATTTTTTTATACGAGTTTTCTTTATGCCGCTTGTTTTTCAGTTTCTGAGCGAATTATGGTTCATTGCATCCTTGGGATATTATCCTATTGTATAAATTTAACTTCAATTTTCTTTACTTTATTATTTTTTTTGTTCCTCGAAACTTGTTGGATACACTCCTTAAGCAATTTCATACATTTTTTTTACATTAATCACTTAATAATTAGTTTACCGTGTTCTTTGATAATTTATTTTTTAAAGAAACCGCACTGTTGTTGGTGCTGAAGAGCTCTTTACTGTCCAGGTAAATCAGAGATAATTATCTGTGCTATAAAAGTAGAATGAGTAAAGTTGAAAGAAAACGCTTAATGAAGGATGTGCGGGCACTGTTTACGAAGTTATTACTATTTAAGGATTCTACCCTAACGAACTTTTGCAAATACTTTCTTATATCTTCTATGTAGTTTTTTGTAATTTTGTTAAACTATATGTTTCTTTTGGCATTTTCGCTATCAATAAAGTCTTGCTACTAAAGTATGTCTTACTGCAATAAAAATAAAATTCATATTAAAAACACTAAAATAAATGTTAGATAAGACCATTTATATTACAATCTCTTGATCATTTCAGAAGAACAGTGATGGTCTATTGTTAGTCTTCACTCGGTCAAATATCTGACGTCAATTGTTTGATACAATAACGACTCATACTCTCTTTAAATCCCAAATGCCAAGCAAAATCTCTGATGCAATTTACGAATATACATGGTATCATCAGTTTGATTTATTATCTTGACATTTAGAAGCTTCCACGTCGGATATAACTCCCTTCGTGTATATAAAGTTTTGTGTACTACTCTATTTATGTATATGTATGCATGTTTGGCTAATTAAGTAATTTCGTTACATTTAACACTATTTTGATCACATTATAACACAGTAGCTTGGCACGTTCCATTCACATTTTTGTAAACATGAGTTTATATTTATATATAGTGACATACATGCAAAACTAATACGGCTATGTAAGCTGACGTTGAGCAACACCAAAAGCTCCGTCAGGATCGGGAAGGACCTCTCCGAGCCGTTCGATACCAAACGAGGCTTCAGACAGGGTGACTCACTATCGTGCGACTTCTTCAATCTATTGCTGGAAAAAATAATACGAGCTGCAGAACTAAATAGAGAGGGTACAATCTTCTAAAGGGTGATTTTTTAAGAGCTTGATAACTTTTAAAAAAAAAAAAACGCATAAAATTTGCAAAATCTCATCGGTTCTTTATTTGAAACGTTAGATTGGTTCATGACATTTACTTTTTGAAGATAATTTCATTTAAATGTTGACCGCGGCTGCGTCTTAGGTGGTCCATTCGGAAAGTCCAATTTTGGGCAACTTTTTCGAGCATTTCGGCCGGAATAGCCCGAATTTCTTCGGAAATGTTGTCTTCCAAAGCTGGAATAGTTGCTGGCTTATTTCTGTAGACTTTAGACTTGACGTAGCCCCACAAAAAATAGTCTAAAGGCGTTAAATCGCATGATCTTGGTGGCCAACTTACGGGTCCATTTCTTGAGATGAATTGTTCTCCGAAGTTTTCCCTCAAAATGGCCATAGAATCGCGAGCTGTGTGGCATGTAGCGCCATCTTGTTGAAACCACATGTCAACCAAGTTCAGTTCTTCCATTTTTGGCAACAAAAAGTTTGTTAGCATCGAACGATAGCGATCGCCATTCACCGTAACGTTGCGTCCAACAGCATCTTTGAAAAAATACGGTCCAATGATTCCACCAGCGTACAAACCACACCAAACAGTGCATTTTTCGGGATGCATGGGCAGTTCTTGAACGGCTTCTGGTTGCTCTTCACCCCAAATGCGGCAATTTTGCTTATTTACGTAGCCATTCAACCAGAAATGAGCCTCATCGCTGAACAAAATTTGTCGATAAACACATTTCGAACCGAACACTGATTTTGGTAATAAAATTCAATGATTTGCAAGCGTTGCTCGTTAGTAAGTCTATTCATGATGAAATGTCAAAGCATACTGAGCATCTTTCTCTTTGACACCATGTCTGAAATCCCACGTAATCTGTCAAATACTAATGCATGAAAATCCTAACCTCAAAAAAATCACCCGTTACAAGAGTGTACAGCTCCTGGCGTATGCCGATGATATTGATATCATCGGAAGCAACAACCGCGCCGTTTGTTCTGCGAAATATCTCCTGTCATCAAACAAACAGTCGGCGCACTCGCGTCTTGGCTCCCACGTCACTGTTGACAGTCATAACTTTGAAGTTGTAGATAATTTCGTTTATCTGGGAACCAGCATTAACAACACCAACAATGTCAGCCTTGAAATCCAACGCAGAATCACTCTTGCCAACAGGTGCTACTTTGGACTGAGTAGGCAATTGAAAAGTAAAGTCCTCTCTCGACGAACCAAAATCAAACTCTATAAGTCGCTCATTATTCCCGTCCTGATGTATGGCGCTGAAGCGTGGACGATGACAACATCCGATGAGACGACTCTTGGGGTTTTCGAGAGAAAGGTTTTGCGCAAGATTTTTGGTCCTCTAAACATTGGCAACGGCGAATACCGCAGGCGATGGAACGATGAGCTGTACGATTTATACGACGACATTGACATAGTTCAGCGAATAAAAAGACAGCGGCTACGCTGGCTAGGTCATGTTGTACGGATGGAAGAAAACACTCCAGCTCTGAAAGTATTCGATGCAGTACCCGCTGGAGGAAGCCGCGGAAGAGGACGACCTCCACTCCGGTGGAAAGACCAAGTGCAAAGTGACCTGGCTTCACTTGGTGTTTCCAATTGGCGCCAAAAAGCAAAAAGGAGGAATGAGTGGCGCGCTCTGGTGGATTCGGCTATAATCGCTTAAAGCGGTTCCTACGCCAAATATATATATATATATATATATAGTGACATACAAGTGGTTTTGTATATGTATATTCAAATGTTATCAAGTAACAAACGTGATTAAAAATGTCATGTGTTATCTTTATTATTTGGGCATTGCTTTTTAATGAATAGTTATGACGTCTCCTAGTGTTGTAAGTGTTTAAATAAATAAGTAATTATAAATATATCGCTTATGAGCTTTTGATATATTATATTTACATATGTGTATATACATAAATATTAAAATGTTTTGGGTGTAGTAAGGGTATTGTATAAAGAATTAGTAATAATGTACGAAAGAAGAATTACCGGAATCCGAGTGTTATTACAAATGAGGTTGGGGATGAATTATTGTTGGGGTTAAACTGATATTTTATTAACCAATCGGTTTAATCCGTTCAGATTTTATATGAGCGAACAATTGGTGCTGAAGTGAATAATGAAGTTGAACGGAAGTTAGTAACAGTCATAATTTCGAAATTGTAGGTAGTTTCTTCTTCTTATGAACTAGCATTTTGTCCCATAGAGGCACTTTCTCCCAAGTCTTCGGAGTGTTCGAAAAGAAGGTTCTATGCGCAGGAGGAAGAGTTCTGCTTGGATTCCAAGATTTAGGAGTATGCAGTTGTGAAAGACCTTCCTTCTCTAATGTTTGTTTAAATCAGATTAAATTTATTTAATTAAGGAATAATACAATTGTATAATAAACAAACATTCCGCCTTACCTAAAATATCTCCAGGAAAATGTTTGTCTCACTACAAAAATTATTTGTATGAATATATGTATATTACTACATACTACTATTAATGCCTTCGTTGTTGTTGTAGTTGTTGTTTGTTTAAAGCAATTTATTATTTGTCAACCATATTCGGTCAACAGTCGAATCTTCGAATACGAATTGCTCTGTTGATAATGGCCACTATCAACGCTTTGTTTATACCGCTGGTGGTAAGCGTGTTAAGAGCAATAAAATACAACAACAATAATAAATTGTCATTTAGTCTGTGTGTGGAATGTGAGCACGACACCTTGCTTTCGTTTCGACTTCTGCTTGTGAGCATTGGCGGTGAGCAATGCATTGCAGACGCCGCTACGTGCTTGGCCAGCTAAACACGCTCATTGCGGCCTTTGAATCGGATTTGCGCTAGCGTCATTTCATTGCATGTTTTGTTTTGCTAAGCTTTCTAACCGCATAATTCATATTTTTACGGCGCTTATCTACAAGGGTAAACAAGAGAAATCGCTTTGTCTTTGGAATTGGAAAAAGATTTGGAGAAGCAATTACTGCACAGAAATTTTTTATCTCATGCAAACGGTTTGCTACTTTGCTATTTATTTGAATATATGTATGTAATGTATGTACGTGCATATTTGAGCATTAATCGTGTGTATTATAAAATATTTACAATCACCAGGGAGCATGTGTGAAAAATAAGTTCCCAAAGAGGATTCTAATGCCTTAGAAGTGAAGAATTTCAAAAAAGATATTTTCACAATATAAAGGGTGATTTTTTAAGAGCTTGATAACTTTTTAAAAAAAAAAACGCATAAAATTTGCAAAATCTCATCGGTTCTTTATTTGAAACGTTAGATTGGTTCATGACATTTACTTTTTGAAGATAATTTCATTTAAATGTTGACCGCGGCTGCGTCTTAGGTGATCCATTCGGAAAGTCCAATTTTGGGCAACTTTTTCGAGCATTTCGGCCGGAATAGCCCGAATTTCTTCGGAAATGTTGTCTTCCAAAGCTGGAATAGTTGCTGGCTTATTTCTGTAGACTTTAGACTTGACGTAGCCCCACAAAAAATAGTCTAAAGGCGTTAAATCGCATGATCTTGGTGGCCAACTTACGGGTCCATTTCTTGAGATGAATTGTTCTCCGAAGTTTTCCCTCAAAATGGCCATAGAATCGCGAGCTGTGTGGCATGTAGCGCCATCTTGTTGAAACCACATGTCAACCAAGTTCAGTTCTTCCATTTTTGGCAACAAAAAGTTTGTTAGCATCGAACGATAGCGATCGCCATTCACCGTAACGTTGCGTCCAACAGCATCTTTGAAAAAATACGGTCCAATGATTCCACCAGCGTACAAACCACACCAAACAGTGCATTTTTCGGGATGCATGGGCAGTTCTTGAACGGCTTCTGGTTGCTCTTCACCCCAAATGCGGCAATTTTGCTTATTTACGTAGCCATTCAACCAGAAATGAGCCTCATCGCTGAACAAAATTTGTCGATAAAAAAGCGGATTTTCTGCCAACTTTTCTAGGGCCCATTCACTGAAAATTCGACGTTGTGGCAGATCGTTCGGCTTCAGTTCTTGCACGAGCTGTATTTTATACGGTTTTACACCAAGATCTTTGCGTAAAATCTTCCATGTGGTCGAATAACACAAACCCAATTGCTGCGAACGGCGACGAATCGACATTTCACGGTCTTCAGCCACACTCTCAGAAACAGACGCAATATTCTCTTCTGTACGCACTGTACGCATTCGTGTGGTTGGTTTAATGTCCAATAAAGTAAACTGAGTGCGAAACTTGGTCACAATCGCATTAATTGTTTGCTCACTTGGTCGATTATGTAGACCATAAATCGGACGTAAAGCGCGAAACACATTTCGAACCGAACACTGATTTTGGTAATAAAATTCAATGATTTGCAAGCGTTGCTCGTTAGTAAGTCTATTCATGATGAAATGTCAAAGCATACTGAGCATCTTTCTCTTTGACACCATGTCTGAAATCCCACGTAATCTGTCAAATACTAATGCATGAAAATCCTAACCTCAAAAAAATCACCCGTTATATCTACTGAACGGAAATAGAAACGTTCAAAGCGAGGAAATTCCATTCGAATTTAACAATTGAGCAACATATACATTGAACATACAACAATTTTAGCTCGTGATGCCAGAGTGCGCCAATTATATGCATTTTGTATGCAAATTGCAATGCATTTGGATACGTACGTGTGTGTAAGAGTGTGTGCAAAGCTATTTCACGTGCTTCAATCAATCTATTTACACATCAAAATAACAAAACGAAAAGGAGAAGATATTTTGTCTCAACTCATTGAACAACTGCTTATCCGCTCAACGCCGCTTCATGTACCGTAAACATTAAATTTCAAATGCGTCAATGAACTTGGCGGTCAATCAAGCGAATTACAGTGTGCTGAGCGCATGTTAAAATGATATATTTTTTGCTTTTGTGTAAATGGCGTAAAACCGGTTAATTGGTAATCCGCTAATTGATAATCGGCTTGAATTAAATGTTTTGCCTAATATATGTTAAAAAGTATACATTTTCGTATTTTATTAAATGTCAAAAAAAATCGTTTAGTAGGTATTAAAATAATTATTTCTGCTCAGTATCTGAGAACAGCGCTCTCCAAATATGTCAAATAAGTTTGAGCAACTGATATAGGTTGTTGAGTGCAACCTTAAACTTTGCTTAATAGCAAAAATAAACTGTCTTCGATTCGCCAAGTATTGGAGAGCAGCGAAAATTCATCACTCAGGTTACCTCTGTTAAGTGTTAACCAATATTTGCATTAAAAACAAGAAAGTTCTGGTCGTATACAGTTCGGATAAGAAGCAGAATAAATTAATTATATTTGATTACAAATCCAATGAATTCGTTTCACTGTGCAACGCATTTACTGCATTGCCAATTTCAGTGCACCAAGACATCTTAATTATCATCAGTCAAACACATACCATATATACTTATATATAAAGGCCTGCGCCTCCAATATGCGTCTGATTTTATAGAGTTCATTAATCAATTCAAAATATATACACAACTCTGCATACACATACGAAATATATTTTTATTAAATACGCGCGAGCCATGTTGAAAATTGCAGTTATTGTTATTGTTGGCTATTTGAGGCTACAATGCCTTGTTTACTGCAGAATCTCATTGCTTCTCGCTCGGTGCCTAATGTTCGCAGCGCATCAAAGCTTTGCATCCAACTTGTCATGGCTGTCACTCACAATCTATCGGAATCGACTTGCATTGCTAATATGCCTAAAATGCATCATTATTGTTGTTGCTGTTGTTATTCACAGCTCATTGAGCACTTATAATGAGTACAATATTTATTATTTATCGCACACAAATATTTACATCGTCCCATGATCGAAGTGGCATAGGCGTGTTCGAACTGCAAACATGGAGAGATATGTATGTAAAGACATTAATTTTTGCATCCGTCTATTAATTCTAGGTAGGCGATTAAATTCTTTATAGGTATAGATTTAATGGATTAACTATATTTCCAAATATTTGCAAAATACTCGAATTAGCATAAACAAATTTAAGCGCATGAAATTTTAATGATTTCGGTTTAACGACTTAAAATGTTTATTGCTAATTTTCTAATTTTAAGAAGATTTACTTTACACAAGCATCACAAATATTAAATGGCAACCTTTAGCTCCTCCGTCGTAGCTAATAACGAATGCAAGTTATCTAAATTTGTAAGTGCATATGTACCACTAAAGCTTCTGGAAATTTTATTTCATTCTATTAAACTTTATCAACGATTATTCGAAAACACATCATTATTTTTGAACATCACATATTTTATTGTAAACAATCTCATCATCACGATAACACAGAGTTGCTACAAAACCATAGGATATAATTACCCTTATGTTTTATTTTAATAATATGAAATCGAGGTAAATATGTATAGGTTTTAAAGTCGAATTAAGGCATGGGATTCTATTAAATACACATATTATCCTTGAGGTTTGAAAGTTTTTCTAAAAAGGAGCAAAATTCAAACTTTATTTAAAGTTCTCTTGGAGGCAGCTACAATAAACGTTCCTGCAGTACTGATTCTGATAATGCCACCCACATACAGAGCCTACAATGAGCTACCGTGGACATCAAGTTGTTTGGTATTTACCATAAAATTTAACAAGGCAAATTATTGAAATGTTGTTTATAAATTAATGGCGCAGTAAGCAGCAATGAACGAGTCACAACAAGTTATGCCATTTAACCCGATTCCTCACTTCGCGGATAGCGAACGTGAACTAATCGCCTGGGAGCTCTTTCAGTAGAGCTCATAAAGCTCATTAAGCGGGAAAAGTATTATTGTGGCGGTTTGTTAATTATAATTTAAAGCGTAAAGTTGCAAGTGGCGAGCGACAAGTGGCAAGCGACAACCAGTTAGCGGCTAGTGGCAGACAGTGAAATAAGTGTACAACTAATTAGACACCATTAATGTCAACTAAAAAGCGGTTGCTAACCGCGTGGAGTCTACAAATTTCAGTTGCCACTGTGGCGGTTTAAGGTTTTAACTCTTGTAGCAAGTAATGGCGTCGCCTTATGCTGCAAAAGTGGCAAGTGACGGACATGAGTAATAAATTACCGGTTTACTGGTTGCGTACATACCACACAACAACAACCACTTTGATGCCATATTTGTATTAATATTTTTTTCTTGTTGTTGGTGGCACAATATAAATATTGCCATTCCTCACTAAACAAACTATCTGGTAAGACTAGCCTATGACAAGTCGAGTTAGTGAAGGCAGCAGCAGATACCGTAAATGCAATTTTGTTAAATTTGTCGCAATAATGAACGTTTTGTTGTCATTCGGTTGAGAAGTTAAAAACAATGTGGTGGAAAAACTCATGGGTTTTGGAGGAAATTATGTTTCAAAAATATTATTGCCAAGTGTTTCAAAATATGTTGCTTTTAAGGACTCGTTCAGGGACTCTTTCAACTCTTTCTTTAATTTTCTATGTGGTTTCGCGAATAGGGAAGGAAAAGACAGCAAACGGAAATTCCTTGACCGGCATTTTAGCAAGAGCAAGATAGTAGGAAAGCAATACTCTTTATTAAAGTAAGTTAAGATAAGTTCATAAACGTGCCTTATGGCACACAAGCTACAACGTGGTAAAAATATTATTTCAATGAAATATATTTTCAACAAGTTCAATTGAAATTCGTGAATACTAAACGATCACTAACATCGAGAGCGATACATCGATTATAGCAATATTTCATCTTTCCGATACCATTCAAAACAGAACTCCACGTCGGCGATTACTTCTTTAATTATGTACTTTCTTTCCAATGATGATTCTTTTGAGATCCGACCGCGTGAAAATCCATTATATCATTTTATTATTGAATAGTAATTCCGAAAATTACTGACAATGAAAAGTATATGATCAAAGATCACTTCCAAAGAAGTTCCACGTGTTGGAGAATGTCCGCTTAAGGATTTAACCTCACTACCAACCGCATACTTGTCGCAAACAGATCCTCCTAGTTCAATTACTACACTGCGTGTCTATTAAAGACAATCACAATCAAAACTCAGTAATCGAGTTGCGACCAAAACTAAGTAAAAAACTCAATTATTGCAAAATAAAAACTAGTTTGGCATACACTTGTGAATGCAGTCTGCCAAGTCGCGGACTCCACAGTTACCTCTGCAGTTTACTTAGCAATTTTGAAATTAAAATTGTACAAATTTGAGTAGGCAAACATTCGCTTTTGTTTATGGTCATAAAAAAGTGTTTGTTTATATTTAGATCCATATTGTATGCAGTACCACTTGCTGTGTTGCTAATTAATAATAGATAGCGTAATTAATTTTTCAGTAAAATGTCAAAATTGCTGAATGCTTATGCCAATAGAAACAAAAACGGTGCACATACCTACTGTCTTTAACAACCATACAGATTTATGTATATGCACATGAATAAAACATGCCTTGCGATAATGATTTAATAAATGGATTGGCGTAAATCTGAACAACTAAACTGCATTAAAAATTTGTACAACGAGTACAATATGTTCAAATAAACTGAAGTATGAAAAAACAACAATAAAACAGAACAAAATGCTTAAATAAAGTCAAGCAATTAATTTGCTATTCATTTCAATTTCAAATAAAACAAAAAATGTATAATGCACATTTTTTATTACTTGCAAAATTCAATTTATTTTTTTGCTCAACAGTTTTTATATCTCATGCGCCTAAAAGTATTCACCACAATAATACACAGTACTTTTTAATATCTGATAATTGTTGCTGACATGAAATAATCGCTAGTTTAGTACAAACTATTATCATTTATTTTGTAAAGCACTCTATAAAAAGAAAAACATAGTAATCTCAGCCGTGCATTCCCTTTTAATTGAATAATTTGAGTTAATTTTACTAAAAGCTGAGTTATTTGCTGTAGAATGAGGACGGTTTATAACAAGGTCATTAATTTTAACGAAATATATACTTCAAATATAAAATTGCTTAGAACACGTGCGTGGTGGCTTTGGCTTTTCTTTTCTCTTGTTTCTGTTGTTAAAAATTGAAAACTCCATAATAAAATAAATATTTCATGAAGATCTTGACTAAACTATCGATATAAATATGTGTACAATATTTTAACACATCATTTTGGGATGTTGAATACTAATTGCATTCCTTTAACTCGCGTGCGCAACATAATCATTTATGTTAATTCACTTGTCAGTCATACTTTCCACAATGCATAGTCAGTCATCGCAGTTCAACGAGCTTAAACCCATTGTAATTATGCTCTATAGGCATTCACTTCAAAAATTTGCCAACACGTGGTAATCAATCACTCTAACCCATTTTACACGCAATCAACTAGCTCTTGTGAGGCGTCTAGGTTAGGTTAGGTTAGTAGGCAGATCTCTGTAAAAACAGAAGATCTCACTTAGACAGCCTTGGCGCTGTCCATTGTGGTACCAATAAAACTCCCTGTGGATCAAAGACCTTTAGGATTCAGCAAAACGCTTGGAATCCGATACAAATTTCTTAAGATGGCTAAAATCGATTCTAGCCAATTCGCTAGGATCGCCGAAAAAGGGCCTTCCGAGGTGTTTCAACCTCAGTCTGGCAAAAGCTGGACAATGAAGAAGGAAATGCTTAGATGATTCCATCTCGCCTTCCTCCATACAGCTTTGGCAACTTGCATCTGTCACGATCCCAAGTCTCACCGCATGGGTACCCATTGGACAATGTCCAGTAAGCACACCCATGATGACGCTAAGATGGACCCTGTCCAGAGAAAGCAGTTGAAAGGACCGCTTACGTTCCACAGAGGGCCAAAAGGACCTCGCCACTGCACAAGTACTGGTAGTTGACCAGCGTTTGACGAGCTCATGCGTAGTCTGCATGTCCAGCGCTCTTGCGCAGGTGGACTATGGACTACCAATACGCTCCCATTCCGACGTCAATGTAGCTAGGGTACCCTCCCTTCGACCCTGAGATCAAAGGTACGATGTCTCTAGATACCAAGGTAAGGTCGAGGACTTCCTCCCTACCCGCAGTCACGAACGTAGGGGAGTTCCCCCTATTGCATATAAATAAGTCAACACTACTAATAAAATCAAAGAGCGACTCACCTTTAACATTTATGTCCGAGCTTCCTCAGACCGTATGTCTTGAGTTGGCATCCGAGCCAATAATGGCGTTGACTCTCCTACGCCTGGCCTCCCAGAGAGCCTCTCTCAGTAAAACGGGAGGTGGTTCCACCTCGTTGTCGTGCGGCATATAAGCCGAGATTAGCCAGAGTTCTCCGGCATCACCCTCCAATCTGGTAGTCACAACGCCTCCGTTACTGTAATTGGGTAAAAGAAAAACGTTAAGTTCATTACGGACAAGCATGCAAGCTCTGATTTTACCTACGCAGCTAGCTGTCATTAGCTTGTGGCTCTTCGTCCTTAAACCCGATACACCGTTGCTGCTTAGCCACGGCTCCTGGATTAGGATGACGTCGGCCTCATCCATTCCTAGACGAAGCAATAAGTTGGCGGATGCCGCCTTTGCATGTTGGAGATTAATTTGCAGGATTTTCATCCTCCAAACTTTTCTCCAACAGTGCAGAGTTCCGCACTCTCCATGCATTCAGCTCGATCCTCCTCGAACAGTTTACCGAGATTGAAGACGGATCCATCTCCAATACTCGCCGTGTCCGAGTGGGATGAGTCAACATCCATGCCCGTTTGGGCATCAATTCCCTCCTCTCCAAGGAGAAGGACCACCTTCTCGAAACCATAGCTGATGACCCCCTTAACGTCGCTGAGAGGACCCAAGGGCTCTTTATTCAGAAGTATCAGCGCTTGCCGATATGGCTCCTGGGTTTTCTCTAGCCGAATGACCTTCCAATCTTGAACGGGAAGAGAAGGATTGCAGTAGCGCAAAATTTCCTCGATCTCTCCTGGAGTGGAGGGTTCGGCGGGGAGCCACACCCGAGCACGAAGGGGTAGTGGAAGTTCTTCCTTAGCCACCGCCTCGAGCTTAGTCCCCTTCCAGACCTCTCCTACCAGGGACATCGCTTCCTTGTACAAGGATGCTGATCTTTCATCAGCACACCTGACAAGCTTGTGGATGCCGTAATGCCATCCTGCGCTCTCGCAGCTTAGAGGGGGACCAGGGTTTCCTCTGATCACCCTCATGAAAACCGCGGATATGGCCGCCGCGACCCGCTTCCATTCGTCGTGGGAGATGGCTCCATCTTCCCTACTCCGATCGCAAACCTCAAGCTCAATAGCCCCCGCAAGTTTGGCGATTTCGCTAAACTTCGGAGCCTCTCCAATCCGAAGTTTCTATCCAAGAGAGGATTCCCCCTTGAACGACCTTTGTCGTTTAACCTGCGATTGGGTTTCACCCAATCCCACCGGTTTACCATCGCCACCGTCGCTAAGTACCTTCCTAGCCCACCCTAGTGTGCTGGCATGCTGCCCAGGTTTCTGCTCAGCATGCTCGCCACCGTAGCGTTCCAAGATTTTGGCTGCCATGCGGCGGTCCGACTTCAACTTTTTAGACGCCGACACCTGTCTCTTTGCATTTGCTCCGGACCCCGGAACTCCTGTGAGCTTAGCAGAGGCTCCCTTACTAGTGCTGGCGACTTCGCCCCGCACCCCCGCCATACTGTCCGCTGTTTTCGACAGGTTTCCGCCGACAGCGCCTAAGTTTTTGCCCTTTCCGGGGGGTATCCTCACCTGCGAAGGTTTTGTTATTTCACCGCCCTTCGCGGCAGACGGTTCCGTCGCCGCCGGCAGTGAACCTCCCGGGACACTGTCCGTTTTAAAAGTCGGTTCCGACTTTCCATCTCCCTCTTCCGTTTTTGTTGTCTGTATTATGTTCATAATTAAAAGGCGTCTACACTCTCATATGAATTATGGCATGATTTTAAATTAAGTTTAAAAGGACAGTAAGAGGCAAGGTAAAAGGATATGGATAGAATAGAACTCACATGCATACTCTCGTTGCTATCCGTAATAGTATAAAGGAAGTAACAATAGATGTGTAAGACATTGGATCATCTATATCTAACCAATTCATGACATAATTTGAAGGAGTCATTGCTCATTTTTCAGTGATTCGTTTCTATCTGTCTTCCTTCAATTTTCATTTACTTCTCATAATTACTAATAATGGCATTTAAAGCAAATATTTTCGCCTAACGTGCTTTGATTTCGTCTGAGCATTTAAATATTCACACAAAAATATTCAGGCGCCCACAACAACAGCAACAACCAAACCACAAAATATCGAGAAATAGTAAATTACTCTACTTACAAACCAACTCGGACATGCACAATACTATATTGTCGAATATGAATGTGTTATAAATACATACGGACATACATACATAGTATATAAGTGGTTCGTGCGCCAACGATTGACACGTTGCAACAAGGCGCATGTAAATCATTGTCAGCTTGGAATTTCCTTGCTGGCACATTTTCTTTGTTTTACTGCTGTGCATTTTTCTTCTTCTTTCTATTTTTATTTGCCCATTTACCACGTCATTTTCTGCCTTCTTCCGCTCGTGAACACGCAACTCGTTGCACGTCTGATTGAGTTCCCCGCAAAAAGTTACTTATACGCAACGGTGCACCACTGGCAATTACTCCAACTAAATGTATTGCCATTAAAGTTGTTTTTACTTTGAAATTAGCGCCTTGAGATGTCACTTAAATTCCGATAACACGATGAAAAATATTGCTCATTAAAGACCTGCAAGTGAAGTGCCCTGCGTGGATGTAAAATGGCGACGGAAACCCTCCACTAGGCACAGCTGTCTCCTTATTATGTCTGTCCCTTTTATACGGCAGCTGGTAGCTGGTCTGTAGTGCTCATTCGTTTATTCGTTTATTTGTTTATTTACTTATTTTTCTTTCCCATATCTGTCTGAGATTTCACTTGAGCGCTCCGAGCACAGACTAAATATTTGCTGAAATATTAAATGTGCTCGAAAGTTGCAAACAAGTTGTCATAAATTCATAAATTTACAGGTGCACACAGCTAAAAATCACATGCACGAAAATTAGATAAACTAGTATAGATTATATTAAGAAAATTACCAGTATTTTCATGTAAAAAATAACGCATGAATAATAGTATATTATAGCATCATGGTATAAAATATGTTAAACAAAATATTAAAAAAGCGATTATACCACTACAATGAAATATTGAATGAATTCAACTCGTTTACTTCAATCGCGATCAGAGAAATGCCGAATCGCAGTCGGTTAGTCGCATAATTCATATTTTTACGGCGCTTATCTACAAGGGTAAACAAGAGAAATCGCTTTGTCTTTGGAATTGGAAAAAGATTTGGAGAAGCAATTACTGCACAGAAATTTTTTATCTCATGCAAACGGTTTGCTACTTTGCTATTTATTTGAATATATGTATGTAATGTATGTACGTGCATATTTGAGCATTAATCGTGTGTATTATAAAATATTTACAATCACCAGGGAGCATGTGTGAAAAATAAGTTCCCAAAGAGGATTCTAATGCCTTAGAAGTGAAGAATTTCAAAAAAGATATTTTCACAATATAAAGGGTGATTTTTTAAGAGCTTGATAACTTTTTAAAAAAAAAAACGCATAAAATTTGCAAAATCTCATCGGTTCTTTATTTGAAACGTTAGATTGGTTCATGACATTTACTTTTTGAAGATAATTTCATTTAAATGTTGACCGCGGCTGCGTCTTAGGTGATCCATTCGGAAAGTCCAATTTTGGGCAACTTTTTCGAGCATTTCGGCCGGAATAGCCCGAATTTCTTCGGAAATGTTGTCTTCCAAAGCTGGAATAGTTGCTGGCTTATTTCTGTAGACTTTAGACTTGACGTAGCCCCACAAAAAATAGTCTAAAGGCGTTAAATCGCATGATCTTGGTGGCCAACTTACGGGTCCATTTCTTGAGATGAATTGTTCTCCGAAGTTTTCCCTCAAAATGGCCATAGAATCGCGAGCTGTGTGGCATGTAGCGCCATCTTGTTGAAACCACATGTCAACCAAGTTCAGTTCTTCCATTTTTGGCAACAAAAAGTTTGTTAGCATCGAACGATAGCGATCGCCATTCACCGTAACGTTGCGTCCAACAGCATCTTTGAAAAAATACGGTCCAATGATTCCACCAGCGTACAAACCACACCAAACAGTGCATTTTTCGGGATGCATGGGCAGTTCTTGAACGGCTTCTGGTTGCTCTTCACCCCAAATGCGGCAATTTTGCTTATTTACGTAGCCATTCAACCAGAAATGAGCCTCATCGCTGAACAAAATTTGTCGATAAAAAAGCGGATTTTCTGCCAACTTTTCTAGGGCCCATTCACTGAAAATTCGACGTTGTGGCAGATCGTTCGGCTTCAGTTCTTGCACGAGCTGTATTTTATACGGTTTTACACCAAGATCTTTGCGTAAAATCTTCCATGTGGTCGAATAACACAAACCCAATTGCTGCGAACGGCGACGAATCGACATTTCACGGTCTTCAGCCACACTCTCAGAAACAGACGCAATATTCTCTTCTGTACGCACTGTACGCATTCGTGTGGTTGGTTTAATGTCCAATAAAGTAAACTGAGTGCGAAACTTGGTCACAATCGCATTAATTGTTTGCTCACTTGGTCGATTATGTAGACCATAAATCGGACGTAAAGCGCGAAACACATTTCGAACCGAACACTGATTTTGGTAATAAAATTCAATGATTTGCAAGCGTTGCTCGTTAGTAAGTCTATTCATGATGAAATGTCAAAGCATACTGAGCATCTTTCTCTTTGACACCATGTCTGAAATCCCACGTAATCTGTCAAATACTAATGCATGAAAATCCTAACCTCAAAAAAATCACCCGTTATATCTACTGAACGGAAATAGAAACGTTCAAAGCGAGGAAATTCCATTCGAATTTAACAATTGAGCAACATATACATTGAACATACAACAATTTTAGCTCGTGATGCCAGAGTGCGCCAATTATATGCATTTTGTATGCAAATTGCAATGCATTTGGATACGTACGTGTGTGTAAGAGTGTGTGCAAAGCTATTTCACGTGCTTCAATCAATCTATTTACACATCAAAATAACAAAACGAAAAGGAGAAGATATTTTGTCTCAACTCATTGAACAACTGCTTATCCGCTCAACGCCGCTTCATGTACCGTAAACATTAAATTTCAAATGCGTCAATGAACTTGGCGGTCAATCAAGCGAATTACAGTGTGCTGAGCGCATGTTAAAATGATATATTTTTTGCTTTTGTGTAAATGGCGTAAAACCGGTTAATTGGTAATCCGCTAATTGATAATCGGCTTGAATTAAATGTTTTGCCTAATATATGTTAAAAAGTATACATTTTCGTATTTTATTAAATGTCAAAAAAAATCGTTTAGTAGGTATTAAAATAATTATTTCTGCTCAGTATCTGAGAACAGCGCTCTCCAAATATGTCAAATAAGTTTGAGCAACTGATATAGGTTGTTGAGTGCAACCTTAAACTTTGCTTAATAGCAAAAATAAACTGTCTTCGATTCGCCAAGTATTGGAGAGCAGCGAAAATTCATCACTCAGGTTACCTCTGTTAAGTGTTAACCAATATTTGCATTAAAAACAAGAAAGTTCTGGTCGTATACAGTTCGGATAAGAAGCAGAATAAATTAATTATATTTGATTACAAATCCAATGAATTCGTTTCACTGTGCAACGCATTTACTGCATTGCCAATTTCAGTGCACCAAGACATCTTAATTATCATCAGTCAAACACATACCATATATACTTATATATAAAGGCCTGCGCCTCCAATATGCGTCTGATTTTATAGAGTTCATTAATCAATTCAAAATATATACACAACTCTGCATACACATACGAAATATATTTTTATTAAATACGCGCGAGCCATGTTGAAAATTGCAGTTATTGTTATTGTTGGCTATTTGAGGCTACAATGCCTTGTTTACTGCAGAATCTCATTGCTTCTCGCTCGGTGCCTAATGTTCGCAGCGCATCAAAGCTTTGCATCCAACTTGTCATGGCTGTCACTCACAATCTATCGGAATCGACTTGCATTGCTAATATGCCTAAAATGCATCATTATTGTTGTTGCTGTTGTTATTCACAGCTCATTGAGCACTTATAATGAGTACAATATTTATTATTTATCGCACACAAATATTTACATCGTCCCATGATCGAAGTGGCATAGGCGTGTTCGAACTGCAAACATGGAGAGATATGTATGTAAAGACATTAATTTTTGCATCCGTCTATTAATTCTAGGTAGGCGATTAAATTCTTTATAGGTATAGATTTAATGGATTAACTATATTTCCAAATATTTGCAAAATACTCGAATTAGCATAAACAAATTTAAGCGCATGAAATTTTAATGATTTCGGTTTAACGACTTAAAATGTTTATTGCTAATTTTCTAATTTTAAGAAGATTTACTTTACACAAGCATCACAAATATTAAATGGCAACCTTTAGCTCCTCCGTCGTAGCTAATAACGAATGCAAGTTATCTAAATTTGTAAGTGCATATGTACCACTAAAGCTTCTGGAAATTTTATTTCATTCTATTAAACTTTATCAACGATTATTCGAAAACACATCATTATTTTTGAACATCACATATTTTATTGTAAACAATCTCATCATCACGATAACACAGAGTTGCTACAAAACCATAGGATATAATTACCCTTATGTTTTATTTTAATAATATGAAATCGAGGTAAATATGTATAGGTTTTAAAGTCGAATTAAGGCATGGGATTCTATTAAATACACATATTATCCTTGAGGTTTGAAAGTTTTTCTAAAAAGGAGCAAAATTCAAACTTTATTTAAAGTTCTCTTGGAGGCAGCTACAATAAACGTTCCTGCAGTACTGATTCTGATAATGCCACCCACATACAGAGCCTACAATGAGCTACCGTGGACATCAAGTTGTTTGGTATTTACCATAAAATTTAACAAGGCAAATTATTGAAATGTTGTTTATAAATTAATGGCGCAGTAAGCAGCAATGAACGAGTCACAACAAGTTATGCCATTTAACCCGATTCCTCACTTCGCGGATAGCGAACGTGAACTAATCGCCTGGGAGCTCTTTCAGTAGAGCTCATAAAGCTCATTAAGCGGGAAAAGTATTATTGTGGCGGTTTGTTAATTATAATTTAAAGCGTAAAGTTGCAAGTGGCGAGCGACAAGTGGCAAGCGACAACCAGTTAGCGGCTAGTGGCAGACAGTGAAATAAGTGTACAACTAATTAGACACCATTAATGTCAACTAAAAAGCGGTTGCTAACCGCGTGGAGTCTACAAATTTCAGTTGCCACTGTGGCGGTTTAAGGTTTTAACTCTTGTAGCAAGTAATGGCGTCGCCTTATGCTGCAAAAGTGGCAAGTGACGGACATGAGTAATAAATTACCGGTTTACTGGTTGCGTACATACCACACAACAACAACCACTTTGATGCCATATTTGTATTAATATTTTTTTCTTGTTGTTGGTGGCACAATATAAATATTGCCATTCCTCACTAAACAAACTATCTGGTAAGACTAGCCTATGACAAGTCGAGTTAGTGAAGGCAGCAGCAGATACCGTAAATGCAATTTTGTTAAATTTGTCGCAATAATGAACGTTTTGTTGTCATTCGGTTGAGAAGTTAAAAACAATGTGGTGGAAAAACTCATGGGTTTTGGAGGAAATTATGTTTCAAAAATATTATTGCCAAGTGTTTCAAAATATGTTGCTTTTAAGGACTCGTTCAGGGACTCTTTCAACTCTTTCTTTAATTTTCTATGTGGTTTCGCGAATAGGGAAGGAAAAGACAGCAAACGGAAATTCCTTGACCGGCATTTTAGCAAGAGCAAGATAGTAGGAAAGCAATACTCTTTATTAAAGTAAGTTAAGATAAGTTCATAAACGTGCCTTATGGCACACAAGCTACAACGTGGTAAAAATATTATTTCAATGAAATATATTTTCAACAAGTTCAATTGAAATTCGTGAATACTAAACGATCACTAACATCGAGAGCGATACATCGATTATAGCAATATTTCATCTTTCCGATACCATTCAAAACAGAACTCCACGTCGGCGATTACTTCTTTAATTATGTACTTTCTTTCCAATGATGATTCTTTTGAGATCCGACCGCGTGAAAATCCATTATATCATTTTATTATTGAATAGTAATTCCGAAAATTACTGACAATGAAAAGTATATGATCAAAGATCACTTCCAAAGAAGTTCCACGTGTTGGAGAATGTCCGCTTAAGGATTTAACCTCACTACCAACCGCATACTTGTCGCAAACAGATCCTCCTAGTTCAATTACTACACTGCGTGTCTATTAAAGACAATCACAATCAAAACTCAGTAATCGAGTTGCGACCAAAACTAAGTAAAAAACTCAATTATTGCAAAATAAAAACTAGTTTGGCATACACTTGTGAATGCAGTCTGCCAAGTCGCGGACTCCACAGTTACCTCTGCAGTTTACTTAGCAATTTTGAAATTAAAATTGTACAAATTTGAGTAGGCAAACATTCGCTTTTGTTTATGGTCATAAAAAAGTGTTTGTTTATATTTAGATCCATATTGTATGCAGTACCACTTGCTGTGTTGCTAATTAATAATAGATAGCGTAATTAATTTTTCAGTAAAATGTCAAAATTGCTGAATGCTTATGCCAATAGAAACAAAAACGGTGCACATACCTACTGTCTTTAACAACCATACAGATTTATGTATATGCACATGAATAAAACATGCCTTGCGATAATGATTTAATAAATGGATTGGCGTAAATCTGAACAACTAAACTGCATTAAAAATTTGTACAACGAGTACAATATGTTCAAATAAACTGAAGTATGAAAAAACAACAATAAAACAGAACAAAATGCTTAAATAAAGTCAAGCAATTAATTTGCTATTCATTTCAATTTCAAATAAAACAAAAAATGTATAATGCACATTTTTTATTACTTGCAAAATTCAATTTATTTTTTTGCTCAACAGTTTTTATATCTCATGCGCCTAAAAGTATTCACCACAATAATACACAGTACTTTTTAATATCTGATAATTGTTGCTGACATGAAATAATCGCTAGTTTAGTACAAACTATTATCATTTATTTTGTAAAGCACTCTATAAAAAGAAAAACATAGTAATCTCAGCCGTGCATTCCCTTTTAATTGAATAATTTGAGTTAATTTTACTAAAAGCTGAGTTATTTGCTGTAGAATGAGGACGGTTTATAACAAGGTCATTAATTTTAACGAAATATATACTTCAAATATAAAATTGCTTAGAACACGTGCGTGGTGGCTTTGGCTTTTCTTTTCTCTTGTTTCTGTTGTTAAAAATTGAAAACTCCATAATAAAATAAATATTTCATGAAGATCTTGACTAAACTATCGATATAAATATGTGTACAATATTTTAACACATCATTTTGGGATGTTGAATACTAATTGCATTCCTTTAACTCGCGTGCGCAACATAATCATTTATGTTAATTCACTTGTCAGTCATACTTTCCACAATGCATAGTCAGTCATCGCAGTTCAACGAGCTTAAACCCATTGTAATTATGCTCTATAGGCATTCACTTCAAAAATTTGCCAACACGTGGTAATCAATCACTCTAACCCATTTTACACGCAATCAACTAGCTCTTGTGAGGCGTCTAGGTTAGGTTAGGTTAGTAGGCAGATCTCTGTAAAAACAGAAGATCTCACTTAGACAGCCTTGGCGCTGTCCATTGTGGTACCAATAAAACTCCCTGTGGATCAAAGACCTTTAGGATTCAGCAAAACGCTTGGAATCCGATACAAATTTCTTAAGATGGCTAAAATCGATTCTAGCCAATTCGCTAGGATCGCCGAAAAAGGGCCTTCCGAGGTGTTTCAACCTCAGTCTGGCAAAAGCTGGACAATGAAGAAGGAAATGCTTAGATGATTCCATCTCGCCTTCCTCCATACAGCTTTGGCAACTTGCATCTGTCACGATCCCAAGTCTCACCGCATGGGTACCCATTGGACAATGTCCAGTAAGCACACCCATGATGACGCTAAGATGGACCCTGTCCAGAGAAAGCAGTTGAAAGGACCGCTTACGTTCCACAGAGGGCCAAAAGGACCTCGCCACTGCACAAGTACTGGTAGTTGACCAGCGTTTGACGAGCTCATGCGTAGTCTGCATGTCCAGCGCTCTTGCGCAGGTGGACTATGGACTACCAATACGCTCCCATTCCGACGTCAATGTAGCTAGGGTACCCTCCCTTCGACCCTGAGATCAAAGGTACGATGTCTCTAGATACCAAGGTAAGGTCGAGGACTTCCTCCCTACCCGCAGTCACGAACGTAGGGGAGTTCCCCCTATTGCATATAAATAAGTCAACACTACTAATAAAATCAAAGAGCGACTCACCTTTAACATTTATGTCCGAGCTTCCTCAGACCGTATGTCTTGAGTTGGCATCCGAGCCAATAATGGCGTTGACTCTCCTACGCCTGGCCTCCCAGAGAGCCTCTCTCAGTAAAACGGGAGGTGGTTCCACCTCGTTGTCGTGCGGCATATAAGCCGAGATTAGCCAGAGTTCTCCGGCATCACCCTCCAATCTGGTAGTCACAACGCCTCCGTTACTGTAATTGGGTAAAAGAAAAACGTTAAGTTCATTACGGACAAGCATGCAAGCTCTGATTTTACCTACGCAGCTAGCTGTCATTAGCTTGTGGCTCTTCGTCCTTAAACCCGATACACCGTTGCTGCTTAGCCACGGCTCCTGGATTAGGATGACGTCGGCCTCATCCATTCCTAGACGAAGCAATAAGTTGGCGGATGCCGCCTTTGCATGTTGGAGATTAATTTGCAGGATTTTCATCCTCCAAACTTTTCTCCAACAGTGCAGAGTTCCGCACTCTCCATGCATTCAGCTCGATCCTCCTCGAACAGTTTACCGAGATTGAAGACGGATCCATCTCCAATACTCGCCGTGTCCGAGTGGGATGAGTCAACATCCATGCCCGTTTGGGCATCAATTCCCTCCTCTCCAAGGAGAAGGACCACCTTCTCGAAACCATAGCTGATGACCCCCTTAACGTCGCTGAGAGGACCCAAGGGCTCTTTATTCAGAAGTATCAGCGCTTGCCGATATGGCTCCTGGGTTTTCTCTAGCCGAATGACCTTCCAATCTTGAACGGGAAGAGAAGGATTGCAGTAGCGCAAAATTTCCTCGATCTCTCCTGGAGTGGAGGGTTCGGCGGGGAGCCACACCCGAGCACGAAGGGGTAGTGGAAGTTCTTCCTTAGCCACCGCCTCGAGCTTAGTCCCCTTCCAGACCTCTCCTACCAGGGACATCGCTTCCTTGTACAAGGATGCTGATCTTTCATCAGCACACCTGACAAGCTTGTGGATGCCGTAATGCCATCCTGCGCTCTCGCAGCTTAGAGGGGGACCAGGGTTTCCTCTGATCACCCTCATGAAAACCGCGGATATGGCCGCCGCGACCCGCTTCCATTCGTCGTGGGAGATGGCTCCATCTTCCCTACTCCGATCGCAAACCTCAAGCTCAATAGCCCCCGCAAGTTTGGCGATTTCGCTAAACTTCGGAGCCTCTCCAATCCGAAGTTTCTATCCAAGAGAGGATTCCCCCTTGAACGACCTTTGTCGTTTAACCTGCGATTGGGTTTCACCCAATCCCACCGGTTTACCATCGCCACCGTCGCTAAGTACCTTCCTAGCCCACCCTAGTGTGCTGGCATGCTGCCCAGGTTTCTGCTCAGCATGCTCGCCACCGTAGCGTTCCAAGATTTTGGCTGCCATGCGGCGGTCCGACTTCAACTTTTTAGACGCCGACACCTGTCTCTTTGCATTTGCTCCGGACCCCGGAACTCCTGTGAGCTTAGCAGAGGCTCCCTTACTAGTGCTGGCGACTTCGCCCCGCACCCCCGCCATACTGTCCGCTGTTTTCGACAGGTTTCCGCCGACAGCGCCTAAGTTTTTGCCCTTTCCGGGGGGTATCCTCACCTGCGAAGGTTTTGTTATTTCACCGCCCTTCGCGGCAGACGGTTCCGTCGCCGCCGGCAGTGAACCTCCCGGGACACTGTCCGTTTTAAAAGTCGGTTCCGACTTTCCATCTCCCTCTTCCGTTTTTGTTGTCTGTATTATGTTCATAATTAAAAGGCGTCTACACTCTCATATGAATTATGGCATGATTTTAAATTAAGTTTAAAAGGACAGTAAGAGGCAAGGTAAAAGGATATGGATAGAATAGAACTCACATGCATACTCTCGTTGCTATCCGTAATAGTATAAAGGAAGTAACAATAGATGTGTAAGACATTGGATCATCTATATCTAACCAATTCATGACATAATTTGAAGGAGTCATTGCTCATTTTTCAGTGATTCGTTTCTATCTGTCTTCCTTCAATTTTCATTTACTTCTCATAATTACTAATAATGGCATTTAAAGCAAATATTTTCGCCTAACGTGCTTTGATTTCGTCTGAGCATTTAAATATTCACACAAAAATATTCAGGCGCCCACAACAACAGCAACAACCAAACCACAAAATATCGAGAAATAGTAAATTACTCTACTTACAAACCAACTCGGACATGCACAATACTATATTGTCGAATATGAATGTGTTATAAATACATACGGACATACATACATAGTATATAAGTGGTTCGTGCGCCAACGATTGACACGTTGCAACAAGGCGCATGTAAATCATTGTCAGCTTGGAATTTCCTTGCTGGCACATTTTCTTTGTTTTACTGCTGTGCATTTTTCTTCTTCTTTCTATTTTTATTTGCCCATTTACCACGTCATTTTCTGCCTTCTTCCGCTCGTGAACACGCAACTCGTTGCACGTCTGATTGAGTTCCCCGCAAAAAGTTACTTATACGCAACGGTGCACCACTGGCAATTACTCCAACTAAATGTATTGCCATTAAAGTTGTTTTTACTTTGAAATTAGCGCCTTGAGATGTCACTTAAATTCCGATAACACGATGAAAAATATTGCTCATTAAAGACCTGCAAGTGAAGTGCCCTGCGTGGATGTAAAATGGCGACGGAAACCCTCCACTAGGCACAGCTGTCTCCTTATTATGTCTGTCCCTTTTATACGGCAGCTGGTAGCTGGTCTGTAGTGCTCATTCGTTTATTCGTTTATTTGTTTATTTACTTATTTTTCTTTCCCATATCTGTCTGAGATTTCACTTGAGCGCTCCGAGCACAGACTAAATATTTGCTGAAATATTAAATGTGCTCGAAAGTTGCAAACAAGTTGTCATAAATTCATAAATTTACAGGTGCACACAGCTAAAAATCACATGCACGAAAATTAGATAAACTAGTATAGATTATATTAAGAAAATTACCAGTATTTTCATGTAAAAAATAACGCATGAATAATAGTATATTATAGCATCATGGTATAAAATATGTTAAACAAAATATTAAAAAAGCGATTATACCACTACAATGAAATATTGAATGAATTCAACTCGTTTACTTCAATCGCGATCAGAGAAATGCCGAATCGCAGTCGGTTAATGACAAACTCTGTCAAATATAATATATGTGTAATGCATAGAATCTTCCCATTTATATACCTGTAAGATGTGTTTAAGTGAAATATTTCATAAATTTCCATAAAAATCTGCTCAAGCTCTCCTTAGCAATAGCTTTCAATTGCATAAGCAATGAACTCAAATATTATCTAATTAAATGAACATGTTTATATTGTCACCCATTTATAAAAAAAATCGCTTTATTTGCAGGTCAGCACATGGAAGTTAAAATGATTATATCGAAATTATTGCAATACAGTGTTGACCGCTCAAATTGCATTAATTCTGAATCAACTAACATCTTCTAAATAAAACAATATCAAACAGTTTTTCTTAAATCTTTTATTAAATAAATAAAATTTTCACAGCCCTGATTCATTCGGCTTTTGTACAAAATAAACACTCGCGTCGTCGAAACGACGAGGCATGACTTTCCAGGGTTAATACTTTAGTGTAGTTTAACCAAATTGTATTACTTACTAGGGCAAACGTTGCAGTTCGTGAAAAGAGCAATTAACTTTTCATCAAATGATATGAAACCAAAGAGTATGGTTACAGTTAAAAAGTTAATAGTTTTGATAGTAATGCTTAGTAATTTTCATTTTACTCCGCCGATGTTAACTCCAAAAATATTCTATATCCACAAGTACATATAGAGAAAATTAATATTCCAAGGACTTCCACTATTGACTCTATTCCAAAGATCTTTTAAAATGGAAAATGCGCAAACTTCAAAAATGGTAAATGGTAAATAAGTAAATTAAGTAACTCGTATTTGTACCAGGTTGTATATTTTCAACAAGGTATGAATAATTATTTGTGTGTCCTGATTGGCAATTCCGCACAGACATTTAGTGATTGAAATTAAGTGAAGGTCCGCTTCTCCGCTGTCTGCTTTTCGTCTAAACCAATATGCTCGGTTTGCAGAGCTTCAAATGCAGCAACAACAGTGAAAATGTGACATGCCAGTTGTACTCGAAAATATTTATTATTTGATGTATAAATTTACTTTCAAATAAACTCTATTGTATAGATAGAGATATACCGCTTGATCATAAGAATGAAGTAGTTGGAAAACCACCCACATAAAACAATTATGAAAAATTTCGGGATAGACGTTTCAATGAAAAATAGGAATTAGAAAAAAGAGTTCTTTTTGTTTCAAGTCTCAATAGATTATTGATGAGTTTTTATAAGCAAAATTAAATTGTATTTTATAATATACTTTTTTCCACTGCCATAAGCTTTTAAAAGACACGTTTCGAGACAATTATTATTTCTTTATGGATCAACGATTTCACCGCTGGGATGGTTCAAATCCACATTCAAATCCACAATGTACATATCTACAATGAAATATACATAAACATATGTGCAATTATTTGCATGAACATAAATATTATTTTAGTATTCAAGACTAGTCTATACAGTTCAAGTGCTGTAATTTTAGAAATATACAGTTAACGCCAAACGCTTGTGCTGGTAGCGGTGGCTTGTAGCATGGGTGCGGCGACTAACGGACAGCAACGGTTATGCTGTCATTTTCCATATTTTATTTTTTCATAGTTTCTGTGCCCTGGTACTTTTGCGCTGTCATGCATGTTATGTAAATTTCTATGCAAATGTGTGTTTGTACGTTTGTATAGTAGTAAATATATTTATATATGTATGAGTAAATGAATGGCTACTGCTTGTCATCGAGTTAGTATCCTTGTACCACCAGTCGAATAACTATATTCAACAACTAAACACTATATCACAAAACATTCAAAGTGGAAGGATTTCAAGCATACACACTCACTTACATATCTACTTACCTAACTGTGTATATTTATGCGTCGAATAAGGCACATTGGCTACCAGACAAAGCGTACAGCAGCACACCGCCGTTGGAAAACAAGTTTGGTATTTCACTCGACATGACGGCGAAAGGACATTGCTTTATAGTTGACAAATAGCACCATTGCGACAATGCGGAGAGATTGGCTGAAACTGTTTTCACACATATATACATCCTTACAACAACATTCACACGTGCGCACAGTTTATTTCAATACTTATGCCCGCGCAACATGTTGCACGGAGTATACTAGTTTTGTTCAAATAAAGTATGTTTGTGAAACCTAAAACAAACGAAAATAGATATGGAGTAATATGATATATATCAGAATGATCAAGATCACGACATAATTTTAATTCTGATTCTTCACCTTATCGTAGCTACTCCCTCTAAAAGGTTTAGTCTGCATATTCCGAAAATATCCACCATTGTGTGATAATAAATAAAATCAGATAATAATCACGCCCATCTTTAACATAACGGATATAATTCAAATCGAAAAACGATGAAAGTTTAATTTAACTCCAAAAAGGTTTTCATATTTACCATGTCTAAAAATTGGACATTGGGTGTGACACTACTCAATCTGGATAAAATTGTCCATTTCACAAACTTCCTGATCTTATTGAATCTTATCGTATGGTGTTAAAAGTGGATTAAATCGGAATATAACCACAACACTCACTTTATAATTTCTTTCTAAAGGTCATTAGCTTAATTGTCCTACAATACACAGCTTAGACACTTAGCTATTATTACAGATATTAAGAAATATTGGTCTATAACTACCACTGCCCCCTCTTATTGAATATAATGATCTCAGCTTTTACGGTTTACTATGTACAGTAAACAAGTATATGATGACGTTCTATGTTATTACCGATCAATATGTATGGTATTTCACGTATACTTTGTGACTAAATATCGGTTCTTTGCTTTGACCGAACTTAGCATTTCCTTACTTCTTTTATTTTATATCTGTCACTAACAGCATTTGTATTTGCTTTGTGCATGTACTTCCTGTGTGTGCTGCATATGCGTTTTATTACCAATTGAGTAAAAAGATAGTAAAATGGTAGAATGTCCTCACGATTTATGAAGCATCACCAATTTGAAATCATTATAGCGTTAGAACTAGAAAAGGGATAACAAACAGACATACTTATGAGCATAGAAAAACTTTCACTGTGTACACATCATATACGTTCTACCTTATGTGGCTACTCGCCTAAGACATTGCCATTTATTTTTTATACGCATCAGACATTTTTCTTATTCTTATAAGGGATAAATGTGTAACATAAGAATCACCAAACATAGTTTTTAAATTAATATAATTGATTAATAGCGCTGTGGTTAGCAACTGACTACTGAGCCCTTTACGAAAACCTTTTTGACCTTTATTACGAAAAATGGCGATCGTCATCTATTATAATTAAATATGATTTTACTATGACTTTGTTGAGTATATTTTCCACACATTGCTGTGTTTTTTTGCAAAAACCTTAAATGAAATATGTGCTCCACTACGTATACGCAATACTTTTCACATGTTGTTTCATACTTACAGACTCAAGTGCATAGAAGCAGTGATACTTCAACAGCAACTATAACACTAGCAAATAGAAATACTAACGCTCGGAAAGTGGTATTTAACGCGACTTTATAGCGCATAAAATTTGACAATTGCTCTGTACCTCTCATAAGCTGCCTCATGCAACGAACACATTCCCTGCTAGAAAATTTACAGTGTTAACATGAAATGATATGAGTTCATTTTTTTACTAGCATTACTTGACATTTTAAAGGGTGTTTTGTTCAGGATTTTTAAGGTTTATAAAAGAACTATTTTATTTTTTAATAATCTATAAGGTAGTTAAAGTAATCACTGTATTGTAGTGCAAAACTAGAAGATTTGATTGTCCTACAGGATATTGAAATATAAATCGTCAGTCAAAGAATCAAAGACAATGAATAAGTTTAAAGAACACAATTTATATATTTTGATTATAATAACTCAACGTTATTTAGGTGAGGACTTAATACAATTTTTTAATATCTCAGCCATTGCACCAAGTTTAATACTGGTATACTTAGCACTCATCGATTCATATCCTTACTCAACTGGTAGATATTGTAAGATTCATGATTGAGCTGAGTTATAAAGAAAAGGAAGAGGCATATAATGGAATGGAAAAGACCAATTTAAAACCAGCATGCACATATCCCAATACGATTGATCGTAAATTATTTGTTATGTTCTGTATTCTTTATTTAAATGTTTCATTTATTTATTCTATTGAAATATATATAATTCCTCATTGGAGGGCTTATTCCTTTTGTTCTAATCCCATATTTTGTTTAATTGCAAATGCTTGAAGAACGTACGAAAAACTGTTTGTTAACGAAATAATATTATATTATTGATACTAAAAATAATATTAATTTTTCTTTTATTGAAATTAGTTCAACAGTTCAAAGTGGATTAACCCTAACTGACTCCTTATATGAGAACAAAGATATAATATGTAATTTTCTAAATGTTTTCAGTTAGTCAAGCACTTACACCCACTTTCCTAACAGAGCAATGACTTTGTCCAATGTGTCTGTCAGACGCAATTTCACACATGAGTACATTTAAATACCGCATTCGATTAAGTAAATTCTACAAGTATGCTTATTTATTAGTCAACAAAAATAAATTGTGAGCATAGAGGACTTTAATCCAAAATGTCCATTAATTCAGGAGAATCGCAAAACAGATGTGCTATAATTTTAAAAACGTACATACAAACATATGTATATATGAGTGCATAAATGTAAGGATATTCCTATGTACATATGAAATATGTGAGTGTACTTTTTATTTACTTTCATCAAAATCAACAAAATACACTTTGTAGTGTGCGTGAAGCTTTTCTAGACCATACCCGAATCAAATCTAAAATCCAGCTGCTGCAATTTGGATGCAACTTGAAAGCGCCTTTCTCTTTCATTAAAAACACAGAACCGTAGCCGTTTGCAAGCCTACCAATGCTACGCTCTTAAACACTTCCACGACTACATAAATACTATACTAATATATTTGCAATATTTGAATATTCGTCCCACATAGGTACTCAAACAAACCCAACATATGTGTTTTGTATGCGGGTAACTAGAAAAGGCCATCGTTATGCTCAAAGCCGCCAAAGTGATTCTCTAAAATAATTTTAGGTCGCTGAAGAAATAATGTGCGTGTGCTGCGATAATCACATGTCTAAACAAAGCTTAACTCTGTTAACTTGCGACACTGGGAGTTTTCGAGAGGAAAATTTTTGAAAATTCCGCGGATAAAAAGACTGCGGCTACGCTGGCTAAGAAGTCTAAATGATTTTTAATAACTAAAATAATTTATTCTGTCGAAGCGTTAAATAATATTTGCTCACATCGCATAAAACTCACCGGTCCTAAATGAGGTAAAAATATATAATAATTTATCCACCATTATATTTAGTGGCGTATAGGATTGTAATTGAATATTACCCTTGCATTTTAATGGACGTTAACTTGCGCTGCTTAATTGAGTGGACAACTTGTTGAGCGGTCATGAGTGAGAAATTATGAATCTATCGCCATGGTCACATACAACTCTATCCTACGCACTGACCTTAACTTAGACATAAAATATTGCATACCCTAAGGCGTACACGCTTGCACTTGTTAACTAAGTGCATTGTACGTAAACACGCGGGTTAATCTGCATTACTCCATATGTATATTGGCGACGGAGGAGGAATAACAGCGAAGAGTAGAAATAAACACATACGACATAAGTATTCTTTTGTCCCTCGCATACTAAGTGTTTCTAGTAAATTGCCAGATCACCTTAGAGATCTTAGTTTTTGAAGAATTCTTTAATAGGGGATCCTACTAGTTTTGAATAGTCTCCTGTGATTAGAAGTGATTGTCTTTAGTCTCTACATTATAATTAATAGGGTCGTCATAAATGTGAAATTCCGGACAAAGAATCCTTCCGACTTGGAGATCATTTTTCTGTAAAACCCCAGAATTATTCCGATGCGAATATTAGATTGCCTTCGAAGAGATAGATCGCAACAAGTTAGTGAAACAGTAAAACCGTCCATGTAATCAATCTAGTGATGAACTAAATATTGTCCCACTACTGTCACGATTCTCTGCATGGCATATATGACCCCACCCACCCGCATATGCCTCTGTAATCATCATCTCCTTCACTATTAATAGCACAAGCATCGTTTTTCACATACCAGCGACGATTTTATTGAACTTATTTTACTGATAACATATCAATTTCAACCACAAGCACATATACATCTACATACTTACATACATACACATGAGTTTTGAGTGTGAGCATGCGGCGGTCCTTAAAACTTATCAACCCTTCGCTAACTAACGTCTAGGAATAATATATTAATAACGTTATACTGTCATCATAATAAATACAATGTAACTATCGATGAGCGTCCGCTTTTGTCACTTGGTGTTGTAATAAGTAACTTTATTTGTTCAACTATTCGCTCATTGCTTTCACATTTAGAACCTACACCTAGAAATACTCAAATGCTCTTAACGACAGGCAAATACGTATGTTTGTAAGTAAATAATGCAGTCGACATTGGTGTGTCACATTGCTGGTGCGAGTCGTCCACTTTCAGCTCGATACTCTCTCCATTACCCCAATACATGTGTGTGCGTGTGTAGTGACTCCATGCGGTTGTAATAAAAACACAGTAGTTGCAAATTGCTACACTGTGCGAAATAAAGTGAACGAAAAGCGTTCATTCCTTGTTAGAACCCCAGCTGAAATTGATTAAGCTTCATCTAGCCCTAAAAAAAACATTTATACGACAGTTAAAGAATGAAAGCGCTGAATAGAACACATAAAAATGCGAAATTTAAACTGGAGAGGTCTACGAAATAACCTTTCAAAACAGATAATGATCGACTTTCGTTAGGATATGAAGCAGCTAGAAGTTTATCTAAAAATTTAATAGATATCAAGGCTAGATAATAAATAATATACATATAGTTTTATTGGATTACCGATTATTGATGGTTTAGAAAGGAAGGACTTGTAGCTGACTTTTAAAAGTTATTAATTTGTAAAACTTGACTCTGAGTATCACCATTACCGTCTTCAGATACTGGAGAGTACTCTCATAACCTATACGGACTTTCAAACGAACTTGTGTGCTACATATAATGGAATACATTGAGACTAGAATAGTTTATTAAGGCTCTTGCATGTAAATTAGCTTCACAAAGGAAACTGAGAATCAAAATTTAGGAAAAACCGTTTTTTTTTAATAAATACTCATAGGTAATTAAGAAAGGCACTGAGAATTGTATGAAAACAGAAAGCGGTTGATTCTGGAGATTAGCGCGCATTATTCTTCAATATCTGACTTGACAACAATCTGATTCCGATTTCCGAAAATCTAAACACTGAACAATTTACAATCCACAAAAAAGTTACCCCTATCAGCTAATCAGCAAAACATTTAACGCGAATTCGATGTGAAACGATTACAACTTCTAAATCACACAGCACTAATTGCTTCCAGCTCGTGCTTTTCTCAAAGTGTACGCTTACTCCACACTGTCATAGTTGCTAATCAGACGCAAACATCGAAGGCATGTACGCGACGTCGAGGAAGTGTGGAACATTCACGCGAACGACACACCAACGCCACGGCGACAGAGAGTTATTGCCCGCGTTACGGGCGTTCGAGTGTGCGGGCATACACACTGCTATTTAGTAGCCACGTATTAGCGGATTCAATTGGGCACTCAGTTATAATTGGTGTGTTAAAGACGCTGGACGAAAAACTTAGCAAAAACGCTTGAAATGTGAAATATAGTATCATACAGTGCGCATATGGAACTATAGTGATATATAGTGGTGAAAAATAGAGAAATAAGTAAACAGCAAAAATCAGATAAAGAATTTAATGATCAGTAAGTGAGGGTTACAGCATTATTGCTAAAAAATATATTAATTATGAATCAAGCGAGGTGCTAGATCTAACAGCTGTGTTTCAAAAAATAACGTTTATGCTTGAAATTGCCCGCTGAGTAGATGAAAATATGAAGAATAATTATGTGAAGCTATTGAGTGAAGGCGCTAATGTGAAAAGCAACAGTTTGTTGCCAGACAACTCAACAGTTGGTTGTTTTCCCTCACTAGTACTGGTCTGCTTGTGTTTGTGCTTGTGGTTTAGCAGCAGCTAAGCGCTTTCTTAAACTCCAAATCGTGTTGCTAAAAGTAAACTTCTTCAAAAAATATTAAAAAAACAACAAAAATATTTGTAGAATTATGCAAATTTCTTCACTAAAAATATATCAATGAAGAAAAAGTTGTATGATAATTTGAAAGTGCTCGCTTTTTCACTCTTTGCTTGGCATTTCTATTTTCGCATGACTCAGTGACAAAATGCCAAATCGCTAAATGGAAAAGTGTGGAAATTCTGTGAGAGAGCAAAATGTGTTTGAAAATGGTCGATAGTCAATGAGCCATCATATCATTATTGTGCAGTATATACGCCGCGCGCTTAGTAAACACATTCGCGCACACTTACACACACATGAATATGTGTAAAAGAGCTTAGTAAAAATATCGATTGATTTTTTGAAGATACGCGGAGCACTCATACGCCCTGTATGCCAGTTTGTGTGTGTGCTCCTGGTGTATGCTGTAGAGTGCTTTTTGGTGTGTTTAATTTATTTTTTTTCGCTGTTTTGATTATTTTCACTTAACACCGCAATCATTAAAGTGATAATTACATTAAATAAGTACTGAGGGGTTGGAGCTAGCGCTGAAATGGTGCATTTCGGTGTTTTGACGCCTCGTAACGTGCGTTAAAATGGCAACGAGTGACTAACAAATTCAAAAGACTCTTTGTGGAAATTGCCTTATTGGCGCTATTGGGTTCCGCAGATTTGCTTAAGCACTTAGTGAGCGCACCGTTGTTGCGCCGTTATTTACAATTGTCATTTGAGCTGCGAGAACAGGTGAAAAAATAAAAAAAGAGATAGTGACACATGAATATAAGTTAGCGGTAAATTGTGAGTGCTATATTGTGTGATTTAAAAAAAAAATTGTAAAATTAATATAATTTATATATAGATATATTTTTATACAATTTGTATATTTGTGTTAAATATACAACAACAAATGAAACATTTTAGTGCGCTTAGAAATTTTTCGTGTGCTAAAAAACATTCAATATGTTTCGGAATTATTGCAATAACTATGACTAAACATAAAACACTTCGTGGTCGCATAAACGTTATTTAACCACCGTTGGAAGCTAACATATGTAAGCGTGTTAAAATTGTATATTTAACGTCTTAATATCCTTGGGGATGTTGCACGCCGCAATATTTGCAAATCAACTTAACAGTTAGAGCTTAATACAAGCGCTTAAGTGTTGCCAAGTGTTAGCTATATAAAACCAAATTTCATGAATATTTATATATACAGTAGTGGTCAAAAAATGTGTAAATCAGAACAGATGGAAAAAGACACGTTTTGTATATTTGAAAAATTTTATTTTTTTGTGCCTCAGAAATACTTCTGGAATCAAATAATTATATTAGAAAATTAATCCTAATATTCTTACATTTTTTCATAAATGTTGAGCAATATTGTATTTGGTACTTAAGTACTAATTCGTTAACATTTTATTCAGATCGGAAGTGTTTGACATGAGGAATCTAATCTAATTACACATTCACATTATCCCCATATTCCATTTTCTGAAAACAAAACAAAAATGTTTGAAATGTAAAACCTTAGATTTGCTGTATAAAAATTAAGGAAAGTAACTAAAAATGTAACTTACTGTCTTGGTCAAAGAGTAGAACCGCCAGAATATTAATAAGAAAAAACCATTCAATGGAAGGTGTAAGATGATGGTCTAACATTTTCGACAATTTCTGTGCATACTGCTCCACAAATTTTGACAGATCACCAATACCATAATACGAAAGCCATCACCAGAACATTCGGGATCCTCCTTGCCCAATAGTCCGTTTTAAGTACGCCTTTATTGTGATTTAATTTTTATTTATCAGTTAATTTTTAAGATTCGTGTATATTAATTCATTGAGCTTTTTAAAAATCAAATATTTGTTTGCTGGCCGCCGGTAGGAATTTTTTGTCTGCTACTGTACCGCGTCAAAAGCCGAATATTGTCACATTTACTCCGACGCAAAGTCATTTTTATAAGCCTCTTGGAACATCGACTTCCATTTGAAAAAAGAACCTTGCATGAGCTCAGCGGCTCAATCGGATTACTTAGATATTAAATTTTGCCATTGAGGAGTTAAACTTATAAAGTTGTTAAAATTTTGAAGGTGGTTCAAATGCACGTGTCTTCATGATAGCTTTAAAAAAATTTGCTGATGTTTAGTGCATTTAACAGTTGGCTTATAACCTAACTTAATTTTTTTTCTTCTTTTGATAGAGTCCACCCTGGTGCACCTGTTGTTCTTTCAATAGTAGTCACGAATTCAAGTCATTAAATTATTTTTTATTCGTTTTCTATTTCAAAAGCTGCAAAAATCCAAATCACCAAACCTATACATGTGGAATAACCCGGTCAGCTATCTTAACCATCCTTTTTTAAAGCTTTCCATAGTATGTTGTTAAAAAATATGAGATGTTCACAAATTATTCGATAAAATGTTCAATTTTTTAACTTTATTAATTTCATTCATCTAGGGAGTGGGCTTCAACACAAACTATTGTTGTGAAAGTAGTTTCAAGTTTGATTAATTATTCATCCAAGATAATTTGCTTTCGAGGAAGCTACAATTTGATTGTTTATTAGAAGATGTAAGGATAAATTCGGAAACATCAAAACAAGTCTGTTTAGATTAACTCTAACAATGTTGTAAAAAAATAAATTTTCCGACGAAATAAATAAATGTAACACATCCTACATTAATAAATATCACAAATTCATACTTAATGGTTAATACCCACTTCGGATGCATATGTAAGTACTTGTATTTACATATATATTTCTTAGCACTTATATAAGCATATTCCTCGATATAAAATTACAAATTGGCCACTTGATCAATAAATTTTACTACACCAAATTGTGATTTTAGCAGTAATGTGTTATTTTTAGCAATGGCTCGTGCTATTTTCGTATCATCCCTTCCACATATTTATACATATCTCCGTATTCGGTCGTTACTTACTTGAAACAGAACACCTACGTATTGGTTGAGCACTGATAGCGCTATTATTTTATTAGCTCACCTTATGATATGAGTGAACAGTGAATGTTGTCAATGAAAGTTTGGGTAAAATGCAAAGTTGGCGTCCCCATATTTTTCTGTGTTAGATAAACAGAGCCCAAACTAAGTTGTTTATGTGTATATAATATAGGCGAAATTAATAAGGGTCAGTTCAGTTGATAAGGGCCATAAGCACAGCTTGAATTATATACAATACAGTTAAAACGGAAGATGATAAACATGAAAACAAAGGAGAATAAGGAGATATATTGGCAAATTTGTTATTTCATTTGTAGATAACTAATACCGTTATATTTTAACTAATACCAATAATATTTATGACCGAGTATAGGAAACTGAAAGAGAACTAATAACGATGTCTTGATGTCTTCAAATGTACAAGTTCACTAAGAGATTCTCCCTAGAAATAAGTCTGAGTGCAAGACTACTGTTAAATAATTAATTTTACAGCGGGTAGAGTTCCAATATGATCTTACTTTATTTGACGGTTTGACCGTATAGCTTGACATCCGAAAAGAGAAGGACTAGTGCATGTATGTCCTGCACTATTTATAGTAGTTTGTAGGAATTTAAAATACCGTAACATTGCATTCGCGTAAACAAATAGCATAGCAAACAGAAGTGGATGGTAAAAGAAAGAAAACAAAGTAAGCAAAGATAAGGCATTGCCAGATAGGAATTATAACAATTAGGAATAAACTTAAATATTAGGAATAAAATTAAAAGTATTAATCTTAAACATTCTGCCCGGTCGAGTCTACCGACTCGAAATCCTCGTTCTCTAGCAAGAGACACAATTTCTGGACAGCTCGGTTCATGTATCCTTTAGAGGTTCTCAACGTGACATTGCGGACAGCTCCATCAGCTCCAGGATGTACTGATATGACTCGACCAAGACACCAATGCGAAGGAGGCATGTTCTCTTGTTTAACTAGAACGATATCCTTCACCCTTATGTTCGGTGTGCGTCGCTGCCACTTGTTCCGTCTCTGCAAGATGGTGAGATACTCCTCACTCCACCTATCCCAAAATCTTTGATGAAGTTGACTTATCCATTGCCACTGTTTCAATCGGTTGGAAGGAACTTGTTGAATATCTGGTTCAGGGACCGCCAGGAGCGGCGACCCAATCAGGAAATCGCCTGGCGTTAAGGCAAGTTTGTCCTCAGGATCGTCGTACAGTGGTGTAATCGGACGAGAATTGAGACAAGCTTCGATTCTAACGGCCAATGTTTGCAGTTGACTATACCACATGACTTGTGTACCCACGCAGCGTATCAAGTGATGCTTAGCGGACTTCACCGCAGCCTCCCAGATACCTCCTTGATGTGGAGCACTGGGGGTGATGAAATGCCAATGTGTGCCTGTGTCAGCTAAGAACCGCTGATTATTCTCACTCTGCCATGCTGCAAGATCTTCCTTCAAGAGTCGGTTAGCTCCAACAAAGGCTGTCCCGTTGTCACTATATAAATCACGACAAGGACCGCGTCGGCTGATGAAACGAGTGAATGCGTCTAGGAATGCCTGTGCCGACAGGTCATCTACAACTTCAATGTGTACAGCTTTGGTGACCATACATACGAATATGGCGAGGTATGTCTTGATGAGCGTTCGCGAACGTTTCGTTCCTACACGTAGTGTGAAAGGTCCACAATAATCCACACCAGATGAAATGAACGGCCGTGCTGCTCTGACCCTCTGCCCGGGTAAGGAAGCCATTTGTTGCGTTAGCACTTCCCCTCTGTGACGCCGGCAGATCACGCAGTTATGATGAGCGTTCGCGAACGTTTCGTTCCTACACGTAGTGTGAAAGGTCCACAATAATCCACACCAGATGAAATGAACGGCCGTGCTGCTCTGACCCTCTGCCCGGGTAAGGAAGCCATTTGTTGCGTTAGCACTTCCCCTCTGTGACGCCGGCAGATCACGCAGTTATGGATGAAACTCTTGACCGCCTGTCTGGCACTGAGGATCCAAAATCGTCGACGAAGAGTATGCAGCATGAGTTGTGTTCCTCCATGTAGCGTGACTTCATGAGCTTGTTGTAATAAGAGCTTCACCAAAGGCGTTGCCTTTGGCAAGATAATCGGGAATCGTGAATCATGTGCTAATTCGGCTTTATGAATTCGTCCTCCGACTCGTAGGATCTGGTTCTCGTCAAGAAATGGATTTAGAGGAAATATTCGAGAGGAGGATACCAAACCTGAACGAGACTTCAAATGTCGGATTTCATCTGCAAAATGTTCCTCTTGCTCTAAACGGATTATGGTGTATAGTGCGTCATCTAGTTCCTGCGCAACGATGACCGGTTGACGAAGATGTCGTCGGCGCTGTAACCAACGAAGAATAATGGCAATTGTGCCCAAGAGGCGGGTAATTGTACTGAAACGTTCAGTTAACAAAATAGCCTGTCCGTTTGGACGATGTGTATACAATGGATGTGAAACGAGTACAATCATCTTATTAGTGTTACGAGTTTCAGCGACTATAACTTCAGACTCGTCCTTGCTGAGCAAAGTATCATTGTTAGTAGAATAGATCATGTGTGTCTCGTCCGGGCCATGCCACCAAAGTGGGTGTACTAATAGCTCTTCAGGTGTGATGCCTCTGCTGGCACAATCAGCTGGGTTTTGAGCGGAACGGATGTGATGCCAGCGGGCGGGGGATGTCAGCTCCTGTATTCGACGAACTCGATTGCATATGAAAGGTTTCAGTGTTGTTGGATTCTTCTTTAACCAACACAATACAATCGCAGAATCTGACCACAGATAGTAGGGAACATCAGCCAAACACATTGCATCTCGCACGTTTTGAAGTGTCTCAGCTAATAGTAGTGCTGCCGAAAGTTCCAGGCGTGGTATGGTAGCGGCCTTGAGTGGTGCCACCTTGGTGCGTGCCGTCAGAAGTGTGAAACGTATCGAATCGTTGGAGCAAGACGTCCTTGTGTAGATCACAGCTGCGTATGCGTGTACGCTAGCATCGCAAAAGCCATGAAGCGATGTTGGAACATGTGGAGTCATACCTATCCACCGACCGATGCGAACTTGATTGAGTTCTGGAAGCAGCGATCTATACTTCAGCCACTCGCGACAAAGATCATCAGGTAATGGTGTGTCCCAAGAAAGGCCCGCAGACCACAGCCGCTGAATAAATATTTTCCCAGTTACAACCACAGGCGCCAACAATCCAGTAGGATCAAAGAGCCGCGCTACTTCGCTGAGTACTCGACGCTTCATAGGTATCTCTCCTGTCTGACTGAGATCGACACGAAAGAACAACTGATCCGTCAATGCGTCCCATCGTAGGCCCAAAACGGAAGCCGTACCCGAATGGAAGATGTAACTAGAAAGAGATGATTCATTAGCTAAGCACTTCATCACCTGACTATCGTTCGAATTCCATTTTCTTAAGGTGAACTGCCCTGCAGAGAGAATGGCATCCACGTTCGTTGCTAGCTCTATTGCATCTCTAGCGCTTTCACAACTTGTTAGAAAGTCATCAACATAAAACGAGGTTAGTATCGCCGTTCGAGCAAGTGCAGCTTGCTGTGTATTTGGTACCACAGTTGAATTGTCACGAGCACATTGTTGCAGTGTACGAACTGCATTGTAAGGACTGCATGCCATCCCATATGTGATAGTCTTCAAGCGGTACACTTGGATGTCGTCATCCGGAGACTCTCGCCAGATGATTCGTTGATAATCGCGATGCTCAGGTGCAACCAACACTTGCCGGAACATTTTCTCGATGTCCGCTGTAATCGCCACTCGATAGCGTCGAAAACGTAAAAGTATACTACTAAGAGAATCCTGAAGCGTTGGACCAACCAGTTGAATGTCGTTAAGTGAGACTCCAGTGCTGGTAGGTGCCGAAGCGTTGAACACCACGCGGAATTTCGTTGTGACCGCATGATGTGGAATATAGTAGCAGTTAGTGTGATCGTAGGGAGATTGTACCAATTCCATATGCCCAAGTGCGGCGTACTCTTTCATGAATGTAATGTAGTTTTCTCTAAGAACTGGATCTGCAAACATGCGACGCTCCAATCTATGAAACTGCCGTACTGCAAGTGTGTACGAGTCACCAAGTTCCGTTGCATTTCGTTGAAGGGGTAACCGTACAATATAACGGCCATTTGAGGTACGGCTATGTGTGGTTTCGAAGATCTGCTCGCATTCGATCTCTTGCGAATCGCCAGCAACCGTTATGTCTTCCATTTGCCAAAACTTACTCACCAGTTCTTCTAAATGGTGATCCTCTCTCTCTACTAACGTGGTGAGTGTGAGCAATGATTCCTTCGAAGTATGAGACACTGCTGCTGGGCCAAACACCACCCATCCAAGGCGGGTACGCTGGGCAAAAGGTTCGTCTGGTCCTCCACCGATGACCTCCCCTTGTATGAGTCGACCCCACACGTCCGCGCCGATAAGAATGTCGATTGTTCCAGGCGTACCAAACTGGTCGTCCGCCAAAGCTAAGCCTTTCAAGTATGGCCATTGGTTCATGTCAATCTTCACTGCTGGAGTCGGAGAAGTAATGGACGATAAAACCAAGGCATCAATTCGCATCTCAAAATTAGTTGTTGTTGATCTCAGAGTGAAGGTCACACTGCCGTTCACTTGAGTACTAATGGCAGAACCTACTCCTTCTACCATTACGTTACATTTTCGTCGATATAGTTGCAAACAGTTAGCTAGTCTGTCCGTTACGAAGCTAACCTGGGATCCAGGGTCACATAATACCCGGGCCACTCGTTGCACCGATGCGTCTCCAATGGCATATACACGCGCTGTTGCTAAAAGAGTGATCGGCTTTGGGTTGACAACGAGGGACCTGGCGGGTGCTGCTAGTCATGCTGTTGAGGTTGTCTGCACCTCAGCAGGCACGTTATTAGATACTGGTGAAGTAATTGAAGATCCAAGCGTTGACGCATTATTGACCTTAGCTCGGCATAAGATTGTGTTGTGCTTGCGACCACAATTTCGGCAATTACCTGAGGAACACTGCCTTAGCGAATGTCCAGCACGTAGGCAGTTGTAACACAATTGCAATCTCCTAATCGCCTCAAATCGTTGCTCTAGATTGAGAGCCAACACTGTAGGACACTTAGCGATTCGATGTGGTAAGCTGCAATGAGCACACAACGCTGCATCTGTAGTCGCGACATGCGCCCTCACTGGCCGTTGTTGCCGACACACCATTAACGCAGTCGATGGTTCCGAAGACAGGCTATGAGCACGTTTTTCGAGAAACTTCAACAGATCTTCTAACTGTGGTATGTCGGTAGGAGAGCACGTCATACACCAATCCCTTTTGGTTACAGCTGGAAGCTTAGTCACCACGATTGGTACAGCTATTGCATCCCAGTGATGTATAGGAATATCCATCACCCGCAGAGCACGCAGTGACTCATGAACCGTGTCCACAATTGACAGCAACGATTGTGATGACTCCAGGGTAGCTGCCTTAAGGTTAAGAAAACGGGATACGTGTAGTTCCGCTAGCTGCTTTTTGTTGTCGTAACGTTCCTTCAGAGCATTCCACACCTCTTGATAGCCACCCGAGTAGATTCCTCCAATTAAGGGAACAGAGGCTACATTGACTGCCTGACGAAGTTTGCCCAACTTAAATGCTTCCGGGTATGCCGAGTGATGAACCAGTGTTTCAAACGCATCTTTGAACGCTAACCACTTGCACATGTCTCCATCGAATGACGGAATAGCTAACGGATCTAACTTAAGATCAACCAAGTGGCCATCCAGCGATGATATGGGGCAATCGCGCGCTCCATCGGTGACATTGGATTCGACCTTTGACGATGAGATTAACCGATTAAGTTTACTGCGTACTTCCTTGTAAAGCTCCTCTACTGGTTCCCCAAGCGCATCGTGTGAACCCATCTCGGTGGGCGTAGCTCCTCCAACCAGATGATTGTGATTCTTCACGAATCGCTCGAAGTGTGTTTCAACTGATCTGAGTTCTTGTTGAAGATGAAAAACATCCAGATCGTCCATGACGCCGTCAGACACACGTGCGTGTATGCGCTTTATAGAATTCACCGCAGATGTACGCCAGGTTAATTCCGCCATGAAAATCACTCAATTAACACAAACAAAATTTAAATATTTGTCCTCACAGGAGGCACCAAAAAATGTTAAATAATTAATTTTACAGCGGGTAGAGTTCCAATATGATCTTACTTTATTTGACGGTTTGACCGTATAGCTTGACATCCGAAAAGAGAAGGACTAGTGCATGTATGTCCTGCACTATTTATAGTAGTTTGTAGGAATTTAAAATACCGTAACATTGCATTCGCGTAAACAAATAGCATAGCAAACAGAAGTGGATGGTAAAAGAAAGAAAACAAAGTAAGCAAAGATAAGGCATTGTCAGATAGGAATTATAACAATTAGGAATAAACTTAAATATTAGGAATAAAATTAAAAGTATTAATCTTAAACAACTACCATATTTTGGAAATTTTAAATTGGGGGTCCTCGAGTGCAACGAATTTTTTCGATTATAATTATATCAATTATCTATCCATAATCATTTTTACTACCTATTATTCACTTGAAAGTTAAAAGAACACACGAGCTATCTCATAAATGCCTGTTTAATCTAATAATCAACTAGTCGACGATGTCTCAACGCAGGAACAGAATTCATAATTCTCTTGCCACTCTCTATTTCTTTGTCATTCATAAACCGAGCATGCCAATATAATTTGCCTATAAATAGGCGCTCTCCCCATATTAGACGCCTGCTGAGTTGAAGCCAGCTAAACAATTTATCGTCTGCGGCATAGAACACAGACATAAGCATACATACATGGACATTTTTTTGCTTCTTTCTAGCCTCAAGTATGAAATATATCGCTTGAAAACTTTACACGTGCAGAAGCTACTACGAACGTTCGGCAATAAACTTTGAACGTGTATACCAAGTAATATACGAGTCTATTGGCATTCGGTTTGTTATTGTTTGTTGGTAGAGTCGTATCTAATTCGGTAGCTTCGTCATCACCATCATTGACTTGTTGATTTAGCAGACACTCATACCCATATAGACATTTTCATTAGAATTGTTGGAGACAAATTACACACTCTCGAATTTAATGTATTGAAGTATAATACATAAACATTTTTGTAATGGGAAGGTTGATGTTGAAGAAGAAAGTGACTATTACGTTTTCTTTTCTCAACATCTTTTCAGATTCGTTTGTTCTTTTCTCAAATGTTGCATTCTAAGTAGAAACAAGAAAGGCAGGGCTAAGTTCAATTTGCAAATCTCAAATGTGTGAGCACATAGTGACACTTTATTGTATTTAGTAGGGCAACTAGACCAAGCTTTAGATCGAGTTTATCACCATAGCTTGAGCAACTTGTTTCCACGAAATTTAATTAAGATATATAGATATGCATATATCCGGCTATAAAGTCCACTAGAATAAGGAATATGATTATACTGAACATGTGAAGCTAAGACAATTCCAAACATATTTCACCCATTTTCACCACCAAGCGGCAATACATTCTAGATTATACGTTCACTTAATTTTTCTAAGATATCTCTTATATTAACTGATATATACGGTATAAAGTATTGACCTGATTTTGCCTATTTTTGGCACAGAGGACCACTATTATAAGGAATACATCTTCTTTGAGTTAATTTTAAATATCTGAGAGAATTACTGATAATTTCGGTAAAAATTAGCCACAAAGGTTCTTATCCAAATTCAAACAAACGAAATTCTCTTTGGAAAGCCCAAAAGTCAATATCCAAAAATGCTAATTGAGTTACCAAATATTGCTTTAACAGTGCTCTCCTTGCTCTTTAACGCTATTCTCAGTTTCGGGTACTATCCAATTTCATGGAAAAAGTCGCAGATCATCATGATAGACAAACCAGGTAAAGACTTGACACAGCCGTGTTCATCCAGACCAAGCAGTCTTCTACCCTGTCTTTCTAAAATATTTGAAAAAGTGTTACAATCAAAGATGGCTCCTTTCCTCCATGAAAATAATGTAATACCAACGCACCAATTCGGTTTTCGTGCAAAACATGGCACTGTAGAACAAGAATATAGAATTACTAACGAAATCAGAAGGGCGTTCGAGTATAGAGAGTACTATTCTGCTATATCTCTAGATGTGGCTCAGGCGTTCGATAAAATGTGGCATAACGGGCTTTTATATAAGATTAAAAAAAGCTTACCACTTGAGATGCATAAAACTTTGGAGGGTTATTTAAAAAATAGAAAGTTTACTGTCAAAGTAGGAGACTTCATATCTGAAGAACGGCCAATAAGAGCTGGTGTACCGCAGGGCAGAGTTTTAGGGCCAACTCTATACATAATATATAAAGCAGACCTTCCAACAGCTAGTAATATTTTGACATCAACTTTTGCGGATGACACAGCTTTAGTGAGCCGAAATAAATGCCCAATTAAAGCATCAAGAGTATTAGAAGATCATTTGATTTTTGTCGAAAAATGGCTAGCCAACTGGCGTATAAATGTAAACGAACAAAAGTGCAAGCATGTTACATATTCCCAAAGACCAAAAACGTGTCCGGCAGTTAAAATGAACAATATTTTAGTACCCCAAGCGACTGAAGTAACATATCTTGGTATTCACTTGGATAGAAGGCTCACGTGGAGAAAACACATATCGAGCAAAATAACCTGCATGAAGATAAGAGCTGCAAATTTAAATTGGCTTCTAAACAAAAATTCAAAACTTAGACTAGACAACAAATTTCGGTACGACCTGTGCTACCAATATCGATATAATTCAGAGATTTCAATCAAAAATGCTTAGAACAATCACGAGCTCACCATGGTACATGCGTAATGCAAGTATCCAGAAAGATCTTGGTATTCTCATGGTAAAGAGAGAAGTAGAGAACAGCAGACACAAATATTTATCCAAACTCCGAGATCATCCAAACCCATTGGCTAATGCTTTAGTACATTCTTGTAATCAATCACGTCTAAAAAGAAGAGATATGCCAGCACAGTGAAGAACAATGTCTCACTAAAACAACTCAATCAATTGGTTGAGCTTGTCTAGTTTTAATTAGAATTAAGATTTTATAACTTATTGTTACGCTTCAAAGGGTAGATTCAATAAATAAACAAATATAAAATATTAATAAAACATTATTAAATACTTACGAGATATACAAAATTTCACTAAATGTAAATATTTTCCTATTTTTTTTAAATGTGCAGTCCTTCCTTAATGAAATTATTTATTTATGAAAAAAAGTGACTATTTGTTATTATTTTATCAGTTTTCCTACAATTGAAAGAAAACAAGTAAGGAAGGGCTAAGTTCGGGTGTAACCGAACTTTTTATACTCTCGCAATTTATTTATTTAACTTTATTTATATTATATAATACACAATTTGACCCATATGTTCGTCATATATGTATATTGTATAAAGTCCATTGAATGTTGGAAACCATAATATTAAGTTAGAAGCACCGAGGTCCTCATGTTCGATATTTGGGGCCTTAAAAACCTATGGTCCGATTTGGGCGATTTTTAGAATGGGGCTGCCACACTATAAACATAGCATTTGTGCAAAGTTCTGCACCGATATCTTCACTAGTGCTTACTTTATATATTGTAAAGTAAACGATTCGGATCGTCTTCAAAGTTCTGGTATATAGGAAGTAGGTCTGGTTGTGAAGCGATTTGGTCTATTTTCACAACATATCATCATGCCCATTTTCCATTTTGTAAAAAAATCTGAGTGCAGCTTCCATCTGCCATTTCTTATGTGAAATTTAGTGTTTCTGACGATTTTCGTTAGTGAGTTAACCCACTTTTAGTAATTTTCAACCTAACTTTTGTATATGAGGTGGGCGTGGTTATGATCCGATTTCTTTAATTTTTGGACTATATTAGGAAGTGGCGAAAAAAAACGACTGCAGAAAGTTTGGATTATATAGCTCTATTGGTTTGCGAGATATGTACAAAAAACTTAGTAGGGGCGTGGCCACCCCCACTTCCCAAAAAATTACATCCAAATATGCCCCTACATAGTGCGATCCTTCATTCCTAATTTTATTTCCATAGCTTTATTTATGGCTTAGTTATGGCACTTTATGTGTTTTCGGTGGGCGTGGCAGTGGCCGATTTTGCTCATTTTCGAAAGCAACCTCCCTATGGTGCCAAGAAATAAGTGTGGCAAGTTTCATCAAGATATCTTAATTTTTACTCAAGTTACAGCTTGCACAGACGGACGGACGGACGGACGGACGGACGGACGGACGGACGGACAGACAGACATTAGGATTTGAACTCCACTCTTCACCCTGATCACTTTGGTATATATAACCCTATACCTAACTCGTTTAGTTTTGGGTGTTACAAACAACCGTTATGTGAACAAAACTATAATACTCTCTTTAGCAACATTTGTTGCGAGAGTATAAAAATGTAATATTATCAACATTATATGAAGTATTTACCAAATACATTCTAGTTAGGTGCTTTTAAGCAGGGGGATAGGATAATATTTAGAAGTTCACGCAAGTGAGGAATGTTTCTGATTGCTATTCAACTTGGGAGTGGCCAGGAACGATTATTGTGCATATGACTCAAGCAGGTCACGAGTTCCGATTTTAGACCAAGTATCCTCTGGGTAGCCAACAGACATCCGTTTGAAGGCGAGCTAAAGTGAGAAGACGAGGCCCGCTTCTGCGGTTGTCGGTAGGGTTTGGGATCCATCACTTAAAAAAACCTCCCCAATGAAATACAGAACAGAGTCTCGGATGAGAAACCCCACTTTTGATGACGACCGCAGCAAACCTTAAGCTCTTATGTAAGCAGTAAAATAAAAAATTAATAAACTTTGCACCTATACGAAAATAATAAAATACCAAATTAAGTGAATAAATTTAACTTCATAAACTCAAAGTACATCGTAAAACACTTCAAAAACTCTAAATGTTCATAAGCCGCTTAAATAGTTCTCCCTGCATGGTTCCCCACAGATCGGTTGTTGCCTATTAGAGGTCGTAATTCTTAATAAGACTCGTTAAATTGCTGCCATCACCTAGCGTTTGAAGTAAAATGCAAATAACTTTATTTATATGGAGCAAATACACTTATGGGAGGGCCACTTAATTTCCATTATATTATGTACACGAGTATATTACATATTTAAATATACATGTAGTTATTTTGTGTGTGTTTTTCCTATTGGTATACTCGTAGAGGAGGGAATGTTAATTGGCATATAATTTATTATAAGCCTTACATCATTTATTTAGTTACAAGCAGCATACTCCGAGCAATGAAAGCGTTTTGCAGAAATGTGTACTTGTGGCCTTTTGTGTTTGAGTGTGTTGTGAATCATTGAATACTTTGTTGCCATTTTATTAGTTTATTTGAGAAGAAAAGTTATTGAGTACTACACTCCTAATTGTTTTTCAGTGTGTATGCCTAATTATGTTAAATACTACCTAATTAGCATCTCACTACTCCGAAGCACATATACACAATTATTACATATTAGTTATGTGGCCTTTTCACAAACTATGGGACCCCAAATGCTTGAAACGGTGCCTTGCCAATACAGAACACGAGCAGAAGAGATATTCAATTTTATTTAGTCTTCTTGATCTGTCAGTTCCATTATTCAAGCGTGCGCCACCACCAGACCAGTACGCCAACCAATTTCATGTCCTTCGTAAATCCTTCGAACGCCCTTTGATCTTTCTTGCCACAATCCTGTTCAGATCACCGTCCACTCCCCGACATTCTTGTAAATTAGACCTGTCGAGGCAAAGCTTTTAGATGATAGCTTCCTGAGTCCCTCCATCTCATTGTTATTTTCAAACTACTTGAAAACCTTTTCGAGGACTGACGTTTGGGTCTGCCCACCAACTTTGTGAGTAACATTAGAAGATCCTTATACTCGTTCCAACAGTCGCTAGTTTAGACCTGCTGACAATTTACTGCATCCTGCGTCTACAAGATCCGAGCTCCTTGTTCGACCCATGGTCTTCGAATTGTGCTTTAGTCACAGCGAAGGACAGACGGACAGACAATCTTTATTAAGAGTTTTCATGGATAAATTCAAACTCCTTCGAATAGTATTTTCTTTTCTCGATGAAAATGATAATAAGTATCAACAAAATTACAAAGAGGGATTCTCATCAGGAACAACAGTTTTGCTTCAAGCAATGCTTCGAAGACAGTATCTTGATTTTATAGACTGCATTCTACTGCAGTGGAATGACATCTACATGTTTTAAATCTACTCTAATGAATGCTAATATCTATGTAGATCTTTTGGACGGTGATTTAATAAAATGTGCTGGCAATAACTGGACATATCAGCAAGATAACGTTTCAATCCATACGTTGAACTTCTTTATCGACCGCAAATTTACCGTATTACAATGGCCAGCATTGAGTTCGAGTCAAAACCCGATTGAGGATCTTTGAGCAATCCTCTCTGCTCCTGTTTTCTAAAACGGAGCGCAGTTTGAGAGAGTAAGTCATCTTATATTAGCCCTAGAGTAAGGATGGGCCAATATTGGCATAGCTATTATACAGTCATTAGTTAATTCTATGCCTAAGCGGCTTAATTTAGTTTTAAAATATAAGGACAATACTATTGACTATTAAAATAAAGATGTCTTTCAGTTGAACTCAAATGAATACGGATAAAAATAGAAAAATTCACATATAAACATTTACTATATGCATAAGCGTCCTATTGAAAAACCCTTTATATCAAAATGTCCGTTGGAGCAAGCTGTAGCTTTCAATCGAGCAAACTGTACCATGTTCTTTGGCACCATAAGGTTGCTTTCATAGATGGTGTATATCTCGTCAACTACTAAAGCTATACCAAATAATCTCTCTAGGGTTATTACCTTATACGAGGGCTGCTATATATATTTCTGGCCTAATAATGAAAATAGGAATATTTATCAACGAAAATGGTTTTATTGTTTTATTGAGCGATTGTCAAATTGCGCGGGATCCAACGAGAACAAACCTTTTTTTACGGCCAGGTGTTCATGCAATATCGAATGTATGCTGGTGGGAGAAATGCATAGGCATGCCTCTATCTGAAGGTATGTTACATGACGGTCTTGCATTATCAGTTCACGTACGGCATCGATGTTTTCTGGCACAACGGCTGTTTTTGGACGACCTTCACGGAATTCGTCTTTGAGCGAGCGTCGGCCACGATTGAATTCGTTGTACCAGTTTTTCACAGTGCTATAGGATGGTGCTTCATAGCCATACAAAGATTTTAGTTCATCGATTCACTCTTGTCGCGATAATCCACATCGAAAGTTGTGAAAAATGATCGCACGAAAATGTTCACGAGTTAATTCCATTTTTTGGCCGAGATGATTTTTTTAATTCTCTGTAAATAAAACAATTCACGATTAAATGACAAAACGTTCTGAGTGAAGTTATGCTAAAAAATGTCAAACTTTCCAATGGAAATTTGAGACTTAGTGTTGCCTAGGCAAGGAATATATATAGCAGCCCTCGTACAATCTGAAAATGGGGGAAATCGGATTTTAACCACGCCTACCTCCCATAAAAAGGTTATGTTGACAACTACTAAAAGTGCTTTAATTCAGTAAAGAAAAACAGAAGCGTTACACTCAAATTTCTATATAAAACTTTAAATGGGCATGACTCCGCCCACTTATGTGTTAAAAACCATTACTTAGAAACTACTACACCAATTGCAACAAAATTCGTTTCGAACCATTTCCATCCAAATGCTATAGTATGAAAATGATCGAAATCGGTTCCCAATCACGCCTACTTCCCATACACCACAATTTTGAAATCCACCTAATTCGTTCACTTTACAATATACATATGTACATATATGTTAAGCACAAGTGAAGATATCATATAAAAGTAACCGAAACATAATGTAACTTGGTAGCTCAACCCTCGAGGACTATAAGCCGCATTAAATAAATTGTGAGAGTATAAAACTGGTTTATGACAATGCAAGAATTGAAGAACAATATATTATAACCGCACTGGTAGTGGCATGGCAAGTGTAACAGCCACTCAACGGATTTGCTGAATCTTAATTAAAGCGCATTGAAAACTTTCTGAGGGTTCTTTATGAATTCTGTTTTGTTGATATCATTTGTGGTATCACTTGTCATCTTAACAAAAATCATTAAAGCAATACGAAGTGCCCTTCAAAGCGTACGAACACAAAGTTTATGTTCCATGGAGAGATGCTTCAAAGTTCTTCATTAAATATACCTTATTTTAACATTAATTATATATATTTTCATATGTATGTATGTACATGCAAGCTACTGCTATGAAGAGGCATATTGAGTAGTTCAGCAAATCAATAATCTACAGATGGAATCTCAAAAGTAAACAAATACGACTATTCGCACAAGACGGTTCATCAGACATGTGTTTCTGTATGTATTTATACATTTATCTATACAAATATATATGTAGTCGAGCTACTCACATAAATTCAATTAAATTTAAGGTTAAGCTTTAGTTGCGGCGCATCCCATTAGAAGTCTGTAAATAAAATCTATACATTCATTCGATTACTGTTCTCAATATTAAATTACCATGGCGGAAGCGATTTCCTTCCGGTTTTTTTTACTTTATTCAATATTTAATGAACTAACACATTTTTCACGCTATAAGAGAGGAGCGTTCATGCATGTGTGTATGCTTAGGCGCTTTCGCGAGTAACAGGGACATAATTATGCTGGTTTATGCGAAGCATAGTAATTCGATTGTACAGAAATCATCACAGTAATCAGACTCCAAGAACCAATTCTGAGTCTAAAATTTATTTTAAATGTTTATTTAAAATTTCATATAGCATATATAAAGTTTATTTGTTGAAAGGAAATATTTTGTCTCCATTTCATAATATGGATGATAGCAAGTAGTATTAGCAATATTTTATGATTTTACCAAAGAAAGTTAGTATTTCCATCTTCAGGAGTTTAAGCCAGATATTTTTTGTTTTAAAACTAAAATTTTTTTTTTAAGTAATATCAGATCACTGAACCACTGTGCTGACGAATGAGATACATGTATTTGTATTTGAGAATTCTTGTGAGTGCTTGCCAGTGTCAACACGCTTGCATATCGAGACAATACGAGTGTCATCTGTTTTTGTTTGTCCGATGTCACAAACAGTGGCAGCTAATTTAAATAATGGTACTACAAATCTGATACATTCCACTCAGACAATGGTAATGTGTACTAATGTTGAGTAAAATATGTTTGTCCCTGAAGTTTGAGTGGTTGTAGTTGAAAGTGAGGCACACATTTCACATGATAATCTCTGAAGTAATTCACTCATACAAAGGAATTGCTATACAACTTGGAATATAAAAAAAATGTATATTTAGAAAGTATGCGTCTTTAGTATAATACGTGGTATGTTCAAAAAATAAAGGGATTTAAAAAAAAAACAAATATCAGTCAACATTATTGTTGTCGCCTTTAAAATAGTCTCCATTATCAACTTACATATACCAGCGCTTTTTCAGATCGACGAAACACTTCTCAAACGTTTCGATTTTTGGGATAGCTCTTTCAGCGATTTCTCTTCCTCTTTATTTTTGGAAATAGAAAAAAGTCAGAGGGAATATGTCTGGCGAAGATGGAGGCTAGGGAATCGTTACAGTATTATTTGGAATTCACGAAAAAGGAACGAATTTTGAGCTTTTAATATAATAAATTCACCAAGCTCATAAAAACACACCTCCCCTTTGCGGCTTTAGTAGAATGTATATCAACATAATAAAAACTACTAAATCTAAAACTTACCGATAAACAGGGTTAGATCGTCGAAATAATAGCACTTGGCCGGAAAAATTCCGGATCAATTCCCGTAACGTAGAACCGACTATTGTGGGAATTGAATACATTTTGATAATCTCGGTCGTATAAATTAGATTTAAACTGAATATTTAACTGAACCAATGTACGAGCATTACTTAACGAGATATAGAGAAAATGTTCCGGTATTTAAAAAAAAACAATTATTGTAATATTTATACTTTCACCCATGTGCTCTATCGCCACTCCTTCTAAATTTAATTTTTCAAATTTTTGCATTTGTACATTTTCAGTTCAGAGGAAGAACGCAGCATGGACGACAAATTGGTGTGTGACGAAGTACATTTACGTACATTAAGCCAATCACCGTTGGCGCTGCAACGCCTACAACAACGTAGACAGAGTAATCAGAGCACACAAAGTACAACAAAAACCATAACACCAATTCAAAGACGGTGCTGTTCTGGAGGGAATGCCACAACTCTCAGCAACGAATTTGAGCTTCCAGGACATCAACTGGCTCAACACGAACTATTCGACGATGACGGTGACGATGATCCTAAATGCCAGCGAACCAGTGTGAAGAATCCCACAACCATTTCGCTAACACTCGATATAACCGATAACGTTGATAGCGGCGTCGGTGGCGACGAATGAACCGACTGTGGTCTCAGTAATCCCGTAGCACAAACCGAGGACAATGACGAAGTTGTAATAGCTGAAACACATAAAGAAGATTTAATTGACTCGAGCATACTGCGTGTGAAGGTAGGTTATCAGTATCCGAAAGCCCAGTTCATCAGGGATGATTAGTATGTAATTAAATATGGGACAAAACAAACTATTACTAAACATTTAACAATACTTAAAATAATGCAAGGTACCATATTTTATATCGCTTTTAATTCAGCACTTACCCGACATGTCGAAGATACCACGGCTCCCTGGCGATGGCGCACATTCAGTGGATGATCAACGCACAGCCAAATCATACCCCTCCGCCACACCGACCAAGTCATGCGCTGTCAGTTCGAAGCGACCCGCAATGGACATTGACCGCATGCGGGTAAAGAACACCCCGCTGCGTGTTCAATCCGTTCGCATCGTAGAGCAGAGAATGAACCTCGGACCAAAAAGACGCACAGAAAGCTGCAGCATATTTGGCAAGACGAGCAATTATGGTAAGCTAATAAATTCAGTTGTATCATCCACGAAGTTGCTCCTTCCCATAAGTGCAATGCTGTGTAATGCGACTACTTAACCGATGCTTATCGGCCTACATGCATATGTAGCTTGATTGAAATGTGTAATTTGCCGTACAAGAACCTAATTGAAATTCTTTAATTTCCGGTCAACTTCGGTCAATGCTGTCACATCCTTCTTGCGTCAATAGATTGTGAAGCAGAGGAGGGAAAGACGAAATCGGATCCACGGCCACTTAACAATCAAACCTATGCAGCTTTCAAGAGTGCCAACGTTGGACACTAAATCTCTCACGAATTCGTTCAAGCAACATTCTTTGGAACGTTCATACTTTGCTTTCATTTGGTTCATTAAAAAGAGCAAGCTTGAAGAAATAGTGGTGAGTAAGATATAAGATGCATTTGCCTTCCACAAAATGAATATGGTAAAAAAGTAACCACTAATGTGTGGTTACGAGTCGGTTCATCATACACTACATAAATACATACATCGAAAATGCATGGAGTTTGTTAACAAAGTAAACAGAAAAATTTGCACTTATTTATAAATAATTGTAGAACTTTAATCTGGAGGGGTCTAAATAAATAATTGTAAGAAACTGAAACTACAGTATTTAATCCCTGATAAGGCTTTCTGCCAAATAAGCAACCTATGGAGATCCACAGTGAACCGTTCAAGTTCCATACCTATTTTAAAAGTTTCTGCATATTAACAATGCTCATACATGCCTTATGTCTTCAACATTTTCTTAGAGAGGTGGGAAGTAATCAGGATCCTTAATTAGTTAAATATGCAGATCAAGATATATAGAAACTGTATAACTTCGCTTGTTTGTATACGTTAAAGATATCGCATGGATTGTAAAGCCTTATTCATGAGCTTTCGTACAAATTTAACACAAATTTCTCATCCTACCGGTGTGTCACCCAATGACGTGACGCATACTGTCATTTGCCTTTCCATTATCACAATTACGAGTAGGTAAGTTGATACCAACAAAGTGATTGTCAAAATACTGTCAATCAACAGAAAAAATGTTCAGACTACCAAGAGAGAAACAGGAAGTAAACTGCCTGCAGATTGACTGACTAAGAATACTGTTACATATTTCTCAAATAACATCAAGCTCTTCTACACCCAGTCATCTATTTATGCAAGCACAAAAATATACATACGAGTAGGCATTTGTTATTGTTTGACAGGAGCAACATGTCAAAAATGTCTACAAATTACGTGTTTGTATATTTTTCTATTTTCATTTAGCACAACTACAGCAACAGCACCGTAACATATTACGGCGATGGAGAGGTGAAATTGGCCACAGCAATCACCTGGTATATTTGTTGTATTGTCGCCAATGCGGGCATTTGCTGTTTGGGAGTTTGGAGATGCTTCGCCAACAACTATTTACATTGGGCAGCTGTGTGTACTTAGGTACTGACGAATATACAAGGTAAATCAACATGTTGATGATGTATCACACTTACGTTCGCATATTCAAGTGAGTTTATCTAATTTTTTTTGCGGCAAAACTTATGTCCATTAAATACAACTTAAATATGACAAAATGTTGTAATTTTTTATGACAAAAACAATTTTTTTAAGTTAAGTTGTTTTGATTTCAATTTCAAAACTGAGTTGAGTTGTAAAGAATGTATAAAATGTCTAACAATTTATGTCTTGTAAAACTATAATCAATAAATTGTTTTATAATGTATGTTGTAGATATAATTAATTTCCTTCTAACCCTCTTCACTTAACGCCTTTAATTATTAAACCTTTCAATACTATATTTTCATTCTGTTTCATCAGCCGCAATCCAAATTTTATTGAATGATATAAATGTTTTGATATATTTTTTTACGATTTCAATTCAACACTATAAACCCAAAAGCTGGAGTTCTTCTCCACATAACTTTCATTTCGCCTAACAAAAGTATTATGCACTTATAAAAGTAGATGTATTCGCATAATTTTTTTGATTTCACCAGTATTAATATCATAGTGAAATAAACACATTGAAATCTCTCCCCAATATCGTATTTAATCATATATACTTAACTATTGAGGCAATATTGCACTAAGAACTTTCACATAAACTTCAACGATAATCGGCTTATCGAACATCTCTCGTATTAATAAACCAAATCTCAAGATTTTCGCTTTTTAAGCATGGACTTGCGTGCTTACCATAAATGTTAAATTCAGGTATAAGTCAGTTTTCTTTTCTCTGACGACGACAATTTTGTATTTCCTACCAAGTAAAAGTGGCTTCCTTTGTTTTTTTTGCTTCCTCAAATATCGTATTAACTTTGCATACCTAATTACACTCTGATATTTCTTTATGAATATTTGCTGGCAATGTTAAACATCTAAATTATATTCACATATATCTTATTTTAATTACAATAAATATTGCAACTTACAATATTTTAATAAAGTATTCTTTATTTTAATTTACCTGCAGAACTTAAACCTTATAAATCAAGAGTTTGTGGTAACAGATTGGTCCAAATTGATGGTTTCTCTAGCAAGTACAACGATTACGCCAATGGGAAGTACAAACAATCTCCTTTAATGTCATCACAACCCAACGAACTACAGTTCAAGGGCGAAGTCCAACCATCGTTAAAAATCGCGGCATACATAAACCTACAATATCTAGGGTGATACTTGACTTATCAAGAAGCAATGCAGAAACGATTACACCGACGAGAAATTTGCTATACCATCTACTCTGGATTATTAATGATGATTTAGAATTGTTGTGTTAAATTAGAACATAAATTTTATAGCGTTCTTTACTGAAAATTAAATTAGTTGTAAATTTAACAATTTACTAATAAGTTTAAACTTTTGACTTTCATAAGATTATATTATATATTTGCATAGCTAATGAATGAAAATGTTTACGTCGTCTTTAAGTTTAATATAAAAGTTTCATTAGTGATGAAATGTTATTATTTTTTTTTAAATTTTAGTCAATTAATGTATTACTAAGAGTTTAAATTATTGTTAGTTGCAAAATAAAAAAATGAACTAATACTAAATAAAATACAGATTAAAAATAATCGTTGTAATTTATTTAAAAAAAAATTTTAGACCTGGTTTTGGTAACAAAACGGTTAAACGGGGTAGCAACTGCTTACGTTAGAAATAACCAATGGATAACACATAAATAACAAATGCCTGGTATAGCTAACAAATCGGCAAGATCTGCGCTAAAATCCCTAACTAAGGAGGCAAATGACGATGTACTTTTCAAAAGCCGTCTGTTACAACTATTTCAGTGAATAATAGATATAAAATGTTTTTGAATACAAAAATTAATGTACAACGGAATTTAAAAACAACAACTCGTTTGGTGAGTGTAAATGCTTAGAAGCTTGTTTATACAACTCCTGAAACACTCTTTATATGTCAACCCCCATGGCCGCATGTTGATGGAAGCAACAGCTGATCCATTTTAAAATTATATTTCAACTTCCGTTGCTGTAATTGTAGATAACGAATTATCCGTTTTTACAAAAAAAACACATGGCAGTGTTAAAAAGCGTTTTTAAATAGCGTTTGATACTCTCGCAATTTTTTTGATTATTTATATTCAACATAACGTCCACTAGAAAAACGAAAGCTATTATATACCATAGTAAAAACAAAAGGGTTTTTCAAAAGGGACGCTACAAAAGTATACCGATAGGGACAGCAAACGACGCCATATTTTTTCCGCTCTTTTGACATTTCTCTTCAGTAAGGTTTGCCCTTTCATCATTAAAAGATAAACGACCATGAAAAAGTAATGGAGTTCATACATAATGGCATCGAATGTACTTTCACAGAAACAATTTCATAGATAACCCAAACCGTTTTTATTTTATAAAAAAAAAAACTCTTATTGAAAAACCCTTTATATGAGAGCTCAGCTAATTAATGGACCGATTGCACTTACCATCAAACTACATTAAGGTTATATACAGTTGATCTCCTTTTTACACGGTTTTTTTTGCACGGTTTTTTTTTACACGGTGTTTTTGAACACTTCCCAGTTACCATTTTTACACGGTTTTACTTTTTTTACACGGCTTTTTTATTTTAATTGTATACTTTTTTGCAATAAAATCAAAATTCCATACGTCAATACGTCACAAATCCATTGCTGTTAATAGAATTTAATAAATTCTAAATTAGGTTTAAACTAAAAAATACAAATCTTAGATTCGAAGGCCAGTGAAAAGGTTGCAACAATTTCAATACGTAAACAAATAAATTAAGCTGTATGAAGAAGTAAGAAAAAAGAAGACACAGCGATTAATGACGGAACTCCCAGAATAGTTTTTGTTTGTTCCTTCTAACAGTAATATGTACATACATATAATACCAGAAAAGTCTATAACAACAACAACAGTGAAAATTCTCACTGTACGAATAGATAGATTTTCATATAAAATTAGATCTTTTTTACACGTTTTCTATTTTTTGCACGATTTTTTTCTTAAATTGGTCCCAATAGTGAGTTTTATATAAAAATTTGATTTTTTTTGCACGGTTTTTTTTACACGAGTAATTTACTGTCCCAGTTAACCGTGCAAAAAGGAGATCAACTGTATACCAAAGTGATCCGTCTGTCCGTGCAAGCGATAACTTGAGTAAAAATTGAGATATCTTAATGACTTGGAACACATATTCCTTGGCACCCTGAGGAGATTGGTATTGAAAATGGAAGAAATCGGACCATTGCCACGCCCACAAAATGGCAAAAACCGAAAACCTATACAGTGTCATAACTAAGCCATAAATAAAGTTATGAAAATAAAATTTGGTACATAGGATCGCATTAGAGAGGGGCTAATTTGGATATAATTTCTTTTGAAAAGTGGGCGTGATCCCGCCCCAAATAGGTTTTTTCTATATATCTTGCAAACCAAAAAAACTGTATAAGCCAAAATTGCTGCAGTCGTTTCTTTTAGCCATTTCCTTATACAGCCAAAAAATGAAAGAAATCGGATAATAACCACGCCCACCTCTTATACAAATGTTATGTTGAAAATGACTAAAAGTGCGGTAACTTACTAACGAAAAACGTCAGAAACGCTTAATTTCACAGAAGAAATAGCAGAAAGAAGTTGCACTCAGATCTTTTTACAAAATGGAAAATGGGCATGGTATCGCCCACTTATGGGTCAAAAACCATATCTCAGGAATTACTCGACCGATTCGAATGAAATTCGGTATATAACAGGTATATAATATGGGCGAAATCGGTCCACAACCACTCCTACTTCCCATATAACTCAATTTTGAACTCCATGATCTGATTCGTTCACTTTATCTATACTAATTATATAAAATCGCTTATATGAAAAATGTTTGTAACGGCTAATCTCCTAAAGTTCTGAAGCGAATTTTATAATTTTTTTTTTAATAAAGCATTTGCTCTAGGCTCGCGAGTGGCATACTTATTTTTTTTAATTTTCCGAAATCAAATCTTTTTTCTTTCGGGTTGAAGTTTTTGAAAAATCAAAAATATTGCAAGCATAAGGTTTTTCGTTCACCAAACGCAGTCTACAGCGAAGCGCGCTTTGTGTGTGTGCGTGTGCTCTTTATCGTTTGCGGCACGCACTCTCTCTCTCTCTTCCATCTCTCGACTACATAACTTATTGAAAAAAAGTACAAAGCAAAAAAGTTTGCATATATAAATGATCGCAGAACAAGTGAAATAACGCTAAACAGCACAATCAAATGCTCGCATAAATTGCCGTATGTATGCATGTATGTTGATATGTAAATACAGTGTCAACTATATTTACTCTGTTTTACAGTTACTTATTTTGCAGCAACGCACCAATTTGCTTGAATTGCTTTTCTTATTGTCTTTGTACTTTTTTCTAACAAAACACATCTATCTTCTTCTTCTATATAAATAAAAATGGATCTTCGAAATGTATGTACGCCCATAACTTTCGAACGATTGCACCAAATCCGATGATTCTTGGTTTTATGAATTCTTTATTTTTAGGACAAGGTTTGTATGTTGGAAAATATAAAAAATTAAATAGTGAAGTATTAAAAAACGCATTTAAGAACAATTAATTAGTTCACCAAAAACCCTTAATTTCTAGTGTATTAGCTTGAAAAGGCTGACTGGGAAGCCAATAAACCTGTGAGCACATATGTCTATATGTAAGTACAAAAGGCGAAACGCACATATTCGCTTATGTTTTCAGAAAGATAAACTAGAATAATTAACTAGGCCTATTAGGACAACGGATGCATTGGGTTACCACTAATCTGCAACACACTTTTACTGATTAACATTCGCACGATTTTGTTTTAGGTGTTCTGAAATTCGTTCGATTTCATTTGATTTATAATTGAAATTCGAAACAGCTGATTTCTTTGTAACAATTTGACAATACAAATAAAAAAGAATTCGTTGGCTTAAAATATGAAATTTCGTAGTTTTATATTAAATAAACAATGTTTTTGAACGATATTATCAAGGTGGAATCGAAAGGACCAATCTAATCCCCTGTCTGCATCTGATTCCACGTCAGTTTTGCTAAAACCTTTTTTACTTATCGACTTGAGATGGTTTATTTATTTATACTCTCGCTAAGAGAGTGTTATAGTTTTGTCTACATAACGGTTGTTTGTAAGTCCTAAAACTAAACGAGTTAGATATAAGGTTATATATACCAAAGTGATCAGGATGACGAGTAAAGTTCAAATCCGGATGTCTGTCTGTCCGTCCGTGCAAGCTGTAACTTGAGTAAAAATTGAGATATCTTAATGAAACTTGGAACACGTGTTCCTAGGCACCATAAGTTCGTAGATGGGCGGAATCGGACCACTGCCACGCTAACTAAGCCATAAAAAAAGCTATGAAAGTAAAATTTGGTACAATGGTTGGTCTAGGAAGGGGCATACTTGGATGTAATTTTTTTGGGAAAAAAAACTAAGTTTTTTGAACATATCTCGTAAACTACTAAAGCTATATTAACGAAATTTTCAGGAGTCGCTGTTTTCAGGCATTTCCTTATATAGTTCATTAATGAAGGAAATCGGATTATAAACACGCCCTATTTTTTCAGCATCAGATGTCACGCGATAGCGAGTCCCCTTGTCTGAAACCTCGTTTGGTATCGACCGGCTCGGAGAGGTCCTTCCCGATCCTGACGGAGCTTTTGGTGTTGCTCAACGTCAGCTTACACAGCCGTATTAGTTTATTGCTCTGGCTAGAAGCACAGTATCAACAATTTTATTCCCATGATTAATATTTTGTGTCATAAAGTGATTAAGCTAGAAATGTCAGAAGTTGATTCCAGAAAAGCAAAACTTTCAAAACTCATGCAGATCAGGTAAAACCCTTTGTGATCGAACATCCTTGTTTTCAACGATTTATTGTGTTTCTAAATTTCTTCATGAGTTTTGGATATATGCCGTAGGGTAACCACGGTTTCCCTAGTTGTCTGTGGACGTTATTTCTTCGATTCACTAACTTTCTTCAAAACTTCGAAAATCTGGAATATCCTCAACTATTTGTTAATATATGCTTATTGATATATAATACTACATATTATTTTTATATTTTTATTAAATACGAACGTTGTAATAAATGTTACTTGAACAAACCGTTGATTTTAATATGAAGTGTGAAAATTCCAATTTTCAGCACAGGGCGACAAAATGATTTGTTAATGTTCGAAAAAAGAAAAACGGAACAATTTACAGAACTTGCCTGATAGTCTTTGTCTACTACCAAGCCACATTTATGTAAGTAGAGAATTATTCATAAGTCAGAAATTAGTATTATGAAATAAGTATTATCAGGTTAAAAATAATAAAACAACCATAAGCTATATATTTACCTCAGAATTTTTTTGTAATTTTCAAAAAAAAATCAATAGCTTAATTCTGAGTATGAAGTTTTGTTTATTAATGCTTTATTTCTGTTTGCCGCACAAAAACTCGACGACAACACTTTGCTCATAGTAGCGTTAGTATAAGTCCACTATGCAAATCCAGTTGCTTCATAGAAAATTGGTATATTTGCAAAATGATCTATTTGGTTTTTGGCTGTCGCGGTGTCAACATCTCGACTATTGGAATAATAACAAGTAAGGTAAGGCTAAGTTCGGGTGCAACCGAACATTTTATACTCTCGCAATTTATGGATGTAATTTTATAAAGATAACACAATTCGACCTATATATTCTGATTAAAGTTCAATAGAATAACTAAAATCATCATAAATAATATATGGGGACTGAGGTAATTCCTGAACCGTTTTCACCACCAAGATACAATGTATCGAAGACTATACGCCCACTTAATTTTATATTATCTGTAATTTGGTATATGGGATCTGGGGGCAGTTATGACCCGATTTTAACCACTTTTGGTACATAGACAAAATGTGAAAAAATTCAGAGGGAATGAATTACATTAAAATATCTGAGAGATTTACCTATATTTTCGGTGAAAAATTATTCTTAGGCACCGAGTTCTTCATGTTCGATATCAGGGGCCTTGAAAAGTCATGGTCCGATTTTGACAATTTTTCCACAAGTGATGTCACAGCTCAAATACATTTATTCCGATATCTTCATTGGTTCTTAATGTATATATTATAAAGTGAACGAATCCGATGAATTCAAAATTGAGTTATATGGGAAGTAGACGTAGTTGTGAACCGATTTCGCCCATATTCCACCCGTGTCATCAGGGTGTCAAGAAATTGTTAAATACCGAATTTCATTGAAATCGATCGAGTAGTTTTTGAGATATGGTTTTTGACCCATAAGTGGGCGACGCCACGCCCATTTTCCATTTTGTGGAAAAATCTGAGTGCAGCTTCCTCTGCCATTTTTTATGTGAAATTTAGTGTTTCTGACGTTTTTCGTTATTGAGTTAACTCACTTCTAGTAGTTTTCAACCTAACCTTTGTATGGGAGGTGGGCGTGGTTATTATCCGATTTCTTTCATTTTTGGACTGTATAAGGAAATGGCTAAAAGAAACGACTGCAGAAAGTTTGGTTTATATAGTTGTTTTGGTTTGCAAGATATATGTATACATAAAACCTATTTGGGGGCGGGGTCACGCCCACTTAAAAAAAAATACATTTAAATGTATCCCTTCCTAATGCGATCCTATGTTCAAAATTTTCATATCTTTATTTATGGCTTAGTTATGACACTGTATAGGTTTTCGATTTCCGCCATTTTGTGGGCGTGGCAGTGGACCGATTTTGCCCATTTTCGAAAGCAACCTCCTCAGGGTGCCAAGGAATATGTGTTCCAAGTTTCATTAAGATATCTTAATTTTTACTCAAGTTATCGCTTGCACGGACAGACGGAAAGACGGACGGACAGACATCCGGATATCAAATCCACTCGTCATACTGATCATTTATATATATAACCCCATATCTAACTCTTTTATTTCTGGGTGACACAAACAACCGTTATGTGAAGAAACCTATAATACTCTGTGCAACATATTGTATGTATGTGATTGGCGTTGCAACCGTTTAGCCGGTTATAGCCGAATCGACGATAGTGCGCCACCTGTCTCTCTCCTTCGCAGTTCGGCGCCAGTTGGAGATCTCAAGTGTAACCAGGTCGCTCTCCACCTGGTCCCTCCAACGGAGTAGAGGCCTTCCCCTTCCTCGGCTTCCTCCGGCGGGTACTGCATCGAACACTTTCAGGGCTGGAGTGTTTTCGTCCATTCGGACAACATGACCTAGCCAGCGTAGCCGCTGTCTTTTTATTCGCTGAACTATGTCAATGTCGTCGTATAACTCGTACAGCTCATCGTTCCATCGTCTGCGGTATTCGCCGTTGCCAATGTTCTGAGGACCATAAATCTTGCGCAAAATTTTCCTCTCGAAAACTCCTAGTGTCGTCTCATCTGATGTTGACATCGTCCAAGCTTCTGCACCGTAAAGCAGGACGGGAATGATAAGCGACTTGTAGAGCTTGATTTTGGTTCGTCGAGAGAGGACTTTACTGTTCAATTGCCTACTCAGTCCAAAGTAGCACCTGTTGGCAAGAGTTATTCTGCGCTGGATTTCGAGGCTGACATTGTTCGTGTTGTTGATGCTGGTTCCCAGGTATACGAAATTATCTACGACCTCGAAGTTATGACTGTCAACAGTGACGTGGGAGCCAAGACGCGAATGCGCCGACTGTTTGTTTGATGACAGGAGATATTTCGTCTTGTCCTCATTCACCTCCAGACCCATTCGCTTCGCCTCCTTATCCATGCGGGAAAAAGCAGAACAAACGGCGCGGTTGTTGCTTCCGATGATATCAATATCATCGGCGTACGCCAGAAGCTGTACACTCTTGTAGAAGATTGTACCTTCTCGGTTTAGCTCTGCAGCTCTTATAATTTTTTCCAGCATCAGGTTAAAGAAGTCGCACGATAGTGAGTCACCTTGTCTGAAACCTCGTTTGGTATCGAACGGCTCGGAGAGGTCCTTCCCAATCATGACAGAGCTTTTGGTGTTGCTCAACGTCAATTTACACAGCCGTATTAGTTTTGCGGGGATACCAAATTCAGACATCGCGGCGTAAAGGCAACTCCTTTTCGTGCTGTCGAAAGCAGCTTTAAAATCGACAAAAAGGTGGTGTGTGTCGATCCTCTTTTCTCGGGTCTTTTCCAAGATTTGGCGCATGGTGAATATCTGGTCAGTTGTCGATTTTCCAGGTCTAAAGCCACACTGATAAGGTCCAATCAGTTTGTTGACGGTGGGCTTTAGTCTTTCACACAATACGCTCGATAGAACCTTGTATGCGATATTTAGGAGGCTGATCCCACGGTAATTGGCGCAGATTGTGGGATCTCCCTTTTTATGGATTGGGCAGAGCACACTGAGATTCCAATCGTCAGGCATGCTTTCTTCCGACCATATTCTGCAAAGAAGCTGATGCATGCACCTTATCAGTTCTTCGCCGCCGTATTTGAATAGTTCTGCCGGTAATCTATCGGCCCCCGCTGCTTTGTTGTTCTTCAAGCGGGTAATTGCTATTCGAATTTCTTCATGGTCGGGTAATGGAACATCTGTTCCATCGTCATCGATTGGGGGATCGGGTTCGCCATCTCCTGGTGTTGTACTCTCACTGCCATTCAGCAGGTCGGAGAAGTGTTCCCTCCATAATCCCAGTATGCCCTGGACATCAGTTACCAGATTACCACCTTGGTCTCTACATGAGGATGCTCCGGTCTTGAAACCTTCGTTAAGTCGCTTCATTTTTTCATAAAATTTTCGAGCATTCCCTCTGTCTGCCAGCTTCTCAAGCTCTTCGTACTCACGCATTTCGGCCTCTTTCTTTTTTCGTCTGCAAATGCGTCTCGCTTCCCTCTTCAGCTCTCGGTATCTATCCCACCGCACGTGTTGTGGTCGTTTGCAATGTTGCGAGGTAGGCAGTCTGTTTTCTCTCCGCTGCGAGACGGCACTCCTCATCGTACCAGCTTGTTTTTTGTCGTTGCCGAAAACCAATTGTTTCGGCTGCAGCGGTACGCAGTGAGTTTGAGATGCCGTTCCACAGTTCCCTTATACCGAGATGCTGATGAGTGCTCTCAGAGAGCAGGAGTGCAAGTCGAGTAGAGTATTTCGTGGCTGTCTGTTGCGATTGCAGCTTTTCGACGTCGAACCTTCCTTGTGCTTGTTGACGGGCATTCTTTGCTGCACAGAGGCGGGTGCGTATCTTCGCTGCGACCAGATAATGGTCCGAGTCTATAGGAGGATGGGATCATGTGTAGAAGTTCACGCAAGTGAGGAAAGTTTTTGATTGTCACTCACTTGGGAGTGGCCAGAAACGATTCTTCTCCACATGGTTCAAGCAGCTCACTACTTCCGGTTTTAGACCAAGTATCCTCTGGGTAGCCAACAGACATCCGTTTGAAGGCGAGCTAAAGTGAGAAGGCGAAGCCCGCTTATGCGGTTGTGCGTAGGGTTTGGGACCCACCACATAAAAACACCCCCCAATGAAAAATCTACGAAAGCCTCGGATGAGACACCCCCCTTTTGATGACGACCCCTGCAAACGTTTTAAGGATAATGATATAAGGGCATGCACCTGGAATGTCGGGATCCTTAATTGGGAAGGTGCCTCTGCCCAGCTGGTTGATGTCCTCATACGACTTAAGGCTGACATCACCGCCATCCAAGAAGTGCGATGGACGGGACAAGGACGGAAGAAGGTGGGTCCTTGTGACATCTACTACAGCGGCCATATAAAGGAGCGCAAATTTGGTGTTGGATTTGTGGTGGGAGAGAGACTCCGTCGCAGAGTCCTGGCATTCACCCCGGTGGATGAACGTCTAGCCACAATCCGCATCAAAGCGAGGTTCTTCAACATATCGCTGATTTGCGCCCACGCACCAACGGAAGAGAAGGACGATGTGACCAAAGATGCTTTCTATGAGCGCCTAGAACGCACCTATGAGCGCTGCCCCCGCCACGATGTAAAAGTCGTGCTTGGTGATTTTAACGCCAGGGTGGGTAAAGAAGGTGTCTTTGGCACAACAGTCGGAAAATTCAGCCTCCATGACGAAACATCGCCAAACGGCCTCAGGCTGATCGACTTCGCTGGGGCCCGAAATATGGTCGTCTGTAGTACCAGATTCCAGCATAAGAAAATACATCAAGCTACTTGGCTGTCTCCTGATCGAAACACGCGGAACCAAATCGATCACGTTGTGATAGACGGAAGACATGTCTCCTGTGTTTTAGACGTGCGTACGCTCCGAGGACCAAATATAGACTGTGCAACATATTGCGAGAGTATAAAAACAACTAACGACAAGTAAGGAAAGGCTAAGTTCGGGTGCAACCGAACATTTTATACTCTCGCAATTTATTGAAGAAATTTTATTAAGATAACGCACAAATTTACCCATAAATTCGGCATAAAGTTTAATAGAATAACGAAAATCGTCCTATATAGTGTATGAGGGCTGAGGTAATTCCTGAACCGATTTTATTCAATTTCACCAGCAAGGTACATATACATATATCCAATACTATACGCTCACTTAATTTTGCTAAGATATATCATATATTAACCAATACATATATGCGTAATAAAGCCCAACGAATTTTTGAAAAACCTTTAATTAGGTATATGGGAGCTAGGAGATGTTGTGACCCGATTTTAATAATTTTTGGAACAGAGACACACTATTGGAAGAAAACAATTTCCTCTGAATTACATTAAATTAGTTGAGAGATTTACCCATATTTTCGGTTAAAATTAAACCTTAGGCGCTGAGTTCAACATGTTCGATATCTGGGGCCTTGAAAAGTTATAGTCCGTTTTCGACAATTTTTTCGCAAGTGAAGCCAGAGATGATATGCATTGGTTCCTTATGTTTGCATTATAAAGTGAAGGAATAAGATGGAATTAAAAATTGAGTTATAAGGAAAGTAGTCGTGGTTGTAAACCGATTTCACCCATTTTTTGTCCGTGTTATCAGGGTGTCAAGAAAATGTTATATACCGAATTTCATTCGAATCGGTCGAGTAGTTCCTGAGATATGGTTTTTGACCCATAAGTGGGCGATGCCACGCCCATTTTCCATTTTGTAAAAAAATCTGAGTACAGCTCCCTTCTGCTATTTCTTCTGCAAAATTTAGTGTTTCTGACGTTTTTCGTTAGTTAGTTAACCCGCTTTTAGTAATTTTCAACCTAACCTTTGTATGGGAGGTGGGCGTGGTTATTATCCGATTTCAACTATTTTTATGGTGTGTGGTGGGGTACATAAGAGAACCGCCTGCAGAAAGTTTGGTTTATATAGCTTTATTGGTTTGCGAGTTAAATACAAATAACCGATTTGTGGGCGGGGCCACGCCCACTTCCTCAAAAAAAATACATCCAAATATGGCCCCTCCTAGTGTGATCCTTTATTCCAAATTTTACTTTTATAACTTTATTTATGGCTTAGTTATGACCCTTTATGTGTTTTTGTCCTTATTTAAAAAGGATTTTAGACCTGATTATGGTAACAAAACGGTAAAACGGGGTAGCAACTGCATACGTTAGAAATAACAAATGGATAATAAATAAAATAACAAATCGTTGCAAATTGTGCCTGGTGAAGCTAGCAAATAGGCTACATCCACGATAAAATCCCTAACTGAGGAGGCAAATATCGGAGCTGAAATATCGATGTTCTTTTCAAAAGCATCAAATAAATGAAATACAATAGTTAGTATGCCTTAAGTTGAGGCACTTTGTTAGCCATCTGTTACAACTATTTCTCAATCTACTAGCAGATATAAAATGTTACATACATATACAAAAATTAATTTAAAACGGAATTTTAAAACACAATTCGCTTGGTAAGTGTAAATGTTTAGAAACTTGTTTATACAACTCCACGATTCCACCACTCCAAACGACGCCATATTTTTTCCCGCTCTTTTAACATTTCTCTTCAGTAAGGTTTAAGGTTTGTCTCTTCAGGTAAGGTAATCATTAAAAGATATACGATCCAACAAGGAGTCGAAATTATTAAAATATACTCCGAAATTCGGAGTCAGTGGCCTCAACTTTAAGACCGCTACATACAATTTATGGTCGTCATAATCGCTCTGCCTGACCACACAATGATAACCGAATATTTTTGGACCGAATTGGATGATATGGACTTGGACAATATGTGGTTCCAACAGGACGACGCCACAAGCTATATAGCGAATGTCACACTCGATTTATTGAAAAGCAAGTTTGGTGAACGTGTTATCTCACGAATGTTGGGTTCAACGTCTAGACTTGTGCAAGCGTACCCGTGGTGGCCATGAAAGAGAAAGTGAGTTCCATACATAATGGCATTGAATGTACTTTCACAGAAACAATTTCATTGATATTTGTTTTATTATTATTATAAAAAATTCTTATTGAAAACCCCTTTATATGAGGGCTCAGGTAATTCCTGGACCGATTGCACTTACCATCAAACTATATTACATCCAAGATTGTATGCTCACTTAATTTCACAGAGTTATTAACCAATATGTGTGGTGTAATCCCATGGTATGTTTGAGAACTTAATATTATATGTAGGAGCTAAAGAAAGTTTAGACCCCATTTTACCTATGAATTTTTTGTTCAGAGGCACATTATTAGAAGATATATATCTCCTCTGAATTGTTATAAAATATATGAGAAATTTGAAAATAATTACGGAAAAAATATCCATTTTCAAGGAAGTCTGCTCCATATATGGGATCTATAATTCAATACTGTGTTAGTAGGAAGTAGCTGCAAACCGATTTCGCAAATCTATAACATCAAAAGTTATTGAATTTGGTCGAGTAGTTTCTGAGATATAGTTTTTCAACGCCCCCACACCCATTTTCCATTTAATATTTTTTTGCATAAGTGTTGAGAAAAGTGCTTTAAATTACTTAAATGAATTTCAGAGGCCATTTATTATCTTACCCGCTTTGCACAGACCTTTCGGGAAATATATTACAGTCAAATAGTCATACACCATACACCAGCCCACCGAATTGATGATGTTACACTTGAAGCATTTACATTTAAATATGGAATGATTAAACACTAAACAATCTAGCTGCGCTTATCTTAAGCAATACTCGACATTTGTACAACTTGTGTGCTGATTGGACATTCCATGTATCTGTGCACGAGTATGCGCAGCAGTAATAATTACACTACTTTTAATTAATAAAATTCGGTAACGGGAAATATTGTTCTTATAATCAGCATGGATTACTGATGCAGTACAAATATATATGTATCAATGCAGCAGCAACTTGTTTGAGTTCATAGTGCTTGTTTTTGCGTTTACACAAGGTAAGCACAAACTTATGTTTGAAAATTTTTAACTCAATACTCAAACAAAAGCATATGGCTTAATTGTTAAACTTTTATACGCAATTTTTTATAACCCAGATGCTTAGGACTAATGTTTTGTGAGTCATACGTTTGGCCTTTTTAAAGAGCATTCGATTATAATTCTTGAAATTATTAAATTTGTTGACACTTTCAACGCATGATATTACATATTATTATTATTAGTATTATATTATAAATCCAAGTATTAAATAAATAAAATTAAATTAATAGAAACTAATGTGACCTTTTTCAAACATTCATGTGATAAATTTTTTGCTTTACAAGATTAAAGAAGACTATAAGTGAACTCTTAATAAAAGTACGTTACTTTGGACTACAGGCAACTGCCAGTCTTTTGCAATTATTAGTTCACAAAAAGCCCTGAATTTCCAGTGTATTAGCTTGAAAAAGCTAACTCGAAGTCCAATAAATTTGTGAGCACATATGTAAGTACAAAAGGCGAAACGCACATATTCGCTTATGTTTTCAGAAAGATAAACTAGAATAATTAACCATCCCTATTAGGACTACGGATGCATTGGGTTACTATTAATCTGCAACAAACATTTACTGATTAACATTCGCACGATTTTGTTTTAGGTGTTCTGAAGTTCGTTCGATTTCATTTGATTTATAATTTAAATTCGAAACAGCTGACTTCTTTGTTACAGTTGGACAAAACAAATAAAAAAGAATTCGTTGGCTCAAAATATGAAATTTCGTAGTTTTTATTAAAGATACAATGTTTTTGAACGATATTATCAAGCTAGAATCGAAAGGCGACATTTGAGAGACCATTCTAGTTCCCTGTCTGCAACGGATTCCACGTTTTGCTAAAATCTTTCTTTACTTGTCGACTTGAGATGGTTTCTTTTTGCTTCAGGTTTATTTCCATAAGTAAGATCCATAAGTAAGATCCAGACGTCCATATGTAATTTAATAAAATTGGAAACAAGTCCTCGGTTTTATGCTAAAGGTTGGTTCGATATCGATTGGTTCAGTATCGATATTTTTATCCCCAATGATTAACATTTTCTGTTATAAGTGGATTAAATTTCAAATGTCAGAAGTTGATTCCAGAAAAGCAAAACTTCAATTTTTGTAAGTCATTAAAATAAACGAGTTAGATATATGGTTATATATATCAAAATGATCAGGCCGACGAAAGGGTTGAATTTCGTCTGTCCGTCTGGCCGTGCAACGGATAACTTGAGTAACTTGGACGAAATTGGACACTTGCCTCGCCCACAAAATGGTGAAACCCGAAAACCTATAAACGGTCATAACTAACCCATAAATAAAGCCATAAAAGTTTGGTATAAAGGATCACACTAGGAAGAAGCATATCTGGATGTAATTTTTTTTTAAGTGGGCGTGGCCCAACCAAGTTTTTTGTGAATATCTCGAAAACCAAAAAAGATATATACACAAAAACTCTGCAGTCGGTTCCCTTACGTACCCATTACACAATTTAAAAATTGATATAATCGCCACTTCCCATACAAAGGTTATGTTGAAAACTACTAAAAGTGCTACTCACTAACGGAAACGTCAGAAACCCTAAATTTTACAAAAAAAGGCAGAGGAGAGGTGCACTCAGATTTAAATGGAAAATGGGCGCAGCGTCGCCCACTTATGGTTCAAAAACTACTCGACCGATTTTAATGAAATTCTGTACATAATACTTTTTTGACACCCTGATGATACGGATGGAAAATGGTTCACAACCACGACTATTTCAAATATAACTCAATTATGAATTCCATCTGATTCCTTCTGGTCTGTTTATCATCTGGGACTTCACTTGTGGAAAAATTGTCCAAATCGGACTATAACCTTTCAAGGCTCCGGATATCGAACATGAAGAACTCAGTGTCTAAGGTGTAACGATTCAGATTTCTAGAACAGGAAAAAAACAAAAACGGAACAATTTACAGAACACATCAAAGAATTCTAAAACTGACATTGTGGAAATATTGCCCGAAAATGATTTGCAGAACATACCTGATAGTCTTTGAACTTACAAAAAAATCACATTTAAGTAGGGTGTTACTCATAGATCAGAAATTAGTATTATTAGGTTGAAAATAACAAAACAAATAAATGGATAAAAATATGTATAAATATATATACATATGTATATATATATATATATAAGAATTAGAGCACATACAAATATTTTGCAATAACAACATGATTATCATCCTAAATATAAACACAACATCAAACACTATCGGCTTAACGACACAACAACAGCTAACTGTCAAACAAGCAACATATGTTCTAAGTTCTCTGATGAAATGAGAGTCAATGTTAACTAACATTACAGCATAAGACGGTTAACATTAAAAGAGAGAATTTGTTATTGGATGTTGGATAGCAGACTTATGTAAATATAAGGCATTTCTGAAATTCAATTTAACCGGTTATTTATAAAAAACATTTCAGAAAATATATTGAACAGTTAAAAATTAATTAAATAAATATTTAACCCGTTTATTTTTACATATTCTTGTTTTCTCAATATTGTGAAGTTAACTACGTTTCTTCTCGGTGAGCTTTTATTAACAGAAAGCTCAGCATCAGTAAATGCTTGTTGCAAATACCTTCTGAATGCCAAAGCAAGACATTTAGATTTCAGTTGCCGCTTCGTTTTACTCTTGAACGCTACAAAAACCGCACGAAAGCATCGGTTAAGTATACGCACCGTCGAACAGTTATTCAAAGTGATATTCAAGTGGCTAGTGGAAGATGGAGTTCATATTATTACTGAATTTCAAGTGAGAAGTGAACAATATTTCTTTGTTAGTATAGAAAATTGTAACGAATGGAGAAATTATAAATAGAAATTATACGCCAAGAAGTGCAAACCAAAATCGGGTGCTCATTAAAAAAAAACACAAAATTATAACAATAATTATAGAAAAATTAAAAAAACTTCCTTCGAAACCCTTTTTGGTGTACTAAATTATTATAGTGGCATTTTTAATGCATGAATCATACCAGTGTCCCAAATGACGAAAAGAATTAATGAAAACGTAAATAGAACATAAATTACAGAAAAAGGACGCCTTTGAAAGGATTCCGCCCGAATTCATATTCAATTGAATTAAAATTTTCAAAAAGCAACCGTAAAATCAACATTGTCAGTCGCAAATTCTTTTCGAATAAAACGCAGAATAACAAAACCATTGCCGGCGATGAAAGAATAATGTCGGGATATGAAAATATAAAAATTATTGTGCAAATATTATGCGAATATAAGTGGCTCCAACTACTACTTGAGGTCTAGAAAAGGCGGTATGCGATCTGCGTTTGCTTAAAAAACAGGAATAGGTGAGGGAGAAGATGAATACTCACTTCTTTTTATTTACAGGTTGTCAGTAGTAGGACTACCTTATTCAGCTATGGGTACTTGTTTTGACCTTTTTTGAAGTGTATAATGCAATTGAATGTCCAAATGTGTAAATGAAAAATAGAAAATATGGAACATGGATTTCACACCCTCAGGCTGGTCTGGGAAATTCACTTTTTTCATTTGTGGCTCACAAGATAAATAAAAGTTTACGTTGAAGTGCTGCATGTACAAATCAGACATTACAAATTCTTTAGAAACACCAATGAAAATTTGGGAATTGGTATTCGAAAGCCATGTAAGAAATACATATGTACATATATTTATGTGGAGTAGTTGTAGATTTTTAATGAAAATATTAAAACATAATAGCGGTATGAATGGGAGTAGTTGGTAGTGTGTTTGTTTTTGTAATATCATCGTGAGGATTTTAACTGTACGTAATAAACACAACGGTTTCACAAACTAAGGGTTTTTTGTTCATTTAAAAAATGTATTGGTCGGCTTGTATGAATAGTTACGTTATACAGTACTGTTCGGACCTAAGCTACAGCTTAACTTAATTTGGTACCAAAATTATGTTATATGCATTTTTTAATTTTATAATAATATCTCAAAATATCAATCAGCTAACAGTCTTTTTAAAATAAGCAAGCAACTCTTCATGTTTAAGCACCAACTAAAATCTATTCGTTGAATAGTAAACATTACCCTATCTTTAATATTGCTTATTGCAGTTGAAAAGATTTGCTATCAAGTTGACAGCACACGGAAAAAAAACAAAAACAAATGCATATATCAATTTGAATAGCTCTAATTTTTTATACATATGCATAATAAAAAGTATTAAAATTTGCATAAAATATTTAAATTTAATTTCATATTTATTTCCAAGTTTAATATGAACGTTTCAATACTCGTTTTGATTGTGTAATCGTTCGTTGCATTGCAGTCACAACTGACGCAAACTTGAATATCTTGTTGAATATGGTAATTTCACAGAAAACCAACATTTAGACTGCATGTATAAATTGGTGACAGATGGATAGATAGACAAACAAAACAACAAAGGAAATTCTATACAATCTAAAATATGTTAAGACACAATATTAGCATGAAATCAGTGGTTTGAAACATCACGTCTACTGAAGATAGGTATTTAGCTTTGTCATGGTTATTTCAGTGGTTAGTAAAAGTTTTCAGTAGCTTTTAAGATTTCCCAAAGCAGTAATTTGGAATTTTAAATATATTCTAAAATTTATTTAATCTTCCGCAACCAAAAAGTGATAAGATATTTTAAATCTTTACAGTGACCGTGACTCCGATTTTTATCAAAATTACAAATTTTGATTTCAACAGATTATTTTACTTACAAACAGCCGTTAAAGGCAACATCGTAACAAGTCTCAGACTTGTTGGAAATGCTATCGAAATCCTCTTATACGGCAAATTCCGTGCCTGTGTTTGACTTAAAACTGATTATAATTCTAACAAAATTATGTGTACAAGTTTTTTGAACAACAATGTGATTTAGTGCTCAAATTATATAAAAACCTGAGGTTCATACACCTCACATGATAATTTTCATTTTATTTTTTGTGATATTTCCTAATGAAATTAAGTAGATATGTTTTCTTAAGTCTATCGGTTCAAGTGATACATATCTCAATAAAAATCAAATTAATTTCGCAAAATGTGTTTTGGTGACAAAAAAAGTGATATCAATTCATATCTTCCTCCAGTAACTATATATATATATATACAAATTTATATCGTTCGGGTTGACTTCAAAGTCTTACATGATTAAGAATATATCTTAATGAAATAAATGAATACTTGTGCACCTAGTTCATATCATTAGTAACAATGATACCAAAAATGAGCGCAAGTGCTTCAAAATTTATAACAATCACTTAGAAATATTTCACTCGCATTTAATAGTTTCAATTCTCGATAAAATTCCACTTGGCTGGAATCGCATATTTATTTATTTTAATTAAACAAAATTAAATTGATTATTCTTATATACATATGTAGTTTACGACATTTAAAAAGTTCACCTTATTATTGAAAAGTAACGCACATTCATAGCAACAATGCTTGCTTGATTATTTATTTGTTATAAAAAATTGTAATTAAGCGCAAATCTAATACAAATATTCCATGGTGTTTAAGTACAATATATGCACAATAAAAATCAATTAAATTAATTTTTATAGCTTTTAAATAATTAGCAAGTCACACAATTTCAAATGGTTTAAATAAATAAATCACACACACAAACCAATTTAATTTTATATGCGATAAATATTGGAGCGCCAAGTGAACAAGCGATAATTGCACAGCTCTAACCGATATAAGAAACACATCCACTCAAAATTCAGTTATATGGGAAGTAGACGTAGTTGTGAACCGATTTCGCCCATATTCCACCCGTGTCATCAGGGTGTCAAGAAATTGTTAAATACCGAATTTCATTGAAATCGATCGAGTAGTTTTTGAGATATGGTTTTTGACCCATAAGTGGGCGACGCCACGCCCATTTTCCATTTTGTGGAAAAATCTGAGTGCAGCTTCCTCTGCCATTTTTTATGTGAAATTTAGTGTTTCTGACGTTTTTCGTTATTGAGTTAACTCACTTCTAGTAGTTTTCAACCTAACCTTTGTATGGGAGGTGGGCGTGGTTATTATCCGATTTCTTTCATTTTTGGACTGTATAAGGAAATGGCTAAAAGAAACGACTGCAGAAAGTTTGGTTTATATAGTTGTTTTGGTTTGCAAGATATATGTATACATAAAACCTATTTGGGGGCGGGGTCACGCCCACTTAAAAAAAAATACATTTAAATGTATCCCTTCCTAATGCGATCCTATGTTCAAAATTTTCATATCTTTATTTATGGCTTAGTTATGACACTGTATAGGTTTTCGATTTCCGCCATTTTGTGGGCGTGGCAGTGGACCGATTTTGCCCATTTTCGAAAGCAACCTCCTCAGGGTGCCAAGGAATATGTGTTCCAAGTTTCATTAAGATATCTTAATTTTTACTCAAGTTATCGCTTGCACGGACAGACGGAAAGACGGACGGACAGACATCCGGATATCAAATCCACTCGTCATACTGATCATTTATATATATAACCCCATATCTAACTCTTTTATTTCTGGGTGACACAAACAACCGTTATGTGAAGAAACCTATAATACTCTGTGCAACATATTGTATGTATGTGATTGGCGTTGCAACCGTTTAGCCGGTTATAGCCGAATCGACGATAGTGCGCCACCTGTCTCTCTCCTTCGCAGTTCGGCGCCAGTTGGAGATCTCAAGTGTAACCAGGTCGCTCTCCACCTGGTCCCTCCAACGGAGTAGAGGCCTTCCCCTTCCTCGGCTTCCTCCGGCGGGTACTGCATCGAACACTTTCAGGGCTGGAGTGTTTTCGTCCATTCGGACAACATGACCTAGCCAGCGTAGCCGCTGTCTTTTTATTCGCTGAACTATGTCAATGTCGTCGTATAACTCGTACAGCTCATCGTTCCATCGTCTGCGGTATTCGCCGTTGCCAATGTTCTGAGGACCATAAATCTTGCGCAAAATTTTCCTCTCGAAAACTCCTAGTGTCGTCTCATCTGATGTTGACATCGTCCAAGCTTCTGCACCGTAAAGCAGGACGGGAATGATAAGCGACTTGTAGAGCTTGATTTTGGTTCGTCGAGAGAGGACTTTACTGTTCAATTGCCTACTCAGTCCAAAGTAGCACCTGTTGGCAAGAGTTATTCTGCGCTGGATTTCGAGGCTGACATTGTTCGTGTTGTTGATGCTGGTTCCCAGGTATACGAAATTATCTACGACCTCGAAGTTATGACTGTCAACAGTGACGTGGGAGCCAAGACGCGAATGCGCCGACTGTTTGTTTGATGACAGGAGATATTTCGTCTTGTCCTCATTCACCTCCAGACCCATTCGCTTCGCCTCCTTATCCATGCGGGAAAAAGCAGAACAAACGGCGCGGTTGTTGCTTCCGATGATATCAATATCATCGGCGTACGCCAGAAGCTGTACACTCTTGTAGAAGATTGTACCTTCTCGGTTTAGCTCTGCAGCTCTTATAATTTTTTCCAGCATCAGGTTAAAGAAGTCGCACGATAGTGAGTCACCTTGTCTGAAACCTCGTTTGGTATCGAACGGCTCGGAGAGGTCCTTCCCAATCATGACGGAGCTTTTGGTGTTGCTCAACGTCAATTTACACAGCCGTATTAGTTTTGCGGGGATACCAAATTCAGACATCGCGGCGTAAAGGCAACTCCTTTTCGTGCTGTCGAAAGCAGCTTTAAAATCGACAAAAAGGTGGTGTGTGTCGATCCTCTTTTCTCGGGTCTTTTCCAAGATTTGGCGCATGGTGAATATCTGGTCAGTTGTCGATTTTCCAGGTCTAAAGCCACACTGATAAGGTCCAATCAGTTTGTTGACGGTGGGCTTTAGTCTTTCACACAATACGCTCGATAGAACCTTGTATGCGATATTTAGGAGGCTGATCCCACGGTAATTGGCGCAGATTGTGGGATCTCCCTTTTTATGGATTGGGCAGAGCACACTGAGATTCCAATCGTCAGGCATGCTTTCTTCCGACCATATTCTGCAAAGAAGCTGATGCATGCACCTTATCAGTTCTTCGCCGCCGTATTTGAATAGTTCTGCCGGTAATCTATCGGCCCCCGCTGCTTTGTTGTTCTTCAAGCGGGTAATTGCTATTCGAATTTCTTCATGGTCGGGTAATGGAACATCTGTTCCATCGTCATCGATTGGGGGATCGGGTTCGCCATCTCCTGGTGTTGTACTCTCACTGCCATTCAGCAGGTCGGAGAAGTGTTCCCTCCATAATCCCAGTATGCCCTGGACATCAGTTACCAGATTACCACCTTGGTCTCTACATGAGGATGCTCCGGTCTTGAAACCTTCGTTAAGTCGCTTCATTTTTTCATAAAATTTTCGAGCATTCCCTCTGTCTGCCAGCTTCTCAAGCTCTTCGTACTCACGCATTTCGGCCTCTTTCTTTTTTCGTCTGCAAATGCGTCTCGCTTCCCTCTTCAGCTCTCGGTATCTATCCCACCGCACGTGTTGTGGTCGTTTGCAATGTTGCGAGGTAGGCAGTCTGTTTTCTCTCCGCTGCGAGACGGCACTCCTCATCGTACCAGCTTGTTTTTTGTCGTTGCCGAAAACCAATTGTTTCGGCTGCAGCGGTACGCAGTGAGTTTGAGATGCCGTTCCACAGTTCCCTTATACCGAGATGCTGATGAGTGCTCTCAGAGAGCAGGAGTGCAAGTCGAGTAGAGTATTTCGTGGCTGTCTGTTGCGATTGCAGCTTTTCGACGTCGAACCTTCCTTGTGCTTGTTGACGGGCATTCTTTGCTGCACAGAGGCGGGTGCGTATCTTCGCTGCGACCAGATAATGGTCCGAGTCTATAGGAGGATGGGATCATGTGTAGAAGTTCACGCAAGTGAGGAAAGTTTTTGATTGTCACTCACTTGGGAGTGGCCAGAAACGATTCTTCTCCACATGGTTCAAGCAGCTCACTACTTCCGGTTTTAGACCAAGTATCCTCTGGGTAGCCAACAGACATCCGTTTGAAGGCGAGCTAAAGTGAGAAGGCGAAGCCCGCTTATGCGGTTGTGCGTAGGGTTTGGGACCCACCACATAAAAACACCCCCCAATGAAAAATCTACGAAAGCCTCGGATGAGACACCCCCCTTTTGATGACGACCCCTGCAAACGTTTTAAGGATAATGATATAAGGGCATGCACCTGGAATGTCGGGATCCTTAATTGGGAAGGTGCCTCTGCCCAGCTGGTTGATGTCCTCATACGACTTAAGGCTGACATCACCGCCATCCAAGAAGTGCGATGGACGGGACAAGGACGGAAGAAGGTGGGTCCTTGTGACATCTACTACAGCGGCCATATAAAGGAGCGCAAATTTGGTGTTGGATTTGTGGTGGGAGAGAGACTCCGTCGCAGAGTCCTGGCATTCACCCCGGTGGATGAACGTCTAGCCACAATCCGCATCAAAGCGAGGTTCTTCAACATATCGCTGATTTGCGCCCACGCACCAACGGAAGAGAAGGACGATGTGACCAAAGATGCTTTCTATGAGCGCCTAGAACGCACCTATGAGCGCTGCCCCCGCCACGATGTAAAAGTCGTGCTTGGTGATTTTAACGCCAGGGTGGGTAAAGAAGGTGTCTTTGGCACAACAGTCGGAAAATTCAGCCTCCATGACGAAACATCGCCAAACGGCCTGAGGCTGATCGACTTCGCTGGGGCCCGAAATATGGTCGTCTGTAGTACCAGATTCCAGCATAAGAAAATACATCAAGCTACTTGGCTGTCTCCTGATCGAAACACGCGGAACCAAATCGATCACGTTGTGATAGACGGAAGACATGTCTCCTGTGTTTTAGACGTGCGTACGCTCCGAGGACCAAATATAGACTGTGCAACATATTGCGAGAGTATAAAAACAACTAACGACAAGTAAGGAAAGGCTAAGTTCGGGTGCAACCGAACATTTTATACTCTCGCAATTTATTGAAGAAATTTTATTAAGATAACGCACAAATTTACCCATAAATTCGGCATAAAGTTTAATAGAATAACGAAAATCGTCCTATATAGTGTATGAGGGCTGAGGTAATTCCTGAACCGATTTTATTCAATTTCACCAGCAAGGTACATATACATATATCCAATACTATACGCTCACTTAATTTTGCTAAGATATATCATATATTAACCAATACATATATGCGTAATAAAGCCCAACGAATTTTTGAAAAACCTTTAATTAGGTATATGGGAGCTAGGAGATGTTGTGACCCGATTTTAATAATTTTTGGAACAGAGACACACTATTGGAAGAAAACAATTTCCTCTGAATTACATTAAATTAGTTGAGAGATTTACCCATATTTTCGGTTAAAATTAAACCTTAGGCGCTGAGTTCAACATGTTCGATATCTGGGGCCTTGAAAAGTTATAGTCCGTTTTCGACAATTTTTTCGCAAGTGAAGCCAGAGATGATATGCATTGGTTCCTTATGTTTGCATTATAAAGTGAAGGAATAAGATGGAATTAAAAATTGAGTTATAAGGAAAGTAGTCGTGGTTGTAAACCGATTTCACCCATTTTTTGTCCGTGTTATCAGGGTGTCAAGAAAATGTTATATACCGAATTTCATTCGAATCGGTCGAGTAGTTCCTGAGATATGGTTTTTGACCCATAAGTGGGCGATGCCACGCCCATTTTCCATTTTGTAAAAAAATCTGAGTACAGCTCCCTTCTGCTATTTCTTCTGCAAAATTTAGTGTTTCTGACGTTTTTCGTTAGTTAGTTAACCCGCTTTTAGTAATTTTCAACCTAACCTTTGTATGGGAGGTGGGCGTGGTTATTATCCGATTTCAACTATTTTTATGGTGTGTGGTGGGGTACATAAGAGAACCGCCTGCAGAAAGTTTGGTTTATATAGCTTTATTGGTTTGCGAGTTAAATACAAATAACCGATTTGTGGGCGGGGCCACGCCCACTTCCTCAAAAAAAATACATCCAAATATGGCCCCTCCTAGTGTGATCCTTTATTCCAAATTTTACTTTTATAACTTTATTTATGGCTTAGTTATGACCCTTTATGTGTTTTTGTCCTTATTTAAAAAGGATTTTAGACCTGATTATGGTAACAAAACGGTAAAACGGGGTAGCAACTGCATACGTTAGAAATAACAAATGGATAATAAATAAAATAACAAATCGTTGCAAATTGTGCCTGGTGAAGCTAGCAAATAGGCTACATCCACGATAAAATCCCTAACTGAGGAGGCAAATATCGGAGCTGAAATATCGATGTTCTTTTCAAAAGCATCAAATAAATGAAATACAATAGTTAGTATGCCTTAAGTTGAGGCACTTTGTTAGCCATCTGTTACAACTATTTCTCAATCTACTAGCAGATATAAAATGTTACATACATATACAAAAATTAATTTAAAACGGAATTTTAAAACACAATTCGCTTGGTAAGTGTAAATGTTTAGAAACTTGTTTATACAACTCCACGATTCCACCACTCCAAACGACGCCATATTTTTTCCCGCTCTTTTAACATTTCTCTTCAGTAAGGTTTAAGGTTTGTCTCTTCAGGTAAGGTAATCATTAAAAGATATACGATCCAACAAGGAGTCGAAATTATTAAAATATACTCCGAAATTCGGAGTCAGTGGCCTCAACTTTAAGACCGCTACATACAATTTATGGTCGTCATAATCGCTCTGCCTGACCACACAATGATAACCGAATATTTTTGGACCGAATTGGATGATATGGACTTGGACAATATGTGGTTCCAACAGGACGACGCCACAAGCTATATAGCGAATGTCACACTCGATTTATTGAAAAGCAAGTTTGGTGAACGTGTTATCTCACGAATGTTGGGTTCAACGTCTAGACTTGTGCAAGCGTACCCGTGGTGGCCATGAAAGAGAAAGTGAGTTCCATACATAATGGCATTGAATGTACTTTCACAGAAACAATTTCATTGATATTTGTTTTATTATTATTATAAAAAATTCTTATTGAAAACCCCTTTATATGAGGGCTCAGGTAATTCCTGGACCGATTGCACTTACCATCAAACTATATTACATCCAAGATTGTATGCTCACTTAATTTCACAGAGTTATTAACCAATATGTGTGGTGTAATCCCATGGTATGTTTGAGAACTTAATATTATATGTAGGAGCTAAAGAAAGTTTAGACCCCATTTTACCTATGAATTTTTTGTTCAGAGGCACATTATTAGAAGATATATATCTCCTCTGAATTGTTATAAAATATATGAGAAATTTGAAAATAATTACGGAAAAAATATCCATTTTCAAGGAAGTCTGCTCCATATATGGGATCTATAATTCAATACTGTGTTAGTAGGAAGTAGCTGCAAACCGATTTCGCAAATCTATAACATCAAAAGTTATTGAATTTGGTCGAGTAGTTTCTGAGATATAGTTTTTCAACGCCCCCACACCCATTTTCCATTTAATATTTTTTTGCATAAGTGTTGAGAAAAGTGCTTTAAATTACTTAAATGAATTTCAGAGGCCATTTATTATCTTACCCGCTTTGCACAGACCTTTCGGGAAATATATTACAGTCAAATAGTCATACACCATACACCAGCCCACCGAATTGATGATGTTACACTTGAAGCATTTACATTTAAATATGGAATGATTAAACACTAAACAATCTAGCTGCGCTTATCTTAAGCAATACTCGACATTTGTACAACTTGTGTGCTGATTGGACATTCCATGTATCTGTGCACGAGTATGCGCAGCAGTAATAATTACACTACTTTTAATTAATAAAATTCGGTAACGGGAAATATTGTTCTTATAATCAGCATGGATTACTGATGCAGTACAAATATATATGTATCAATGCAGCAGCAACTTGTTTGAGTTCATAGTGCTTGTTTTTGCGTTTACACAAGGTAAGCACAAACTTATGTTTGAAAATTTTTAACTCAATACTCAAACAAAAGCATATGGCTTAATTGTTAAACTTTTATACGCAATTTTTTATAACCCAGATGCTTAGGACTAATGTTTTGTGAGTCATACGTTTGGCCTTTTTAAAGAGCATTCGATTATAATTCTTGAAATTATTAAATTTGTTGACACTTTCAACGCATGATATTACATATTATTATTATTAGTATTATATTATAAATCCAAGTATTAAATAAATAAAATTAAATTAATAGTAACTAATGTGACCTTTTTCAAACATTCATGTGATAAATTTTTTGCTTTACAAGATTAAAGAAGACTATAAGTGAACTCTTAATAAAAGTACGTTACTTTGGACTACAGGCAACTGCCAGTCTTTTGCAATTATTAGTTCACAAAAAGCCCTGAATTTCCAGTGTATTAGCTTGAAAAAGCTAACTCGAAGTCCAATAAATTTGTGAGCACATATGTAAGTACAAAAGGCGAAACGCACATATTCGCTTATGTTTTCAGAAAGATAAACTAGAATAATTAACCATCCCTATTAGGACTACGGATGCATTGGGTTACTATTAATCTGCAACAAACATTTACTGATTAACATTCGCACGATTTTGTTTTAGGTGTTCTGAAGTTCGTTCGATTTCATTTGATTTATAATTTAAATTCGAAACAGCTGACTTCTTTGTTACAGTTGGACAAAACAAATAAAAAAGAATTCGTTGGCTCAAAATATGAAATTTCGTAGTTTTTATTAAAGATACAATGTTTTTGAACGATATTATCAAGCTAGAATCGAAAGGCGACATTTGAGAGACCATTCTAGTTCCCTGTCTGCATCGGATTCCACGTTTTGCTAAAATCTTTCTTTACTTGTCGACTTGAGATGGTTTCTTTTTGCTTCAGGTTTATTTCCATAAGTAAGATCCATAAGTAAGATCCAGACGTCCATATGTAATTTAATAAAATTGGAAACAAGTCCTCGGTTTTATGCTAAAGGTTGGTTCGATATCGATTGGTTCAGTATCGATATTTTTATCCCCAATGATTAACATTTTCTGTTATAAGTGGATTAAATTTCAAATGTCAGAAGTTGATTCCAGAAAAGCAAAACTTCAATTTTTGTAAGTCATTAAAATAAACGAGTTAGATATATGGTTATATATATCAAAATGATCAGGCCGACGAAAGGGTTGAATTTCGTCTGTCCGTCTGGCCGTGCAACGGATAACTTGAGTAACTTGGACGAAATTGGACACTTGCCTCGCCCACAAAATGGTGAAACCCGAAAACCTATAAACGGTCATAACTAACCCATAAATAAAGCCATAAAAGTTTGGTATAAAGGATCACACTAGGAAGAAGCATATCTGGATGTAATTTTTTTTTAAGTGGGCGTGGCCCAACCAAGTTTTTTGTGAATATCTCGAAAACCAAAAAAGATATATACACAAAAACTCTGCAGTCGGTTCCCTTACGTACCCATTACACAATTTAAAAATTGATATAATCGCCACTTCCCATACAAAGGTTATGTTGAAAACTACTAAAAGTGCTACTCACTAACGGAAACGTCAGAAACCCTAAATTTTACAAAAAAAGGCAGAGGAGAGGTGCACTCAGATTTAAATGGAAAATGGGCGCAGCGTCGCCCACTTATGGTTCAAAAACTACTCGACCGATTTTAATGAAATTCTGTACATAATACTTTTTTGACACCCTGATGATACGGATGGAAAATGGTTCACAACCACGACTATTTCAAATATAACTCAATTATGAATTCCATCTGATTCCTTCTGGTCTGTTTATCATCTGGGACTTCACTTGTGGAAAAATTGTCCAAATCGGACTATAACCTTTCAAGGCTCCGGATATCGAACATGAAGAACTCAGTGTCTAAGGTGTAACGATTCAGATTTCTAGAACAGGAAAAAAACAAAAACGGAACAATTTACAGAACACATCAAAGAATTCTAAAACTGACATTGTGGAAATATTGCCCGAAAATGATTTGCAGAACATACCTGATAGTCTTTGAACTTACAAAAAAATCACATTTAAGTAGGGTGTTACTCATAGATCAGAAATTAGTATTATTAGGTTGAAAATAACAAAACAAATAAATGGATAAAAATATGTATAAATATATATACATATGTATATATATATATATATAAGAATTAGAGCACATACAAATATTTTGCAATAACAACATGATTATCATCCTAAATATAAACACAACATCAAACACTATCGGCTTAACGACACAACAACAGCTAACTGTCAAACAAGCAACATATGTTCTAAGTTCTCTGATGAAATGAGAGTCAATGTTAACTAACATTACAGCATAAGACGGTTAACATTAAAAGAGAGAATTTGTTATTGGATGTTGGATAGCAGACTTATGTAAATATAAGGCATTTCTGAAATTCAATTTAACCGGTTATTTATAAAAAACATTTCAGAAAATATATTGAACAGTTAAAAATTAATTAAATAAATATTTAACCCGTTTATTTTTACATATTCTTGTTTTCTCAATATTGTGAAGTTAACTACGTTTCTTCTCGGTGAGCTTTTATTAACAGAAAGCTCAGCATCAGTAAATGCTTGTTGCAAATACCTTCTGAATGCCAAAGCAAGACATTTAGATTTCAGTTGCCGCTTCGTTTTACTCTTGAACGCTACAAAAACCGCACGAAAGCATCGGTTAAGTATACGCACCGTCGAACAGTTATTCAAAGTGATATTCAAGTGGCTAGTGGAAGATGGAGTTCATATTATTACTGAATTTCAAGTGAGAAGTGAACAATATTTCTTTGTTAGTATAGAAAATTGTAACGAATGGAGAAATTATAAATAGAAATTATACGCCAAGAAGTGCAAACCAAAATCGGGTGCTCATTAAAAAAAAACACAAAATTATAACAATAATTATAGAAAAATTAAAAAAACTTCCTTCGAAACCCTTTTTGGTGTACTAAATTATTATAGTGGCATTTTTAATGCATGAATCATACCAGTGTCCCAAATGACGAAAAGAATTAATGAAAACGTAAATAGAACATAAATTACAGAAAAAGGACGCCTTTGAAAGGATTCCGCCCGAATTCATATTCAATTGAATTAAAATTTTCAAAAAGCAACCGTAAAATCAACATTGTCAGTCGCAAATTCTTTTCGAATAAAACGCAGAATAACAAAACCATTGCCGGCGATGAAAGAATAATGTCGGGATATGAAAATATAAAAATTATTGTGCAAATATTATGCGAATATAAGTGGCTCCAACTACTACTTGAGGTCTAGAAAAGGCGGTATGCGATCTGCGTTTGCTTAAAAAACAGGAATAGGTGAGGGAGAAGATGAATACTCACTTCTTTTTATTTACAGGTTGTCAGTAGTAGGACTACCTTATTCAGCTATGGGTACTTGTTTTGACCTTTTTTGAAGTGTATAATGCAATTGAATGTCCAAATGTGTAAATGAAAAATAGAAAATATGGAACATGGATTTCACACCCTCAGGCTGGTCTGGGAAATTCACTTTTTTCATTTGTGGCTCACAAGATAAATAAAAGTTTACGTTGAAGTGCTGCATGTACAAATCAGACATTACAAATTCTTTAGAAACACCAATGAAAATTTGGGAATTGGTATTCGAAAGCCATGTAAGAAATACATATGTACATATATTTATGTGGAGTAGTTGTAGATTTTTAATGAAAATATTAAAACATAATAGCGGTATGAATGGGAGTAGTTGGTAGTGTGTTTGTTTTTGTAATATCATCGTGAGGATTTTAACTGTACGTAATAAACACAACGGTTTCACAAACTAAGGGTTTTTTGTTCATTTAAAAAATGTATTGGTCGGCTTGTATGAATAGTTACGTTATACAGTACTGTTCGGACCTAAGCTACAGCTTAACTTAATTTGGTACCAAAATTATGTTATATGCATTTTTTAATTTTATAATAATATCTCAAAATATCAATCAGCTAACAGTCTTTTTAAAATAAGCAAGCAACTCTTCATGTTTAAGCACCAACTAAAATCTATTCGTTGAATAGTAAACATTACCCTATCTTTAATATTGCTTATTGCAGTTGAAAAGATTTGCTATCAAGTTGACAGCACACGGAAAAAAAACAAAAACAAATGCATATATCAATTTGAATAGCTCTAATTTTTTATACATATGCATAATAAAAAGTATTAAAATTTGCATAAAATATTTAAATTTAATTTCATATTTATTTCCAAGTTTAATATGAACGTTTCAATACTCGTTTTGATTGTGTAATCGTTCGTTGCATTGCAGTCACAACTGACGCAAACTTGAATATCTTGTTGAATATGGTAATTTCACAGAAAACCAACATTTAGACTGCATGTATAAATTGGTGACAGATGGATAGATAGACAAACAAAACAACAAAGGAAATTCTATACAATCTAAAATATGTTAAGACACAATATTAGCATGAAATCAGTGGTTTGAAACATCACGTCTACTGAAGATAGGTATTTAGCTTTGTCATGGTTATTTCAGTGGTTAGTAAAAGTTTTCAGTAGCTTTTAAGATTTCCCAAAGCAGTAATTTGGAATTTTAAATATATTCTAAAATTTATTTAATCTTCCGCAACCAAAAAGTGATAAGATATTTTAAATCTTTACAGTGACCGTGACTCCGATTTTTATCAAAATTACAAATTTTGATTTCAACAGATTATTTTACTTACAAACAGCCGTTAAAGGCAACATCGTAACAAGTCTCAGACTTGTTGGAAATGCTATCGAAATCCTCTTATACGGCAAATTCCGTGCCTGTGTTTGACTTAAAACTGATTATAATTCTAACAAAATTATGTGTACAAGTTTTTTGAACAACAATGTGATTTAGTGCTCAAATTATATAAAAACCTGAGGTTCATACACCTCACATGATAATTTTCATTTTATTTTTTGTGATATTTCCTAATGAAATTAAGTAGATATGTTTTCTTAAGTCTATCGGTTCAAGTGATACATATCTCAATAAAAATCAAATTAATTTCGCAAAATGTGTTTTGGTGACAAAAAAAGTGATATCAATTCATATCTTCCTCCAGTAACTATATATATATATATACAAATTTATATCGTTCGGGTTGACTTCAAAGTCTTACATGATTAAGAATATATCTTAATGAAATAAATGAATACTTGTGCACCTAGTTCATATCATTAGTAACAATGATACCAAAAATGAGCGCAAGTGCTTCAAAATTTATAACAATCACTTAGAAATATTTCACTCGCATTTAATAGTTTCAATTCTCGATAAAATTCCACTTGGCTGGAATCGCATATTTATTTATTTTAATTAAACAAAATTAAATTGATTATTCTTATATACATATGTAGTTTACGACATTTAAAAAGTTCACCTTATTATTGAAAAGTAACGCACATTCATAGCAACAATGCTTGCTTGATTATTTATTTGTTATAAAAAATTGTAATTAAGCGCAAATCTAATACAAATATTCCATGGTGTTTAAGTACAATATATGCACAATAAAAATCAATTAAATTAATTTTTATAGCTTTTAAATAATTAGCAAGTCACACAATTTCAAATGGTTTAAATAAATAAATCACACACACAAACCAATTTAATTTTATATGCGATAAATATTGGAGCGCCAAGTGAACAAGCGATAATTGCACAGCTCTAACCGATATAAGAAACACATCCACAAAGGAATACTATAAAAAGAATAGCACTTCATAAGTAAATAATGAATAACAAGAAACTAGAAAAAACTTTTATAATTATTGTTATATTTTACTACGGTAAAAAGTTGGCAAAGCAAGGGCAAAATAAAATGGTAATTTCAACTGCTATTGTGCGGTAAAATCACACACATAAGTGTATGCACCTATATGCGAATGGACATTTACCCACAATTCAAACACACGCGGCAGGACAAAAGTAATAAACTTCATTTAACGTGCAAAATTCAGATCAAACAGAAGAGAATAAAGCACTTTTATTGGCAGACATATGCACATGCGCGTCTGCACGTGGTTGTAATACGGTCACTTTTTATAGGTATGCGGTCATACGGTCTTGTTTATAGGAAAATACCATTAGGCTGCAGAAAATTCTAGGTCATTGCTATGCTTATATGTGGAGTTTGTGTATTTGTAATGCATCGTTAAATGGTTTCCACCGCACGACGAAAATTTTAATAATCATTTATTTGTATGTATGTATTTAAATACATGTATTTATATCTGTATTGACATATATATGTACATATGTCCGCACGACCAATTTGAAGAACGACATAAAATCAATGCAAATTATTCCAGCATCAGCGAGCAACAGTTTAAAATTAAATTCCAGCCGAATAAAGTTCAATGAAACGTCGAGCCATTCAAGCAACCACCCCTCTGGACAAGAGTACGATGTATGTATGTGATTCCTAGTGCAGAAAAACAAAAACAACGCAATTATAGCATTTAAACATTGCTGAGGTTTTCCAGGACTTAAATATTTATTTTTAAAGTGGTTAATTCCGTCGGTTACTGCTATTTAAAGCGCCACCAAGTCCATTTAAGGGTGAAATGTTGTGAGGTGGTTTGGAAAATACAAGACTACAAGAGTAAATTTGGCGCGAAGTATAGAATATAGTATAGCTGAAGTAAGTAGAACTCGTTGGTTGAATATCCTTTGTCATATATATGAAATTTGTGGAAAATGTTTATTAACTAAACTACAAAAATATGAAAAGCTCATTTTGGGGCGCCTTGTGTGAAGGACTAGCATGCCATCCTATGTTTGTATATAATCGCACATTCAATTTTATCACTAATGCGGGCATACCAGCGGCAAGTAATTTCTGAAAATATATTTGTCCATGGCTTCCTTGTTATCTACTACATGTAAATAAGTATGTACATATGTATGTAAATACTGGAGAGTCTATATGGAACACTCACGCTACGCCTTAGCTTCTAAGTTGCTACAGCAAGGACTTTTGTTTGGAGTTTGCACACAATTTGCGCTTCAGCGTAAATTCATCAATGTCAGCGTTTGGCTGACTAAATGGATGCAAATGAAATTAGTGGCGAAATTAATATAATTGATTAGCGTTTCGCCTTTTGAAAAAAATCCCACATACAGGATGACCGACGACAAGCAATTATGGAGCGAAAGCAATCTGGAGGATGTTTAAATGAAAAGCAGTTTAGTGTAGTAGTTTGTTATAGCCAACAGAGGTGGACTTACTTTGCGGGAGTAATTATACGAAATATATGGGCATCACATTTGAATTATTTCTTTTGAAATTAAACCATAAGTATACTTATTAAGCACATGTTTTAAATATAATATGTATGTAATTTAAATTTGAACTGACAATACTATATATAAAATATTCTGTACATCCCAACATTGTACATATATATTAGCGCAGATCGGGATTAGTTCTCTACAGTCGACAGATTTTTGTTCACATCATCTTTCTTAGAAAAGACCGGCTAAGTCTCTCAACTATGAAATAAGAGTTATCCAAATGTTATTGCAAAGATATTTCTTTAATTTTTTCACGGTTTATCCCGGTAGTTACTTGGATACTTAAACTAAAGGTTGTATCTATGAAAGTAAGGGATAAAATAGTGATAAAAGTTCCATGAATAAAATCACGAATAATACTCGTACATTTTCTAATAAAGATTGTCGTGCTAAGCCTGAATGAATTTACATAATTTTGGATCCTTTGAATATTATATGTGGGACAATTTGAGCTTTACTCAAATTCTTTAGATTTCAAACTAAAACAGAATGTTGATAAACAATATATATGGTACCAAAGTCTCTCGATATATGTGTGGTATCGATATTTGGATCCTATATGTAAACTGAACTCATTAAACTCAAGCGAGCACTCTGCATGAGTTAATCGCTTGTAGAGTTATTTAAAAAAAAAAATTTTAAATAATTTGTATTCAAATCAGTTTCCCCTTCAGTTTGTGCTGCACTTGTTTATCTTTTGACTTCTGGAAAGCCACTAGTCCCACGTTCCCTTTTTACGAATTATATTTTCTTATACGAGTTTTCTTTACGCCGCTTGTTTTCCAGTTTCTGAACATATTATGGTCCATTGCGTCCTTTGGAAGTTATGTTGCAAGACAAATTTAACTTCAATTTTCTTTATTTTATTATATTATTTTTGTTCTTCAAAACTTGTTGTTGGATACACTCATTAAACAATTTCATGCATTTTTTAAGATTAATCACTTCATAATTCGTTTACTTTGCCCTTTATATTTTAAAGTAACCTCGCTGTTGTTAGTGCTGTAGATTCATTTACTGTCCAGGTAAATCAGAGATAATTATCTGTGCTATAAAAGTGGAATGAGTAAATTTGAATGAAAACATGTAATGAAGGATGTTAGCGCAGTGCGGGCACTGTTTGCGAAGATATTACTATTTAAGGATTCTGCCCTAACAAACTTTCTTATATCTTCTAGTTATACTTTCGCAACCTGTTGCACAGAGTATCATAGTTTTGTTCACATAACGGTTGTTTGTGTCACCAAGAAATATAAGAGTTAGATATGGGGTTATATATACATAAATGATCAGGATGACGAGTAGATTTGAAATCCGGATGTCTGTTCGTCCGTCTGTCCGTCTGTCCGTGCAAGCGATAACTTGAGTAAAAATTAAGATATCTTAATGAAACTTGGAACACATGTTCCTTGGCACCCTGAGGAGGTTGCTTTCGAAAATGGGCAAAATCGGTTCACTGCCACGCCCACAAAATGGAGGAAACCGAAAACCTATACAGTGTCATAACTAAGCCATAAATAAAGTTATGAAAATGAAATTTGGAACATAGGATCCCATTAGGGAGGGGCACATTTGGATGTAATTTTTTTGGAAAAGTGGGCGTGACCCCGCCCTCAAATAAGTTTTTTTGTATATAACTCGCAAACCAATAAAGCTATATAAGCCAAACTTTCTGCAGTCGTTTCTTTTAGCCATTTCCTTATACAGTCCAAAAATGAAAGAAATCGGATAATAACCACGCCCACCTCCCATACAAAGGTTAGGTTGAAAATTACGAAAAGTGGGTTAACTCCCTAACGAAAAACGTCAGAAACACCAAATTTTACATAAGAAATGGCAGAAGAAAGCTGCACTGAGATTTTTTTACAAAATGGAAAATGGGCGTGGCGTCGCCCACTTATGGGTCAAAAACCATATCTCAAGAACTATTCGACCGATTTCAATGAAATTCGGTATATAACACTTTCTTGACACCCTGATGACACGGGTGGAATATGGGCGAAATCGGTTCACAACTACGTCTACTTCCCATATAATCCAATTTTGAATTCCATCTGATTCGTTCACTTTATAATGTATTCATAAGGAACCAATGAAGCTAGTGGAATAAAACTTTACACAAATACTGTATTTGAGCTGTGACATCACTTGTGGAAAAATTGTCAAAATCGGACCATGACTTTTCAAGGCCCCTGATATCAAACATTAAGAACTCAGTGCCTAAGGTTAATTTTTCACCGAAAATATAGGTAAATCCCCCAGATATTTTAATGTAATTCATTCCCTCTGAATTTTTTTCTTATAACAGTTTCTCTCTGTACCTGAAATGGTAAAAATCGGGTCATAACTTCCCCCAGATCCCATATACCTAATTATAAGTAATATTAAATTAAGTGATCGTATAGTCTTCGATACATTGTATCTTGGTGGTGAAAACGAGTGAAATCGGTTTAGGAATTACCTCAGTCCCCATATACTATTTATGATGATTTTCGTTATTCTATTGAACTTTATGCCGAATATATGGGTCGAATTGTGTTGTCTTTATAAAATTACATCAATAAATTGCGAGAGTATAATATGTTCGGTTACACCCGAACTTAGCCCTTCCTTACTTGTTTTTTGTAATTTTGTTTAACTATATTGGTACTAAAATATATCTGATTACCTTAAAAATCAAATTGATATAAATTAAACTGAAATACATGTTAGATAAGACCATTTATATTACAATCTCTTGATTTTCATTTCAAAGGAATAGTGATGGTCTATTGTTAGTCTTCACTCGGTGCAAATATCTGACCTCAAGCGCCGTTTTGTTTGATACAAAAACGACTCATACTCTCTTTAAATGTCAAATGCCAGGCAAAGTCTCTGATGCAATTTATGAATATACATGGTATCATCACTTTGATTTATTATCTTGACATTCGAAAGCTTCCACGTCGTATATTACTCCCTCTGTATATATAAAGATTTGTGTACTCTAATATTTACATTGAGTATCTAAAATAGAATTTCGTTACATTTAACACCATTTTGATCAAAGTAAGTAAAGTTTTTGTAACTGGGCACGTTCCACTCAAATTAAACATGAGTTAGTATTTATATATAGTGACATACAAGTGGTTTTGTATATATTCAAATGTTATCAAGTAACAAACGTGATTATAAATGTCATGTGTTATCTTTTATTTTATTATTTGGACATTGCTTCTTAATGAGGAGTTATGACGTCTCCTGGTGTTGTAAGTGTTTAAATAAATAAGTAATTATAAATATATCGCTTATGAGCTTTTGATATATTATATTTTCATATGTGTATATACATAAATATTAAAATGTTTTGGGTGTAGTAAACAACAACAAATGAGGTTGGGGATGAATTATTGCTGGGGTTAAACTGATCTTTTATTAACCAATCGGTTTAATCTGTTCAGATTTTATATAAGCGAACAATTGGTCCTGAAGCGAATGATGAAGTTCAACGGAAGTTATTAAGAGTCGAAATATCGATATTGTATGTAGTTTCTTCTGCTTAGGAACTAGCATTTGGCCCCATAGAGGCACTTTCTACCAAGCCTTCGGAGTGTTCTTTCCACAGGAGTAAAAGTTCTGCTTGGATTCCCAGGTCTTTTCGAATATCCAGTTGCGAAAGTTCAGTGTGAAACCGGATTAAGACAATTTCGTCCGCTATGTTATTGATATGCGAGTCCTCTTTAATAGGTGCTCATTTCTAAAATTCGCTTAAACGAAGGAACAAAGGATGCCATTAACAACAAATTTAAATTGGATAATAAAACACTTTTCCATGCATTCTTTGCATAATCAAACAAAAATAAACAATAAAAATATAATTAGAATTGCTGTTATGTCTGAATAATGTTTGTTCAAATCAGATTAAATTTATTTAATTAAGGAATAATACAATTAATTATATAATAAACAGACATTCAATCTTGTAAACAATATCCACCAAAAAGTTGGGCCTACAACAAAAATTATATGTATGAATATACATATGTTACTCGCATGTTTAAACAATTTCTTACGACTCTTTATGCCTTAACTGTTGCTGTAGTTGTTGTTTGTTTAAAGCAATTTAATATTTGTCAACCATATTTGGTCAACAGGCGAATCTTCGAATACGAATTGCTCTGTAGATAAAGTGTTAAGAGCAATAAAATACAACAACAATAATAAATTGTCATTAAGTCTGTGGGTGGTGTGTGAGCATGACACCATGTTTTCGCTTCAACTTCGGCTTATGAGCATTGGCGGTAAGCAATGCATTGCAGACGCCGCTACGTGATTGGCCAGCTAAACACGATTTGAATCGGATTTGCGCTAGCGTCATTTCATTGCATGTTTTGTTTTGCTAAGCTTTCTAACCGAATAATTCATATTTTTACGGCGCTTATCTACAAGGGTAAGCAAGAGAAACCGCGGTATCTTTGGAATTGGAAAAAGATTTGGAGAAGCAATTGCTGCACACGCATTCTTTTATCTCATGCAAACGCTTTGCTACTTGCTTTCGCGCAGAAATCGGAGCCCAAGCAGCTTTGTGCAATTTCCAGTAAAATTTCTTCGAACAAACGTTATGTCTGTATGTATGTATGTACGTGTATATTTGAGTATTAATCGTGTGGTATTATAAAGTATTTACAATCACCCGGGAGCATGTGTGAATAATAAGTTCCCCAAAGTGGATTGTAATACTTAAGAAGTGAAGAATTACAAAATATACATTTTCATATTATATATCTACTGAACGGAATTGGAAACGTTCAAAGCGAGGAAATTCCATTCGAATTTATCAATTGAGCAACATATTCATTGAACATACAACAATTTTAGCTCGTGATGCCAGAGTGCGCCAATTATATGCATTTTGTATGCAAATTGCAATGCATTTGGATATGTACGTGTGTGTAAGAGTGTGTGCAAAGCTATTTCACGTGCTTCAATCAATATATTTACGCATCCATATTACAAAACGAAACAGAGAAGAAATTTTGTCTCAACTCATTGGAAACAGTTGTAGTCGCTCAACGCCGCCTTATGTACCGTAAACATTAAATTTCAAATGCGTCAATGAACTTGGCGGTCAATCAAGCGAATTACAGTGTGCTGAGCGCATGCAAAAGAGATTTATTTTTTGCATTTGTGTAATTAGCGTAAAACCGGTTAATTGGTAATCGGCTAATTGATAATTGCCTCGAATTAAATTTTTTGCCTAATATATGTTAAAAAGTATACATTTTCGTATTTCCTTGAATGCCGCAAAAAGATCGTCTTTTAGGTATTAAAATAATTATTTCTTAAATAAGTCAAATAGGTTTGACCAACTGGTATAGGTTGTTGAGTGCAACCAAAAATGACAATACTAAACTTTGCTTAATAGCAAAACGAAACTGTATTCGATTCGCCAAGTATTGGAGAGTAGCGAAAATTCATCACTCAGGTTACCTCTGTTAAGTGTTAACCAATATTTGCATTAAAAACCAGAAAATATAATATTTTGATTCGAAATCACGTTGTAAGCATATCTCCTAAGTATCAAAGAAGTTGTTCTAAGAAGCAAAATAAATTTATTTTATTTGATTACAAATCCAATGAATCCATTTCACTGTGCAACGCATTTACTGCATTGGCAATTTCAGTGCACTACGGCATCTTAATAATCAGCAGCCAAACACACACTATACATACTCATACACAAAAACCTGCACCTCCAATATGGATCTGATTTTATAGAGTTCATTAATCAATTTAAAATATATACACAAGTCTGCATACACATAAATATAAATATTCTTTTTATTAGCAACGCGCGAGCCAGTTATTGTTATTGTTGCCTATTTGTGGCTATAAGCAATTTATTGCAACACTGTGTTGTGTACTGCAGAATCTCGTAGCTTCTCACTCGGTGCCTAATGTCCGCAGCGCATCAAAGATTTGCATCCAACTTGTCATGGCTGTTACTCACAATCTATCGGCATCGACTTGCGTTGCGAATATGCATAAAACGCATCATTATTGTTGTTGCTGTTGTTATTCACAGCTCATTGAGCTCTCATTATGAATACGATATTTATTATTTATTGCACACAAATATTTACATCGTCCAATGATGGAAGTTGCATAGGCTTGAACTTAGATACAGACGTGTGTAAATACATTAATTTTTGAATTTTTCTATTAATTCTACATAGGTGTTTAAATGCTTTAAAGTAATAGATTTAGTATATACATAAAGTGCATTTCCAAAATATTTACAAAATACTCGAATTTGCATAAAAAAATTTAAGCTCATGAAATTAATAATATGAAATATATATTTTAATAATATGAAATCGAGGTAAAGGTTTTAAAGTCGAATGAAGACATGGGGATTCTATTAAATCCACATATTATCCTTGAAGTTTGAAAGTAAAGTTACTAAAAAGAAGCAAAATTCAAACTTTATTTAAAGTTCTCTTGGAGGCAACTACAATAAACGTTCCTAAAGTACTTATTCTCATAATGCCACCCACATACAGATCCAACAATGAGCTACCGTGGCCATCAAGAAGTGTGGTATTTGCCAAAAAACTTAACTAAGCAAATGATTTAAATTGCTGTTTATAAATGAGTGGCGCAGCAAGCAGCGATGAACGAGACGCAACAAGTTCACTTAACCCGATTCCTCCTTTCACGTGAACTAATCGCCTGGGGACTCTGGCAACAAAGCTTATAAAAGAATTGGTTAACCGGGAAATGTATTTGTATTATTGTAGCGCTTTATTAATTATAATTTAAAGCGCCATAATATGCTCATTAAACTTAAAATAAACAGCGCCAATAACGCAAAGCCTCGAGTTGCAAGTGGCGAGCGACAAGTGGCAAGCGACGACCAGTTATCGGTTAGTGGTAGACGGTAAAATAAGTGTACAACTAATTAGACACCATTAGTGTCAACTAAAAAGCAAGTGCTAACCGCATGGAGTCTACAAATTTCAGTTGCCACTGTGGCGGTTTAAGGTTTTAACTCTTGTGGCAAGTAATGGTGTAGCATTTCGCTACAACAGTGGCAAATGGTGGCCAAGAGTAATAAATTACCGGTTTACTGGGTGCGTACTTACCGGCGAAACAACAACCACTTTGATGCCATAATTTTATTTATATTTTTATTGTTGTTGGTGGCACAATGTAAATATTGCCATTGCTCACTAAACAAACTATCTGGTAAGACTGTGCCACTGGCATATAACAAGTCGAGTTAGTGAAGGCTGGGAGCAGCAGTTACCGCAAATGAAATTTTGTTAAATTTGTCGCATTAATGAACGTTTTGTTGTCATTCGGTTGAGAAGTTAAAAACAATGTGGTGGAAACGCTAATGGGCTTTGGAGGAAATTATATTTAAAATAATATTATTGCGAAATGTTTTAAAATGCTATGTTAGTATTACTATTTTCTATATTGTTTCGCGAATAAAGAAGGCAAAAGACAGGAAAATGTTCACTGAAAACAGAAATTTCTTGACCGACATATATATATATATATATATATTTGGCGTAGGAACCGCTTTAAGCGATTATAGCCGAAACCACCAGAGCGCTCCACTCATTCATCCTTTTTGCTTTTTGGCGTCAACTGGAAACACCAAGTGACGGCTTGCATCGAACACTTTCAGAACAGCAGTGTTTTCATCCATTCGTAAATTATGACCTAGCCAGCGTAGCCGCTGTCTTTTTATTCGCTGAACTATGTCATCGTATAAATCGTACAACAATGTTAAGTGGTCCATAAATCTTTCGCAGAACTTTTGTCTCGAAAACCCCAAGAGTCGTTTCATCGGATGTTATTATCGTCCACGCTTCAGCGCCATAAAGCAGGGCGTGAATAACGAGCGACTTGTAGAGGTTGATTTTGGTTCGTCGAGAGAGGATTTTACTTTTCAATTACCTACTCAGTCCATAGTAGCACCTGTGGGCAAGAGTGATTCTGCGTTGGATTTCAAGGCTGACATTATTATCGGTGTTGATTCTAGGGCCTAGGTATACGAAATTATCTACGGCTTCAAAGTTATGACTGTCAACAATGACTTGGGAACCAAGACGCGAGTGCGCTGACTGTTTGTTTCATGACAGGAGATATTTCGTCTTGTCCTCGTTCACCACCAGACCCATTCGCTTCGCTTCCTTATCCAGTCTGGAAAAAGCAGAACTAACGGCGCGGGTGTTGTTTCCAATGATATCGATATCATCGGCGTACGCCAGCAGCTGTACACTCTTATAGAAGATTGTACCTTCTCTAGCTTCTCAGCTCGTATTATTTTATCCAGCAATAGATTGAAGAAGCCAGACCGGCATAATAAAAAATAATTTCAAAATAAAAAGTTGACTAGAGAGTAGGAAATCAATACTCTTTATTAATGTAAGTTTAGATCGATCGAGTCAGTTTTTAGTATAAACGTGCTCTATGATACACGGGCTAAAACGTGGTAAAAGAATCATTTCAAAGAAAAACATTTTCAACAAGTTCAATTGAAATTCGTGAATACTAAACGATAACTAACATCGATTCCATTACCATTCAAAATAGAACTCCACATGGGCGATTACTTCTTTAATAAATTTCATGCCAACGAGGATTATTTTGAGATCTGACCGCAAGAAAAAACCGCTGTGGATCTATACATTCATTGAGATACTGTTTATGGAAATCCATTATATCATTTTGTCATTGAATAGTAATTCTGAAAATTACTGACAATGAAAAGTATATGATCAAAGATCACTTCCAAAGATGTTCCACGTGTTGGAAAATGCCCGCTTAATGATTTAACCTCACTACCAATCGCATACTTGTCGCAAGCAAACCCTCCTAGTCTAATTAGTTCACTGCGTGTCTATTAAAGACAATCGCGACCAAAACAAAGTAAAAAACTCAATTATTGCAGAATAAAAACTAGTTTGGCATACGCTTGGGAAGGCAGTCTGCCAAGTCGCGGACTCCACAGTTACCTCTACAGTTTACTTAGCAATTCTGAAATTAAAATTGTACAAATTTGAGTAGACAAACACTTGCTCTTGTTTGTGGTCATAAAAAAGTGTTTGTTTATATGTAGATCCCAATTTTATTGTACCACTTGCTGTGTTGCTAATTAATAATAGATAGCGTAATTAATTTTTCAGCAAAATGTTACAAATACTGAGTGCGTATGCCAATAGAAATAAAAACGGTGCACATACATAAATACGTACCGATTTTAACAAACATACAGATTTATGTATATGCACATGAATAAAATATGCTTTGCGATAATGATTTAGTAAAACTATTGGCGTACACATGCGTGATGGCTTTGCCTTTTCTTTTCTCTTTTTTCTGTTGATAAAAATTGAAAATTCCATAAAAATATAATAATATAAATCATGAGGATCTTGACTAAACAGTCGATATAATTTTTGTACAATTTTTTATCACTTCATTTTGGTATTTTGAATACTAATTGCATTCCTTTAACTCGCGTGCGCAACATAATCATTTATGTTAATTCACTTGTCAGTTATATTTTCCATAATGCATAGTCTGTCATCGCAGTTCAACGAGCTTGGACTCCTACACATTTTAATTGTGCACTTTAGACATTCACTTCAAAAGTTTGCCAACAAATGATAATTAATCACTCTAACCTACTTCACCCGCAATCAAGTATCCGTTTTAAGGCGTCTTATACAAAAGGCACGGTATGAATAGAAAAGAACTCACATGCATACTCTCGTTGCTATCTTTAATAGTATAAAGGAAGTAATAATAGATGTGTAAGACATTGGATCATCCATATCTAACCAATTCATGACATAATTTGAGGTAGTCATTGCACATTTTTCAGTAACTCGTTTCTCTCTGTCTTCCTTCAATTTTCATTTACTTCTCATAATTACTAATAATGGCATTTAAAGCAAATATTTTCGCCTAACGTGCTTTGATTTTGTCTGAGTATTTAAATATTCACACAAAAATGCCACTAGCAGAATATTGTCAGGTCACTTGACAAGCGCCTACAACAACAGCAACAACCAAACATCAAAAAGCCAACAAATAGTAAATCACTCTACTTACAAACCAACCTGGACATGCACATTTCTACATTGAATGTGTTATAAATACATACGGACATACATACATAGTATATAAGTGGTACGTGCGCCAACTGCAACTTGTTGCAGCATGTAAATCATTGGCAACTTGGAATTTCCTTGATCATACTATTTCTTATTTTACTGCAGTACATTTCTTTTTTCTTTTTTCTATTTTTATAAACTTTACTTTTTGCCTTCCTCCGCTTGTAAGCATGCAAATTGTTGCACGGCTGATTGTTTCCAGCAAAAAGTTACTTATACGCAACGGTGCACCACTGACAAGCACTACAACTACACGTATTGCCATTAAAGTTGTTTTTACTTTGAAATTAGCGCCTTGAGATGTCACTTAAATGATGAAAAATATTGCTCATTAAAGACCTGCAAGTGAAGTGCCCTGCGTGGATGTAAAATGGCGACGGAAACCGTCCTCAAGGCACAGCTGTTTCCTTACTTTGGCTGTCCTCTCTATATGATGGCTGGTAGCTGGTCGCAGTGTTCATTCGTTATTTGTTTATTTATTTTTTTTTCTTTCCTATATCTGTTTGAAATTTCACTTGTGTGCTCCGAGCATAGACTAAATCTTTGCTGTAAATATGTAATGCGCTCGAATGTTGCAAGCAAATTGTCATCGGTTCATAAACTTAAAGGTGAACACAGCTAAAAATCAAAATTAGTATAAATTATACTAAGAAAATTATGAGTATTTGTATGAGAAATATAGCGCTTGAATAATAATTGTATGTATTATAAATGGCATTTAAAGCAACAACAGACATCTAGAAAATTAGCCCTCGTTCGTAGACAGGACACTCCAAGAAGTTACATATTTCAGTTTGGCTATCGAAACTTAAATAATTGTATATGATGTATATACATATATACATTTCATTCAATTAGTTAAGAGCAAGCTTGTTTTAAAGGCATTTAAATTTTTTTTCTTGGATAGTGACCAAAGAAATGACGAAAAGAATACGGCTAATAAAACTCAATCAAATATTTCAGACCAATATAGACTGCATATAATAATCTCGTGTAAACTTATTATTTCTTAAATTTGCATTAAAATAGATTTCAACTACTATGCCTTTCCAATTTCAAAAGCAATTGATGCAAACATTATCTAATTAAATGAACAAGTTTATATTATCACTTATTTACAAAAAAATCTCTTTATTTACAGGTCAGCACGTGGATGTTAAAATGATTATATCGAGATTATTGCAATACAGTGTTGACCGCTCAAATTGCATTAATTCTGAATCAACTAACATCTTCTAAATAAAACAATATCAAACAGTTTTTCTTAAATCTTTTATTAAATAAATAAAATTTTCACAGCCCTGATTCATTCGGCTTTTGTACAAAATAAACACTCGCGTCGTCGAAACGACGAGGCATGACTTTCCAGGGTTAATACTTTAGTGTAGTTTAACCAAATTGTATTACTTAATAGGGCAAACGTTGCAGTTAGTGAAAAGAGCAATTAACTTTTCATCAAATGATATGAAACCAAAGAGTATGGTTACAGTTAAAAAGTTAATAGTTTTGATAGTAATGCTTAGTAATTTTCATTTTACTCCGCCGATGTTACCTCCAAAAATATTCTATATCCACAAGTACATATAGAGAAAATTAATATTCCAAGGACTTCCACTATTGACTCTATTCCAAAGATCTTTTAAAATGGAAAATGCACAAACTTCAAAAATGGATGAACAAAAACTTTACCTGACTATTGCGTTCATTATTTGCATAAAAAATAAATTAAGTAACTCGTATTTGTACCAGGTTGTATATTTTCGACAAGGTATGAATAATTATTTGTGTGTCCTGATTGGCAATTCCGCACAGACATTTAGTGATTGAAATTAAGTGAAGGTCCGCTTCTCCGCTGTCTGCTTTTCGTCTAAACCACATTGCTTGGTTTGCAGACCTTCAAATGCAGCAACAACAGTGAAAATTTGACATGCAAGTTGTACTCGAATATATTTATTATTTGATGCATAAATCTACTTTCAAATAAACTCTATTGTATAGATAGAGATATATGTATATCGCGCGCTATGCGGTCATAAGAATGAAGTAGTTGCAAAAGCAACGAAAAATAGGAACTAGAAAAGAGAAACCAGTTTATTTCAAGTCGCAATAGAATATTTGATGCATTTTTATAAGAAAACTAAAGACTGTCCACATAGGGTTTTATTACATACCAATGCACTACTAACTAGTTGCTTCTTCATGAACCAACGATTTCCCCACTGGGATGATTCAAATCCACAATGTACATATCTACTATAAAATATACATAAACATATGTGCATTTATTTGCATAGACATAAATATGACTAAATAAATAATGCCTTTTCTTAATTACAGTGATATGACTTGCGGAATAATTGGTTTTCCTATGCATATTTTGGGATATAAACGTTAACAGTGATCGCGGTTAGAATCATTACCGTTAATTAAACCAACATGTTTACACAAAATTATGGAAATAAAAGTAAACAGATACTTTACATAATTTCAGTTGTTTATAAGTTAGTTGTTTATGAGTATTTATTTAGTAATAGATTTATGTATGTAGTTGTATATATTATTGTCTAGTAGCAAGCACATTTATTCAGGCTATCTAATGCCTAATTGTCCCTTAAGCAACAAATCAACCTGTCCTTGAGACGTTTCTACCGCAATGCAGTCAATGAAGGCCAATCAACTAACGGCGGATCTAAGCTTAAAACTTTTCCCTCAAAATATTCGTTCAACCACTTTCATAAATACTTTAACCAAAAGTTTAGAGTTATGCTACTGAATGATAATCCCTAGTTAAACAAGAAAGCATATGGGGTTACAGTAAAAGTGGTGAGTAACTCCTATTTTAAGCTCCATACTCTTCGCTTTATCTTCACGCAATAAGCACTTTGGAGGAAAACAAAAATAAATAAATTATTGCCCAGCAAAGGCACAACTCAGCATAAACCACAAAATGTATTCGACTGACAAGTGCATAACGGTATGATAACAAATTTGGAGAGAAACAAATGAGAGAGAGCTGAATACGGATGGTTACTAGTATTTGGTTGCCAAAATATTTTTAAGGACCAGACACCCAGAAAAAAATAGTCATTATATACGTTTTGAGCAAATATTTCTAAAATATTTGGATATACTCGTATATGTATGTATTTATATGTCTAGAGACCCAGAGCATATGCGAGAGTTGCTCCACTCGAACACCAACCGCGATGCTAAAAGGAGATCCCCAAGCTTTCAAGCTAACAATGACGAACAGAAGTATGCTGAATGACCGCAGTTTTACATCACTAAATCGAGTTTGCTTCCCTTGTCTGGCTTTCAAATATAGTTTCTCTTACCCTACGCTAAATCGAATCGAATACGTCGCAGGCAAATAGCCAAACGCTTGTGCTGGTAGCGGTGGCTTGTAGCATGGGTGCGGCGACTAACGGACAGCAACGGTTATGCTGTCATTTTCCATATTTTATTTTTTCATAGTTTCTGTGCCGTGGTACTTTTGCGCTGTCATGCATTTTATGTAAATTTCTATGCAAATGTACCGCAAATGTGTGTATGTACGTTTGTATAGTAGTAAATATATTTATATATGTATGAGTAAATAAATGGCTACTGCTTATCATCGAGTGAGTATCCTTGTACCATCAGTCAAATAACTATACTCAACAAATAAACCCTATATCACAACAACATTCAAAGTGGAAGCATTTAAAGCATACACACTCACTTACATATCTACTTACCTAACTGTGTATATTTATGCGTTGAATAAAGCACATTGGCTACCAAGACAAAGCGTACAGCTGCAAACCGCCGTTGGAAAACAAGTTTGGTATTTCACTCGACATGCCGGCGAAAGGACATTGCTTTATAGTTGACAAATAGCACCATTGCGACAATGCGGAGAGATTGGCTGAAACTGTTTTCACACATATATACATTCTTACAACAACATTCACACGTGCGCACAGTTTATTTTAATACTTATGCCCTCGCAACATGTTGCACGTGGTATAATAGTTTTGTTCATATAAAGTATGTTTGTGAAATCTAAAACAAACGGAAATCAATATGGAATTATATGATATATGTCATAATGATTCTACACCATATCGTAGCCACTACCTCTAAAAGGTTTAGTCTGCATATTCCGAAAACTACCAGAGCTATGTAAACCGAATTGATAGAAAACATATCACCCTCATCTTTAACATGACATGAAAGTTTAATTTAACTCCCAAAATGTTTTCATATTTACCATGTCGAAACATTGGACATTGGGTGTGACACTACTCAATCTGTATAAAATTGTCCATTTCACAAACTTCTTGATCTTATTCCATCTTAACTTATGATACAGTGTTAAACTGGATGAAATCGAAATATAACCACAACACTCACTTTATAATTCCTTTCTAAAAGACTGAATTGTCTTACAATACACAGCTTAGACACTTAGCTATTATTACAGATATTGAGAAATAATGGTGTATAACTTCTACTGACCCTCGCTTATTGAGTTGCGGGATCTCTGCTTTAACTGTTTACATTTAACAGTAAACAATTCCTTATCATTCTATATTATTACCGATCAATATGTAAGGTATTTCACGTATACTTTGTGACTAAATATCGATTCTTATTTTAGATCGGTGATCTTTCCTTGGAACAAATACAAATAGTATTTTGATATATAGTATGCGATATACTTGCCCATATTACTTACTAACGAAAATAGAAATTATATGAAATGTTATTAAACAAAAGTTTTCTTACAAATTGCAGGGGCATTAAATGTTTGGCTGCAACGGAAATTAGCACTTCCTTCCTTCTTTTATTTTGAATCTGTCACTAACAGCATTTGTATTCGCTTTGCGTAAGTGCTTCCTGTGTGTCCTGCATATGCGTTTTATTGCCAATTGAGTAAAAAGATATAAAAATAGTAGAATGTCCTCACGATTAATGAAGCATCACCAATTTGAAATCATTATAGCGTTAGAACTAGAAAAGGGATAGCAAACAGACATACTTATGAGCATAGAAAAACATTCATCTGTGTACACATCATATACGTTCTACCTTATGTGGCTACTCGCCTAAGATATTGCCATTTATTTTTTATACGCATTAGACATTTTTCTTACTCTTATAAGGGATAAATGTGTAATATAAGAAACACCAAACCTAATTTTTAATTTAATATAATTGATTAATAGCGCTGTGCTTAGCAACTAACTACCGAGCAATGACCTTTATTACGAAAAATGGCGAGCTTCATCTATTATAATTAAATATGATTTTCTTTAACTTTCTTGAGTGATTTTTTCACTCATTGTGGACAGTAATTTTTCTTGCAAAAACCTTAAATGAAATACGTGCTCCACTACGTATACGCAATATTGTTTAACATGTTGCTTCATACTTACAGACGCAAGTGCATAGAAGCAGTGCTACTTCAAAAGCAACTATAACACTATCAAATAGAAATACTAACACTTGGAAAGCGGAATTTAACGCGACTTTATAGCGCATAAAATTTTACAATTGTTCTGTCATAAACTGTTACATGGAACGAAAACATCCCATGTTGGAAAATTTACAGTGCTAACATGAAGTGATATGAGTTCATTTTATTACTAACATTACTTGACATTTTAAGGGTATTTTGTTCGGAATTTTTAAGGTTTGTAAAATAATTATTTTATTTTCTAATAATATTGTAGTAATCACTTTATTGTAGTCCCTACAGGGTATTTAAATATATGAATTGTACTCGTGCATGTGTTTTAATAATAAAAATTCAATAAAAGTAGTGCAATGAAAGCAATTCGCATATATTTGTATATTGCTTTACAAAGTGCCGTTAGAATTATTACAACAACAAAAACGATTTGTTGGTAGCATGTTGCTGTGGTTTTTATATAGTATGCATAGTACTATATCGCATATTCAACAAATAAATTTGTATACGTATGACGAAATATTGCAAATGCTGTTAAATACTCCCAACTTATACTTCTCAGATAAAACCTCGTGACAATGTTCCTAATTGTTTGCTACTCACAAGACATTTATTCAACAAAATCGCAGTCAAAGAATCAAAAATAATGAATAAGTTTAAAAAATACAATTTATATATTCTGATAATAATAACTCAACTTTACTTAGGTGCTGACTTAATACGTTTTTTTTTAATAACTCACCCATTGCACTTAGCACACATCGATTCATATACTTACTCCTTGAATTAAAGTATTAAGTTCTGCTGGAAGATATTGTACAATTTATGATTGAGCTGTGTTATACGGAATGCAGCGAGAGCATTTGTTCAACAAATTATGGAATGGAAAAGACCAATTCATTATAAAATAATAGATATTCTAAAACCAGCATGCACTTATCCCGATATGAATAAACGTAAATTATTTGTAAATTTATTTAAATGTTTTATTTATTTATTCTATTAATATACATATATAAATATAATTCCTCATTAGAGGGCGTATCTCTTATGTTCTAATCCCATATTTTGTATATTTTCAAAGGCTTGAAGAACTGTGTATGAAAAAGCGTTTGTCAACGAAATAATATTATATTATTGATACTAAAAATAATATTTATTTTTCTTTTATTGAAATTAGTTCAACAGTTCAAAGTGGATTAACCCTAACTGACTCCTTATATAAGTACAGTAATAATAATATGTAATTTTCTTAGTGTTTTCATTTAGTCAAGCACTTATACCCACTTTCCTAACAGAGCAATGACATTGTCTAATGTTGCAGTCAGACACAATTTCACACATGAATACATTCAAATATCGCATTCGATTAAGTAAATTTTACAAGTATGCTTATTTATTAGTCAACAGCAAAATATATTGTGAGCATTGAGGACCTTAATCCAAAATTTCCATGACTTCAAGCGAAAAGCAAAACAAATGTGCTATAATTTTAAATACATTCAAACAGACATATGCCAATAGGTTTGCAAAAATGTGAGGATATATGTACATATGTGCATATGAAATCTGTGAATGTACTTTTTATTTACTTTCATCAAAATCACCGAAATACACTTTGTAGAATGCGTGAAGCTTTCCTAGACCGTACCCGAATCAAATATAAAATCCAGCTACTGAAATTTGGATTCAACTTCAAAGTGCCTTTCTCTTTCATTAAAAACACAGAACCGTAGCCGTTTGCAAGCCTACCAATGCTACGCTCTTAAACACTTCCACGACTACATAAATACTACACTCATATATTTGCAATATTTGAATATTCATCACACATAGGTACTCAAACAAACTCAATATATGTATTTTGAAAGCGGGTAACTAGAAAATGTCATCGTTATGCTCGAAACCGCCAAAGTGGTTTCCTCAAATAATTTTAGGTCGCCGAAGTAGTGATGTGCGTGTGCTTTGATAATCACATGTGTAAACAAAGCTAAACACTGTTAACTTGCGAAAAATTATAGCATAGCCCAAGTAATATATATAATATAAAGAGGTAGAAACATGCATGAGAAATCAGTTAAATAAACATCAAAAATGTGTAAATTGAAGAGACTTTGTTTGTTCGACACATCTAAAATTTATTTAGGTGCGATGAAATTTAATTTCGAATAAATACAATCTGTTACGCCACATTTAAGCTTAATATTTATTTACGCCGTTCAAACGTTGCAAGTGTAATTGTGTAGTGTGTTAAAGTCTGAATTGCATTGATTTGTATGATATATAGAAGTTTGTATGATTAATATAAAAAATAACATGGAAGACAATATGTATGATATCTCAAAATATCATAAAATGTACCAAAAAGTGAATTTCGGTTAAGCTAATGCAACAAGTCCGGTTGACAACAGTAATGTCATGGAGCGAAGGAACAAAGTCTTTTAGGACGTACCTAGTAAAAGAACCCTTATATTTATGTAAAGTGTAATCCAATACTTATTATAAGCCAATTCGCTACATATAAAATACACAGGTCCTAGCAATGATGATATACATATATGTATATGTATGTATGAAGGGACATAATTCTCCGACCCTTTGGTGCTTGCGACCTAAACGAATGCAATTGAATATTATCCTTGCATTTTAATGGACGTTAACTTGCGCTGCTTAATTGAGTGGACAACTTGTTGAGCGGTCATGAGTGAGAAATTATGAACAATTAATCTATCGTCATGGTCACAGGCAATTCTATCCTACGCACTGACCTTAACTTAGGAATAAAATATTGCATACCCTAAGGCGTACACGCTTGCACTTGTTAACTAAGCGCATTGAACGTAAACAAGCTGGTTAATCTGCATTACTCCATATGTATATTGGCGACGGAGGAGGAATAACAGCGAAGAGTAGAAATAAAAACATACGACATAAGTATTCTTTTGTACCACGCATACTAAGTGCTTCTAGTAAAAAACATATTCACACATAATTTGTTTTGTCCTTTTACTTTTCAACTTGCATTAGATATGAGCGTACAAATATAGCGATTGCATTGTACTCTTCATTCTTGCAGCTTCTAAATTGTTCTTATCAAATGCGTTGCATTCTTTTTTATGTGTACATATGTAAGTACATTCGCCAACAATCCAACTTTATACGATGTACACATAAAAAACGAGACAAGGCACGAGACAAGAATAGCTGACATATATGCATTTATGTACTTGTGTGTGTAAGAATGTATGGGTGCATGTGAAAAATTCACAACAAGACTATTGATATTAAGTAGCTCTCAATTATTGCCATTGTTCCATAACCATACTCTATAGCCGTACATAAATAACGCTAAGGAGTTGAACACAATAATAAATCTGATGATATCTGTCTCTCAAGCTACTACAACGGTTAGCAAATATACAATAACACTAACAAAGTTTACGATAATAAAGCTATGGACATATATATATCGGATAGATATATATAGAATACCTTGAAGATTATGTCATTGTGAGCTGGTTAACATTATAAATTTTTCTTTGCAGTAATATAGAAATTGCCAGATCACCAGAGACCTTTGTTTTTGAAGAGTCCTCTAGTAGGGGATCCTACTAAGCTAGTGAAAAAGTTAAACCATACATGTAATCGATCTAGTGATGAACTAAAAATTGTCCCACTACTGCACAGTGGTTCAGCTTGTATGAAGGCGCGGTCATAAATACTTCCCGTTGAGATATCGCTATGAAATTTTCACCAAAATATTTTAAATATATATTAAAAGAATTGGCCCCATCGAACTACTAGGTCCTATAGCTCCCATAGAACAGTAATTGCTATTATATGGCAATGATGTGCAAAAATATTTCTCATGGCCATGGTTGGAGCGTCAAAACTTTCAGTAAGGCTTTGGAAAAAAAAGTTAAGAAAGCGAGAAAAAAGCTGAACATGATGTATCGTTATTGTTTCCCCCATCCAACCCCCATATTCCACCTATAAGAATAATATCATATACAAAATTAATGTAGGGAAAAAGCAAATTATCAACCAATTTAGTACAGATCATTTTTTCACTGCCATTCAACAGCCATTATAATTAGAACAAAAACTTATAATGTATCCTCTAGTAAACCGTACATAGATTGAAATAGAGATGGTTTATCCTTCTTTCCAAGCTTCCTTAGCCCAATTATGATGAGTTTGAACTTGGAATAAGTTAATTCAAAGGCCATTATTATTTTGACGATTACTTCTACATCTGCAACTTTCCGCACCCAACTTTATCACTTTTATTACCTTAAGACTCTGTTAAACACTATATAAAATACAATTAAAGGGGGATCGCGGGGGAACACAATTAAAACTTTATGTAAACACATTGAAGACGCAGAAAAAATATCCAAAAAAATATAGGTGATATAAAACACTAATTTCACAAAAAATACAAATATCGTTAGTCTTAATTAATTTCACAAGTTAAAGTAAATACCTTTAGCTTTAAAATCCATTAAAAATAATCTTGATTCGTTAACCTGAACAATTACCAGAACAAATGGAAGTCCTTTGTTTCTGCGAAATTAAAAAAAAAAATCTGATGTGCTTTAAAAAAAAATCCGGTTGGTCATCCATTAACTCTATTTTTAGAAAGTACCGTTAGATTTTTAGGAAAACCAGGTTTGCAAATAGGAAGTGTGGACAATTTAGAGGCCATCGGTATACATTTTGTCGAAAAATCGTGAGATGGATTTTTTGATTTTTGGCCTATGGCGGAACCACTGTGTACTGTCCCGATTCTCTGCATGGCATATATTGCCCCATCCACACTCATATGCCTCTGTCATCATCATCGCCATCACTATTAATAGTACAAGCATCGCTTTTCACATGCCAGCGACAATTTTATTGAACTTTTTTTTTTTGATAACGTATCAATTTCAATCACATGCGCATACATCTACACACAATACGAGGTTTTGAGTGTGAACACTCAGCGGTCTTTAAAATAGTGCCACTATCAGCAACACCGAAATCAACCCTTCGCTAACTAACTAAAACTGAACCTATCTAGCGTTTAGGAATAATATATTAATACCGTTATACTGTCATCATAATAAATACAATGTAACTATCGATGAGAGTCCGCTTTTGTCACTTGGTGTTCTAATAAGTAACTTTCGTTTGTTTATTTCATCAACTATTCGCTCATTGCTTTCACATTTAGAATCTACACCTAGAAATACTCAAATGCTCGTAACGACAGGCAAACACGTATGTTTGTAAGTAAATAATGCAGTAGACATTGGTGTGTCACATTGCTGGTGCGAGTCGTCGCCTTTCAGCTCGATATTCTCTCCATTACCCCAATACATGTGTGTGTATGTGTGTGTGTAGTGCTTCTTGCGGTTGTAATAAATGCACAGTAGTTGCAAATTGCTACACTGTGCGAAATAAAGTGTTTATTGAAATTCACTTACATCCTGGTAACGCTATGAACTCAAGTAAAGTTCTTTTAGAAATATGTACAAATATCTACTAGACTTCTCGATAGAGCAATTATTATTGTATTTACGGAACTTTAATCAACTGATTTTCACTTTAAGCTTTTCCGATATTCCCACTTAATTTTTAAAGACAAAATCAAAAAGTGCAATTCTTATCGCTCTTGATATTTAAATAAAAATTCTGGAAACTAGAAGAGATAGCAGTTTAGGGAATCTAGAGATCATATTGGTATGCCTAATGATGTTGAGCATTCCCATAAGAACTTTTCCGAGAGTATGCAAACAATTGTTTTCTCTGTTACTTAATATTCTCATAATGACTGGACTAACGATAGGAAAATTAAATATTTTATTGATTGTTACTCGCGCAATTTCCAAAGCAGCTTACTCAGTTTTGAAAAGAAAGGGAAAACTTTGACATAAAATAATTGGTACTATCAACATATAATCTCAGGATCCAAAAAAACAAACTATATGAATTATGAGGAACTGACTCTGAGAGTACGAAAAGCCCCACCATAATAATATTAGCTGAGGGAAGGAACAAAGAAGGTTAATTTTTTACCAAACAAAAATTCTTTCAGATCTCAGATTTCAAGCTAATTAAACTGAAGTAAGGAAACGCGTTATTTCCTGGTTAGGTGAAACGTGATTAAGCTTCATCCAGCCCTAAAAAAACATTTATTTGACAGGAAAAAAAGAAAGAAAGCGCTGGACAGAACATATAGTGCGCAATTTGAACTGGAGAGTTCTACGAAATAACCTTTCAAAACAGATAATGATCGACTTTCGTTAGGATATGAAGCACCTAAAATCTTATCTAAGAATTTAATAGTTATCAATGCTAGATAGTATATTGAAATATACTGTATAATCGGTTTAGAAAGGAAGGACTTGTAGCCGACTTTTAAAAGTTATTAATTTGTAAAACTTGACTCTGAGTATCACCATTACCGTCTTCAGATATTGGAGAGTACTCTCATAACCTATACCGACTTTCAAACGAACTTTTGTGCTACATATAATGGAGTATATAGAGACTAGAATAGTTTAATGAGGCTCCTGCATATAAATAAACTTCACAAACGAAACTGAGAAGCAAAACTTCGGAAGTACTGTTTTTTAAGAAATAAATACTCAAGGGAAATTGAGAAAGGCACTGAAAATTGTATGAAAGCAGAGTACGGTTGATTCTGGAGATTGGCGCTCATTATTCTTAAATATCTGACTTGACAACAATCTGATTCCGATTTCCGAAAATCAGATATCTGAACAATTTACAATCCACAAAAAAATTACCCCTATCAGCTAATCAGCAAAAACATTTAACGTGAATTCGATGTGAAACGATTACAACTTGTAAATCACACAGCACTAATTGCTTCCAGCTCGTGCTTTTCTCAAAGTGTACGCATACTCCACAGTGTCATAGTTGCTAATCAGACGCAAACATCGAAGGCATGTACGCGACGTCGAGGAAGTGTGGAACAAGCAAACATACACGCGCTAAAACCCCGAACGACACACCAACGCCACGGCGACAGAGAGTTATTGCCCGCGTTACGGGCGTTCGAGTGTGCGGGCATACACACTGCTATTAAGTAGCCACGTATTAGCGGATTCAATTGAGCACTCAGTTGTAATTGGTGTGTTAAAGCCATTGGACGAAAAACTTAGCAAAAACGCTTGAAATGTGAAATATAGTACAATACAGTGCGCATATGGATATATAGTGATATATGTGTATGTGATTGGCGTTGCAACCGTTTAGCCGGTTATAGCCGAATCGAGATTTTTCATTGGGGGGTGTTTTTATGTGGTGGGTCCCAAACCCTACGCACAACCGCATAAGCGGGCTTCGCCTTCTCACTTTAGCTCGCCTTCAAACGGATGTCTGTTGGCTACCCAGAGGATACTTGGTCTAAACCGGAAGTCGTGAGCTGCTTGAACCATGTGGAGAAGAATCGTTTCTGGCCACTCCCAAGTGAGTGACAATCAAAAACTTTCCTCACTTGCGTGAACTTCTACACATGATCCCATCCTCCTATATATAGTGGTGAAAAATATAGAAAACAGTAAAAGCAAAAATCATATAAATAATTAAATGATCAGTAAGTGAGCGTTACAGCAGCATTGCTAAAAAAATCAATCGAGGTGCTAGATCTAACAGATGTGTTTCATAAAATAACGTTTATGCTTGAAATTGCCCGCTGAGTAGATGAAAATATGAAGAATAAATATGTGAAGCTAACGAGTGAAGGCGCTAATGTGAAAAGCAACAGTTTGTTGCCAGACAAATCAACAGTTGGCTGTTTTCCCTCACAAGCAATGGTCTGATTGCGTTTGTGGTTTAGCAGCAGCTAAGCACCTTCTTAACCCCAAATCGTGATGCTAAAAGCAAACTTCTTGAAAAAATATTATAAAAACAACAAAAATATTTGTAGAATTATGGAAATTTTCTTTACCAAAAATATGTTAATGAAGCAAAAGTTGTATGAAAGTGCTCGCTTTTTCGCTCCTTGCTTGACATTTTTATTTTCGCATGACTCATTGACAAATTACATTAAACCAGCACTGAGGGGTTGGCGCTACCGCTGAAATGGCGCATTTCGGTGATTTGACGCCTCGTAGTATGCTCTAAAATGGCAAAAAGTGACTACCAAACTCAATAGACTCTTTCTTCAAATTGCCTTATTGCCGCTATTCGGTTGCGCAGATTTGCTTAAGCACTTAGTGAGCGCACAGTTGTTGCGCCGTTATTTACAATTGACATTTGAGCAGCGAGAACAGGTGAAAAAACAAAATAAAGATATAGTGACACATGAGTATAAATTAACGATAAATTGTGAGTGATATAGTGTTTAACATATGTAAGCGTGTTCAAATTTTATATTTAACGTCTTCATATCCTTAGGGATTTTGCTCGCTGTAATTTTTGCAAATCAACTTAACAGTTAGAGCTTAAATACGTACACTTAAGTGTTGCCAAGAGTTGAGCAAATATTCTTATGGTAAGGTCACTTAATTTCCATTATATTTGTTACGAGTACCATGCTCCGAGCAGTGAAAGCGTTTAGGTCTGCAGAAATGTGTCCTTGTGACCATTTGTCTTGGCGAGTGTTGTGAATCATTGAATACTTTGTTGCCCTTTTATTAGTTTATTTAAGTTTATTATTATTAGTTTATCTGACTAATTATGTTAAATTATGTGAAATAAATCGTGTCCTCATTCCGAAGGTGAATGAATAAGTACCGATTTTATAAATTTTTTCACCAAATCTAAATATCAATTTCAACAACAAAGTGTAAAATTATTATCAAACTGTTTCAAATATTTCTCACAATACTCGATTAGCTTTACACCGTACATTGAAGTCAAAGAAAATCATAGAAATTGAATCATAATAGTGCCACATTATTAGAGAGAAAATATTCCCTCCGAATTTGTATAAAATATATAATTATTATATCGGCAAATGGATGCTTTCAATACAAAATTATGGTCCGAATTGGCAATTTTAAAATAAATTTTCAGTAAAAATCCACCAAATTTCGTTGAATGTTTAAGTAGCTCAGAATATTTAATGAAAACATTGCAGATAATCCTACTAACCATACCGATCTCTGGGTAAAAAAAATATGTCAGAGATTGAATAAAGTGATATATGAATATTAAACTTATTAGAGATATAAGCTTATCTCTCATTCTGATCTCAATCGTTGGATGGGAGTATAAATAAAGAGATAAAAAAGGGTTTTTGGTTATGTCTCATGTTTTTATTATGCAGATAAAATCACTTTGATGCAATTTCTAAACGCATTCAAACCCATTTCCCCATTTAAATGTATATTAAACAAAAGATTAAATCAATTTATGCAAATCCATATATATTTTGGTAAGAATGTCCCTCAAATGAAATATCATTTATAAATGTACACAAATACGAATATTTACAATGAATACTGAATAAATGTATGTGCCTTTTGTATTCTCGCAATATGTTGTTAGTAACACCTAAAATTAAAGGTGAATATATAATCTGGGATATAATGAAGCTTACTGGCCCAGCCCTCAGTTTTCGTGGACTATATGCCGAATATACGAGTCAAATTGTGTGCTATCTTAAAAACTGTACATAAATGAGAGTATAAATTCTTCAGTTATACCCGAACTTAGCGCTTTATTACTTGTTTATATAAGCGAACAATTTCAAGAATAGAGAAACAATAAATAATAAAGGCATTCTTAATGACATAACAAGAACAACAGCCACTGAAAGGATTTGCCGAATCTTAATTACAGTGCACTGCAAACTTTCAGAGGATCCTTTACGATTTATTTTGTTAATATCATCTGTGCTATCACTTGTCATCTTAACAAAAATAATTTAAGCAATACCAAGTGCGCACAAAGTATATGTTCTATAGAGCGATGCTTCAAAGCTCTTCATTAAATATACACACATAGTTATAACATTAAGTATATACATACATATATATATGTACGTATGTATACATAAACTATTACTATGAATGGACATATTTAGTAGTTCCACAAATCGATAATCTACAGAAGGAACCTATTCATTAAGCAAATGCGAATTGTGGCGAATAGACAAGCTATACAATTAGTACCACTGGTTCATATGTACATATGTGTGTATATAAATAACACAATTACGTATATATGTAGTCGCGCTACTCACATAATTTTCTCTAACATATTTGGTTAAGCTTTAGTGGCGGCGCATCCCATTAGAAGTCTATAAATAAAAACTATACACTCATTCGATTACTGTGCTCAATATTAAATTACCATGGCAACAGAGATTTCCTTCCTATTCGCTGTCCACTCTTCAATTCCATCTGAAGAAGTTGAAATCCCTCATGTTCGAAATCAAATCCGATCTTGTTTTCAATAAACATTACCATTGTTTTAGTTTCAACTTTGCGAAAACTAACTTTAAAAAGATTAATCTGGAACTCTCTGAATTGACTTGGCCCGATTATAGTGGTAATATTGAATTTAATGTTTCACATTTCAATAAAACTATTTTTAATTTATTTGAAAGGTTTGTTCCGAAATGTTTTGTTACCCAAAGTAAAAACTCAAATTTGTGGTTTTCGAAAGAGCTATGTAAACCAAAAAATAGAAAAGCTCGTGCTTTTAAACTTTATAAGAAAAACTGGAATGCTTAGTGAACATTTAAAATATTCTAAGTTACGACGAGAGTTTGCGGTAGTTAACAAAAAATGTTATAAAAACTACATAAATAAAGTTAAAAATAATATTATTCGCAATCCAAAATCTTTTTATGGTTTCGTTAACTCCAAACGCAGGATATCCAATTTTCCGTCCGCGATGAAATATAATTCAACCATGTCATGTGACAATTATACTATTTCTAATATGTTTGCTGAATTCTTTAAGTCTAATTATTGTTCTAACTCCCCTACGAATGTGCCATATCAACATATGTCTTGTCCGAGTACCGTTATTAATGCACCTATAATTTCAGAATTAGATGTCTTAAACCATCTAGATACATTAAAAAGTTCGTTTAATTATGGCCCCGATATGATTCCCTCATGCTTCCTTAAAAATTGTGCAAAATATATTTATCTACCTTTAACCAAGCTTTTCAACTCATCTCTTAAACAAGGTATTTTTCCGTCATTGTGGAAAAACTCTTTTATAATACCTTTGCATAAAAGCGGTGTTAGATCATCCGTTGAGAACTATAGGGGGATAGCAAAAATGTCAGCTATACCCAAACTTTTGAAGCTATTATCACTGACCAAATTACATTCTCGATTTCTCCATTGATTTCATTTTCTCAGCATGGATTCTGTAAAGGGAAATCTACAGCAACAAACTTGCTTGAATTCGTAAGCCATGTGTCAATGGGTTTTAGAGACAATAAGAATACCGATGTTATTTATACAGACTTTAGTAAAGCATTCGATAGAGTAAACCACTCTATTCTATTGTAAAAATTGGATTATCTTGGTTTTCAACCATGACTTCTTAATTGGGTATCCTCATATCTTACTAACAGTAAACAAAAAGTTATATTTAATAACACTTTATCTGATTCAATTATGGTCCCTTCAGGCGTTCCACAAGGCTTATTGTTTATTAATAATATACCTTCCGTAATTAAGTTTTCAAACATTTTATTATATGCGGATGATGTAAAACTTTTTAAATCATATACTTCTTATAATGATAGAACTGAGTTACAATCGGACTTAAATAATTTAGTTACTTGGTGTCACATAAATGATATGCCACTGAATCTTAAAAAATGTAAAACGATGTGCTTTTCCCGTAGATCTGTTGATCTTTCTCCCTACGTAATAAATAACTTCAGTTTAGAGCAAGTATCTAGCTTTGTTGATTTAGGAGTTACTATGGACCCTAAACTAAATTTTAATTCTCATGTAAATTCAATTGTTTTAAAAGCTAAAGGTGTTCTTAGCTATGTTAAACGTTGGTCTAAAGAATTAGTGATCCGTATATTACTAAAACTCTTTTTACAACATTGGTAAGACCTATATTGGAGTATGGTTCTGTGGTATGGAATCCTAGCTACAATTCCCATTCTGATAAGTTAGAGTCCGTTCAAAAACAATTTTTACTTTTTGCTTTAGGTCACTTACACTGGGATTCAAGATTGAATCTTCCTCCGTACACTAGTCGCTTAAAACTTATAAATCTACCTACACTCACTAGTCGTCTAGTAAAACTTCTGAATGGTTCTGTTTGTAGCTCTTTTCTTCTGTCTGATATCAAGTTTAATGTCCCATTTCGTTCATCTAGGCGGTTTAGACCATTACTTTTAAAATCTTCGAGAACAAATTTTGAGTTAAACGAACCATTCCGTCAAATATGTTATGATTTTAATTCTCATTCCAGCACATTTGACCTGTCTGATTCGATCTTTAGCATTAAAAAAACTATTTTGTCTTCGCTTAATAAGTAACATTAAACATTTTTTAACCTTTTGTTTTTTTAATTTTAAATCTTAGCTGTTGAAATTTTTCTTTCTGTAGCTGAGCAGTTTGAGAACTGGGCGCTTAAAAACTCTTGCCTTTCATGACTCGGCAAATTCCGCTCGTTTGCGGATTGCGCCCCACGCGTCGGTTGGGCGGGAGGTGGGTAATCGTTTGGGTTTATATACATATCGGATACTTCCTCTTCCACTCAGACGAAGGCAATGTGTACATATCTTGAGTAAAATATGTTTGCGCCTAACTTTGTGTGGAGTACACATTTGAAGTGCTAATTTCTAAAATAATATACTCATATGATACCCATGGTATATAAGGTTGTAAAGTTGCAAAGTGCTTGGAATATTAAAAATGGTCTATATAATTTCCAAGTATTTACATACAAAAAAAAACAATTGTTATAAGATGTATATTTTCAGTCATTTCTTCTGCCTACATATGTTCCTCTTAAATTTAATATCCGAATTTTCGAATTTTTATATTTTCAGTTCTGACGAAGAACGATAGCGGTGTCGGTGGCGACGAGGAAACCGACTGTGGTCTCAGTAATCCCGCAGTACAAACCGAGGGCAATGACGGAGTTGCGTATCCGCAAGCTAAAACGAATGTGGTACAAAATAAAATATGAGTTAGCCTTTAGTAACACTTAAAATAATGCCAGGTATCATATGTTATATCGCTTTTGATTCTGCAACTCCCAGATATGTCGAAAATATCGCGCCTTTGTGGCGATTAAGCACAGTCAGTGGACGGTCAGTGTGTAGTCAAGTCATACCCCTCTCTGTGGTAGTTCGGAACGTCCCGCAACGGACAGTGCCCGCATGCGGGTTAAGAACACCCCGCTACGTGTACTTATTATAAATAATTAATAATGTACTTATTTATAAATAATTGTAGAACATTAATCTAGAGGCGTCTACAAAGTACAGTATTAAATCTCTGCTAAGGCTTTCTGCCCCTTGTTTGTTTTTATATTGACGCCTTAAAGATATCGCTACATATTGAGCTTTCGTACAAATTTAATGCAGTTTTCTTTTTCTACCGGTGTGTCACCCAATCACGTGACGCGTACTGTCATTTGGCTTCCATTATCACAATTACGAGTAGGTAAGTTGAACGATTTTCTACTCGACTTGCACTCCTGCTCTCTGAGAGCACTCATCAGCATCTCGATATAAGGGAGCTGTGGAACGGCATCTCAAACTCATTGCATACCGCTGCAGCCGAAACAATTGGTCTCCGGCAACGCCAAAAAACCAGTTGGTACGATGAGAATTGTCGTTCCGCAGTGGAGAGAAAACAGACTGCCTACCTCGCAACGTTGCAAACGACCACAACACGTGCGGGATGGGATAGATACCGAGATCTGAAGAGGGAAGCGAGACGCATTTGCAGACAAAAAAAGAAAGAGGCCGAAATGCGTGAGTACGAAGAGCTTGAAAAGCTGGCCGACATGGGTAATGCTCGAAAATTTTATGAAAAGATGAGGCGATTTACAGAAGGTTTCAAGACCGGAGCATTATCATGCAGGGACCGAGGAGGTAATCTGGTAACGGATGTCCAGAGCATACTGGGATTATGGAGGGAACACTTCTCCGACCTGCTCAATGGCAGTGAAAGTACAACACCAGGAGATGGCGAACCCGATTCCCCAATCGATGACGATGGAATAGATGTTCCATTACCCGACCATGAAGAAATTCCAATAGCAATTACCCGCTTGAAGAACAACAAACCGGCGGGGACCGATGGATTACCGGCCGAGCTATTCAAATACGGCGGCGAAGAACTGATAAGGTGCATGCATCAGCTTCTTTGTAGAATATGGTCGGAAGAAAGCATGCCTGACGATTGGAATCTTTGTGTGCTCTGCCCAATCCTTAAGAAGGGAGACCCCACAATCTGCGCCAACTACCGTGGTATAAGTCTCCTCAATATCGCATATAAGGTTTTGTCGAGCGTATTGTTTTTTTTTTAATATTTTAATAAAGTAATCTTTGTTTTAATTTACCTGCAAAACTTCCTTTTAAATCAAGAGTTTGTGGTAACAGATCATTGCCAGTCCGGGTTGATGGTTTCTCCAGCAAGTACGACGTTACGCCAATAGGAAGTACAATCCACTCTAATGTCATCACAACCCAACGAACTACAGTTCAAGGGCGAAGTCCAACCATCGTTAAAAATCGGGACATACATAAACCTACAATTTCTAGTGTGTCACTTCACCTATCAAGTAGCAATGTCGAAACGATTATACCGACGACAAATTCGCTATACATTATATAAGTATATATATATCAATGATGATTAAAAATTGTAGTGTTAAATTATTAAAATTTTAAATTACTTGTAAAATGACAATTTACTAATAAGTTTAAACTATTGAGGTTCATATGATTATATTATATATTTGCATAGATAAAGAATTAAAATGTATAATGTCGTCTTTAAGTTTATTATATAAGTTTCATTATTGATGAAATGTTATAATTTGTTTTAAATCCTTGCTTAATTGTATTACTAAGAGTATAAATTTTTGTTAGTTGCGAAATAAAAAATTAACTAATATTAAATAAAATACAGTTTAAAATAAAAATATAATCGTTGGAATTTATTTAAAAACATTTTTAGACCTGTTTCTGGTAACAAACAAACAAACGAGGTAGCAAATGCATATAATAATTAGAAATAACAAATGGATAACACACAAAATACCAAACCTTAGCAAATTTTATATGCCTGGTAAAGCTAAAAAATAGGCAAGATCTGCGCTAAAATCCCTATATATAGGGATATACTATATTATAAAATATACGAGAAATTTGAAAAAAATTTCAGGACCAAATATCCATATGCACTGAGGTCTTCATGTTCGATATATAGGGTCCTGAATTCAAATTGTGTTGGTAGGAACACATCATAACATCAAAAATTATTGGAATTGGTCGAGTAATTTCTGAGATATAGTTTTTCAACCAACCCCAACCCCATTTTCCATATATTATTTTTTATTTTTTTTTTGCAAAAGTGTATATAAGTTATGTTGAGAAAAGTGCTTTAAATTACTAAAATAAATTTCAGGGGCCATTTATTGTCTTACCCGCTTTGCACAGACATTTCGGCAACCCAAATATTCTTACAATCATACACCATTCATATCATTACAATGTCAGATATATTAAATTCACAGTCATTTCAAATTATTTTATTTTTTCAGTTTTTATCCATCTGGTTGCGACTTCTCAATGAAACGATACGAATATCCAGCCTACCGAAGTCATGGTCTTGATGCATTTACATTTAAATATGAAATGATTAATCACTAAACAAACTAGATGCATTTATTTTAAACAATACTGTACGTTTGTGTACATTGGTCCAACTTGTGCTCCGATTAGGCAAACCATAATTTCACTACTTTTAAACTATAAAAACGGTAACGGGAGGTATTTTTCTTCTAATCATCATTGATTACTGATGCAATGCAAATATAGAAGATATTGCATTAATGTAGCAGCAACTTATTTGAGTTCGTAGTGCTTGTTTTTGCTTTTACACAAGACAAGCCCAAACTTAGGTTTGGAAATTTTTAAACCAATACACAAATAAAAGCATATGGCTTAATTGTTAAACTTTTACACATAACCCAGTCAGCATTTGGAAGAATGTTTTGTGAGCCATACGTTGGAGCTTTTTTAAGAGCATTGGATTATAATTCTTCAAATTATTTAATTTGATGACACTTTCAACAGTATTATATATATATATATTAGTATTATATTATAAATCCAAGTATTAAATAAAGTTTTTTAGTTAATAATATATTAAAAGTAACTAATGTTTACAAGACTAAAGAAGAAGAAGAAGAAGAAGAATAAAAGTACAATACTTTGGACGACAGGCAACTGTCAGTCTTTTGCAATTATTAGTTCATCAAAAACCATTAATTTCTAGTGTATTAACTTGAAAAGGCTGACTAGGAAGCCAATAAATCTGTGAGGACATATGTAAGTATAAAAGGCGAAACGCACATATTGGCTTACGTTTTCAAAAAGTTAAATTAGAATAATTAACTAGCCATATTAGGAATGCAGATGCATTGGGTTACTACGATATTAATCTGTAAAACACTTTTACTGCTTATTTACACGATTTTATTTTATGTGTTCTGTAATTCGTTCGATTTAATTTGATTTATAATATAAATTCGAAACAGCTGATTTCTGTGTAACAGTTGGACGAAACAAATAGAAAAGAATTCGTTGGCTCAAAATATGAAATTTCGTAGTTTTTATTAAAGATACAATGTTTTTGAACGATATTATCAAGCTAGAATCGAAAGGCGACATTTGAGAGACCATTCTAATTCCCTGTCTGCACCGCATTCCACGTTTTGCTAAAACCTTTATTTACTTGTCGACTTGAGATGGTTTCTTTTTGCTTCAGGTTTATTTCCATAAGTAAGCTTTAGAAATACTCAACAAAATCATACCTTTATACAGATCCAGGCGTCCATATGTAATTTTATAAAATTAGCAACAAGTCCTCGGTTTTATGCCGAAGGTTGGTTCCAATGGTCAGTTGGAAATGATACCGATATTGCTCTGGGTAGAAGTGCGGTATCAACATTTTTATCCCCAATGATTATGTATATTATGTTATGTATATCAAAATGATCAGGATGACGATACGAGTTGAAATTCGTCTGTCCGTCTGACCGTGCAACGGATAACTTGAGTAACTGGGCGAAAAAGGATCATTGCCACGACCACAAAATGGTGAACCCCAAAACCTATAAACGGTCATAACTAACCCATAAATAAAGTCATAAAAGTAAAGTTTTTTGAAGTGGGCGTGGCCAAGCCCCAACCAATTTTTTGTGAATATCTCGAAAACCAAGAAAGATATATAAACCAAAACTTCTGCAGTCGGTTCCCTTACGTACCCCATTACACAACTTAAAACTTGATATAATCGGATAAGAACCACGCCACTTCCCATACAAAGGTTATGTTGAAAACTACTAAAAGTGCTACTCACTAACGGAAACGACAGAAACCCTAAATTTTACAAAAAAATGGCACAGGAATTTAAATGGAAAATGGGAAAAGCGTCGCCCACTTATGAATCAAAAACTACTCGACCGATTTCAATGAAATTCGGTGCATAATACTTTTTTGACACCTAGATGATACGGATGGAAAATGGGTCATAACCACGACTGCTTCCCATAAAACTCAATTATGAATTCCATCTGATTCCTTCTGATCTGCTTATCATCTGGGGCTTCACTTGTGGAAAAATATATCGAAATCGGACTATAACCTTTCAAGGCTCCGGATATCGAACCTGAAGAACTCAGTGCCTAAGATGTAACGATTCATATTTCAAGAACAGGGAAAAACAAAAGCGAAACGATTTACAGAACACATCAAAGTATTTTAAAACTGACATTGTGGAAATATTGCCCGAAAATGATTTGCAGAACAAACCTGATAGTCCTTGAACTTCCAAACAAATCACATTTAAGCAGAGAACTTACAACATAGAGAAGGAGCATTTTGATTTTTGTATGATGCTCGATACGGTCATTTACAGAGCTTATAATTGGCTAGTAGGGAATTCACCATTCGCTCGTTACTCGTTATTATTTAACAGAATTGACTGCCGGGCAATGAACATTTGTGATGATTGGCATTTTGATGTGATATGCCCATGCTTTGATATGATAAACTATTTTGACTTTTTATAAATTTTAACTGATCAATAGAATTTTTTCAGCTCATAAATAATATTTAAAAGAATTTGTAGAAAAATAAATAAAAATTTATGTCAATATTTCGGTTTCATTTATAAATGAAATGTGAAAAATATTTAATAGAATTTGTAGGAAATTAAAAAAATATTTTTCAATATTTCGGTTTTATAAATTAAATGTGTTAAAATTTAAAAAATTGCTACATTTTAAAAAAAATTATAGGTATAAATGAGCATTTGTATGTATAGATATGCATATACACATGTATATATTATCTGTCATATGCGCGATCACATAAAAAACCTACCACGTACACGATATTCCTACATATGTATGTATCTACTACATTCATTCATAAATATATTTGTATGTAAGCACAAGGGAATTCCTTCATATGAGCAATCACCAACGCCCAAATATTCGCGAATGACCTACAAACTTACAAGTGTACGTACATATGTATGTATAATATTACGAATTGGCAATCGTCATACGAACAACAACACCATTTCTTCATATGCGCAACAGCAAACGCACCAATTAGAATATGTGAATGTGAATGACCGTCAAAGCACATATACGCATATACAAACTTACATACATGAGTAACTCATTACAAAAAACTATGAACATCAAGAAGCAGAAATAACAATATGTCAACTCTTTTCCCCGCTGCACACGTCGGTGTCGACAAATTGCTTCCTCGCGACGATGGCAAAAATTAGAAATCATATTTCGATGTTGATGCTGAAGTCAAAGCGAAAAGTGGCAACAGTTCAAGCAGCTTGACAAAAATCACAAAAGAATCAATTTTCATATTTGCCATCAATTGTGGCAGAAATATAAAATATGCGGAAAAATAAGACTTCGGCCAGGATTTGAACCCGAGCACTGTCTAAATAGCGGATGCGCGCGTACCACTCGCACCATGAAAGCTGTTGAAAATCAATCAGCTTAATTGATATTTCATAATCCATAGGACAAGATGCTCGTTCTAATAGAAATATGAAAATGATTCTCGGCCACTGCCAGTTTTCTCTTTTGAAGGAAATATCAGAAATTGTTTGAATTTGAATTCCAGACAAACCGCTTTTGGGCAAGGCATGCGCGGAGATGTGCGCGACGCTTGCGCTTATGAAGGAAAATGTTGTTGTAACAAATGTGAGGAATGTAGATTTGTATGTTCACATTTATATGTATATATGTATATAAATATTTTTGCACGCGTATGCAGAGAACGTATAACATTCACATTATTATGAAATTTGCCGACGGCAAATCAATGATTGTTCGAGTTCTTAATGATATTATAGATTATTATATAGTTTATTTAAATAATTAAGAATAAGACAAACTTTTTAATCAGATATAAATAAAAATTAACTTAAAATAAATAATAAATATCTAATAAAAATTAAATGAAAAATAGATAGAAAATTAAATGAAATAAAAATATTATTGAATAATATATAAATTTAATAAAACATCACTTTCAGAATTGTCTACCATCAATTGATAAATTCTCGTATATTTTATTCAAACATATTTTCCTATTTTGCCCAGCCATCAATTCCCTAGTTGAGAAAGGGCAACAGGTTCGACGCTCATCATAAACATAATTTTTCATTCATTTTATTAATAATTTTGTAAAAATAAGATTTTAAATAGTAATTATATTAATTTAGAAAGTAGTATAAAAAAATTAAAAATAAAAAGAAATAAAAATTTAATTAAAATTGAATAATAATATCACATGATTATTTCATGTGCCAGCGATTTCTCGTTTTACAGAATTCCCTATGCTAAAACTGAAATCGCTGTTAACTTTTCATGAGGTGAGTTCCCCAGCAGCGTGGTAAATTCCCTAGTACACTTCTTCAGAGAACTTACAACATAGAGAAGGTGCATTTTGATTTTTGTATGATGCTCGATTGGCTCGTGTACAGAGCTGAAAACCGACGAGTAGGGAATTCACCAATTGCTGTTATACTCGTTATTATTTTACAGAACTGACTGTCGGGGGAATGAAAATATGTGACGATTGGCCTTTTGATGTGATATGCCCATGCTTTGAAATGATATACATTTTTGACTTCTTATGGCTTTTTATTAATTGTATATAATTAATATGATTTTTTAACTCATAAATAGGATTTTAAAGAATTTTTAGATAATATAAAAAAAAAAAATTATTTATAAAATATTGCAAATGTGGAGAAGTGAACCCGAAAAATGTAAAAAGTTGTTCTGAGTTCACATTTGATAACATCACTTCATGTCATATGTATCTGTGTTCATAAAATATAAAATTTTTGTCTTTCTGAAATTATTCTAATCAAGTATAAGAAAAATAAAAATTTAAAAACAAATGCCAGCTGGAGATTTGAACCCAAGCGCTCACCGCAGCAGTGCGAGCATTCTTCAAGCATGCCAAATTATGTGATGTACTTGCACTTTCTCAATTATGGTTTGGTTACCCTAAGAAGAATAAGCAGTAGTACAATTTGATTTTATTCCCTCGTCAAGAAGGCAAGCTCATGCGAGAAGTCAGCTGTGTACATATGTACATATGCTAACTCCGGTCTGAAAGTGCGTATGGAAATAATATATATATATATATGTGTTAATGTAACACGTTTGTAATTTGCTTGTACGCCAGTCAAATGTATGGTATTATCCCGCGCAATTCACAAAAATCTTGTAATTTTGGCGCAATTATCACCTCATATCGTAATTGAGACTTGCCATCATAAGGTACATAATTGGAAAAAACAAAAGAACATCATTTCATGTCATATGTGTCTGCATTCATATATGTATGTGTTTGACCACATCAATAAAACTATCTCTTGTATCATATGCGCAAAATAGTTCTTACATTCTTACATACATAACTATATTTGTATGTAAGCATAACCAGGGAATCCCTTCATATGCACAATAACAAACGCACAAATATGCGCGAATGACTAACAAACTTACAAGTGTACGTACATATGTATGTAGAATATTACGAATTGCAAAGAGTCATAGGAACAACAACACCATTCCTTCATATGCGCAACAGCAAACGCACCAATTAGAATATGTGAATGTGAATGACCATCAAAAAACAAACCAACGCATATACAAACTTACATACATGAGTAACTCACTACAAAAAACTATGAACATCAAGAAGCAGAAACAATATGTCAACTCTTTTCCCCGCTGCACACGTCGGTGTCTACAAACTGCTTCCTCGCGACGATGGCAAAAATTAGAAATCATATTTCGTTGCTGGTGCTGAAGTCTAGTGAAATGTGACAACAGTGCAAGCAGCTTGACAAAATTCACAAAAGAATCAATTTTCATATTTGCCATCAATTGTGGCAGAAATATAAAAATATGCGAAAAATAAGACTTCGGCCAGGATTTAAACCCGAGCACCGTCTAAAAAGCGGGTGCGCGCGTACCACCAGCACCATCATAGCTATTGATAGTCAGTCAGCTTAATTGATATTTCATAATCCATAGGACAAGATGCTAGTTCTAATAGAAATATGAATATGATTCTCGGCCACTGCCAGTTTTCTCTTTTGAAGGAAATATCAGAAATTGTTTGAATTTGAATTCCAGACAAACCGCTTTTGGGCAAGGCATGCGCGGAGATGTGCGCGACGCTTGCGCTTATGAGAGAAAATGTTGTTGTAACAAATGTGAGGAATGTAGATTTGTATGTTCACATTTATATGTATATATGTATATATATATTTCTGCACGCGTATGCAGAGAACGTATAACATTCACATTATTATGAAATTTGCCGACGGCAAATCAATGGTTGTTCGAGTTTTTAATGACATTATTGATTATTGATTATGTATTATATAATTTATTGAAATAATTAAAGAATAAGACGAACTTTTTAATCAGATATAAATAAAAATTAACTTAAAATAAATAAAAAATATCTAATAAAAATTAAATGAAAAAAATATAGAAAATTAAATGAAATAAAAATATTATTGAATAATATATAAATTTAATAAAACATGACTTTCAGAATTGTTTACCATCAATTGATAAATTCTCGCATATTTTATTCAAACATATTTTCCTATTTTGCCTAGCCATCGAATTCCCTAGTTGAGAAAGGGAATCAGGTTCGACGCCCATCATAAACATTATTTTTATTAATTTTATTAATAATTTGGTAAAAATATGATTTTATTAATTAAATAGTAATTATATCAATTTATAAATTAGTTTAAATAACATAAAATAAAAAATAACAAAAAATTTAAATGAATTTGAAAAATATCACATGATTATTTCATGTGCCAGCAATTTCTCGTTTTACAGATTCCCTGCTGCTAAAACTGAAATCGCTGTTAACTTTTCAGAAGGTGAATTCCCCGGTAGTGTGGTAAATTCCCCCGTTGAAAGTTTTCAGACTTGAATTTATTTCGCTGTCGAACCTGCACCTTCTCTATGTTCTAAGTTCTCTGCTTCTCTATGTTGTAAGTTCTCTGTTATAAACTCTGTAAATGACCGTATCGAGCATCATACAAAAATCAAAATGCACCTTCTCTATGTTCTAAGTTCTCTGCATCCTAAACATAAATACAACATCAAACACTACCGGCTTAACGATGCAACAACAGCTAACTGTCAAACAAGCTGCGCTGTTGAATGAAATGAAAATGAGAGGCAATGTTAACTAACATAATAGCGTAAGACTGTTAACAATGAAAGAGAGAATTTGTTATTGGATGTTGGATAGCAGACTAATGTAAATACAAGGCATTTCTGAAATTTAATTTAACCGGTTATTTATCAAAAACATTTCAGAAAATATATTGAACAGTTAAGAAATAATTATATTAAATATATAAGACATACATACATAAATAAAATTTATAAACAATAAATATTAATGCTTTTCAATATTGTGAAGTTAACTACGTTTCTTCTCGGTGAGCTTTTATTAACAGAAAGCTCAGCATCGGCAAATGTTTGTTGCAAATATCTTCTGAATGCCAAAGCAAGACATTTAGATTTCAGTTGCCGCTTCGTTTTACTCTTGAACGCTACAAAAATCGCACGAAAGCATCGGTAAAGTATACGCACCGTCGGACAGTTATTCAAAGTGATATTCAAGTGACTAGTGGAAGTAAGATTTCATATTATTACTGAATTTGAAGTGAGAAGTGAACAATATTGCTTTGTTATATAGAAAATTTTAAAAAATTGTCAATTTGTAAATGGATCATTTGTGATGGTCTCATGAAACAAAATGCATGCTAAATTCGGCTGCTAATTAAACAAAAAAATTATTTTAACTGTAAAATATGAAAAATAAATAATTGTCTTTAGAAACATCTTTCGGTGTACTAAATTATTAAAGTGGCACTTAATTTTAAATGCATAAATCATACCAGTGTCCCAAATGATGAAAATAATAAATGAAAACGTAAATAGAATATAAATGACAGAAAAAGGGCGCCTTTGAAAGGATTCCGCCTGAATTCAAATTCAATTGAATTAAAATTTTCATAAAAGCAACCGTAAAATCAACATTGTCGGTCGCAAATTATTTCTGAATAAAACGCAAAACAACAAACCCATCACTGGGAATGAAAGAATAATCTCGTGTTGTGAAAATTTAAAAATTATTGTGCAAATATTATGCGAATATAAGTGGCTCCAACTACTACTTGAGGTCTAGAAAAGGCATAGGTGAGGGAGAAGATGAATACTCACATGTTTTTATTTACGGATTGCCAGTAGAACTACCTTATTCAGCTGTGGGTACTTGTTTTGACCTTTTTTGAAGTGTATAATGCAATTGAATGTCCAAATGTGTAAACGAAAGTGGTTATAAGTGAAAATTTAGAAAAATATAGAACATGGATTTCAAACCCTCAGGCTGATCTGGGAAATTCACTTTTTTCATTTGTGGCACAAAAAAACACCAATGAAGATTTGAGAATAGGTATTCGAAAACCATGCAAGAAATACATATGTACATATATTTATGTGGAGTAGTTGTAGATTTTTAATGAAAGTATTAAAACATAATAGCGGTATGAATGTGAGTAGTTGCTAGTGTTGAAGCTACATCTTCTTTTGCTTTTATTTGATCATTAGTCGGCTTGTATAATACAGTACTATTCGTATTTATGCATTTTTTAATTTTATAAAAACAAAAACAAATTCATATGCCAATTTGAATGGCTCTAATTTTTTATACATATGCATAATAAAAAGTATTAAAATTTGTATAAATACATTTAAATTTAATTTCATATACATATATATAACATTATTTAAAAGTATAATTTATACTTATCAATACTCGCATTGGTTGTGTAACCGTTCGTTGCATTGCAGTCGCAAATGCCGCAAACTTGAATATCTTGTTGAATATGGTAATTTTACAGAAAACCAACATTTAGACTGCATGTAGAAATTGGTGACAGATGGATAGACGAACAGACCAAAACAAACAAATTGACTCGGATAAAGAGGTTGTTCAGTAGGTAATCGAATGGCTAATATAGAATGTAGCGGTGCTTTATTTTTTATGAAGAAAGAGTGTTTTAAATGAAATAATGGCTGCTCTCATCAAAAGATGATTTAGATTTCCCAAAGTAGAAATTTTCTAAAATGTATTTTGATTTTGTATGCTTTCGCAACCAAAACGCGAAATATAATTATACGAAGTCTTAATTTTTTTTAATAATTAACCAGATTATTTTACTTTTCCACCAATCGTGAATGGCGATATCATAACAAAACATTAATTGTATTTTAGACTTTTAGCAACTGTTATCGAACACCCTTTATACTGAATTAATGCTAATAAAATTATGTATAAAATTTTTTCTGACAACAACGTGATTTGGTGGTGGTGGTTGAAAATACAAAACTATAGTCCATATACCCCATATGATAATTTTCCTTTTATTCCTTTAGTTTTTTTTTTTTTTTTTGATGTTTCCTAATGAAATTAAGTAGATATGTTTTCTTAAGTCTTATCGGTTAGAGTGTGAGATATCTCAATAAAAATAAAATTAATTTTGCTTAATGTAATTTTATAACAAAAATCAGTGATATCAATTCATATCTTCCTCTAGCAACAATATGGTGAATATATAAATTTATATCGGTCGGATTGACTTCAAAGTAGATATTTCGTAAGATATCTTAATGAAATAAATTAAAACTTGTGGTTCTAGTTCATATGATAAAGAAAAATTATACTAAAAACTTGCAATTATATACATATCGTACTAACGAAAGTGGAATGTTTGCAATCACTTAGAAATATTTCACTCGCATTCAATAGTTTCATTTCGTGATAAACTTCCACTTGGCTGGAACCGCTTATTTATTTATTTTAATTAAACAAAATTAAATTGTTTATTCTTGCATATATATGTAGTTCACGACATTTAAAAAGTTCACCTTTCTATTGAGATGTTACGAACATTCATAGCCACAATGCCTGATTCAGCTTTTTTCTACTTTTTATGGTAAAACCCGCAATTAAACACGGGTCTATTACAAATATTCCATGGTATTTAAGTACTGGACAATAAAAGCAAATAAATTAATTTTTATAGCTTTTAAATAATTAGCAAGTCACACAATTTCAAATGGTTTAAATAAATAAATCACACACACAAACAAACTAATTTAATTTTATAGACGATAAATATTGGAGCGCCAAGTTAACATGCGATAATTGCACAGCTCTAACCGATGACTTCATAAGTAAATAATGAATAACAAAACAAAAACTAGTAAAAACTTTTACAATTATTATTATATTTTACTACGGTAAAAAGTTGGCAAAGCAAGGGTAAAATAAAATGGTAATTTCAACTGCTATTGTGCGGTAAAATCACACACATAAGTGTATGCACCTATGTATGTGCGAATGGACATTTACCCACAAATCAAACACACGCGGCAGGACAACTGTAATTAAACTTCATTTAACGTGCAAAATTCAGATAAAAAAAAGAGAATAAAGCACTTTTATTGGCAGACATACACACATGCGCCTGTGCACCTTGTTGTCATACGGTATTTTTTATAGGTATGGGGACAAAAATGCCATTAGGCTGGAGAGAATTCTAGGTCATTGCTATGCTTATACATATGTATGTAGTACATACATAATACATACATATATCAGTGTTAAAATATGTATTTATGTCCGCACGACCAATTTGAAGAACGACATAAAATCAATGCAAATTATTGCAGCATCAGCGAGCAACAGTTTAAAAATAAATTCCAGCCGAATAAAGTTCAATGAAACGTCGAGCCATTCAAGCAATCACCCCTCTGGACAAGAGTACGATGTATGTGAATTCTAGTTCAGAAAAGTAAAAACTTACATATTTATTTTTAAAATAGTTAATTTCGTCGGTTACTGCTATTTAAAGCGCCACCAACTCCATTTAAGGGTGAAATGTGATGAGGTGGTTTGGAAAATTTCGACTAAAAGAGTAAATTTGGCGCGAAGTATAGTAAGTAAAGTAGCACTCGTTGGTTAAATATCCATTGCCATATATGTGAAATTTATGGAAATTTTTTATTAACTAAACTACACAAATATGAAAAGCTCATTTTGGGGTGCCTTGTGTGAAGGACTAGCATAACATGCTATGTTTGTTTATAATCGCACTTTCAATTACGTCTGCCATCACTAATGCGGGCATACCAGCGGCGAATAATTTCTGAAAGTCCTTTGCTTCTTAGTTGCTACAGCAAGGACTTTTGGTTGGAGTTTGCACACAATTTGCGCTTCAGCGTAAATTCATCAATGCCAGCGTTTGGCTGACTAAATGGATACAAATGAAATTAGTGGCGAAATTAATAAAATTGATTAGCGTTTCACGTTTCGATACCCATTTGTAGTTGTTGTAGTTGAAGGATGACCATCACCACCAAAGGGAATATTCAGGGAAAAGGGAGTTTATTCACAAATAAGTATGGAGCAAATCAAATAAATCAAAGGATGTTTAAATTATAAACGGTTATAGCGACTCTGTTGTACCTTCTTTGATGGAGTTATTATATCTATGAAGGCCTTAATCGGTAATATTTAACTCATCCTTGTCATATAGTACAAGCCTTTCAATTAAACCAAAAGTATTCATTTTAGGCGTATGGTTTTAAGGTAATAATGTGTGTTATTTTAATATCAACAAAAAATTACTTACATAAAATTATTCGGTATGTCTCTCGACTTTCACAGTAGAGTATTCCAAATAGTATTGAAAATATATCTCTTTACTATTGTTCACTTAGATACTTAGACAATATGCTGTACAAAGAACTAGGGTCATTAAAATTTATTTCACTAATAAACTGAGTCAAGGAATTTAGTTGATCTAATGATATTACTTTTCGAAAAAACAATTACACACTTACACCTTTTATAAATTTCAGCACCATTCAACCAGTTCTTATACCCGGTACTGGGATTAATTAGTCTTTTATTTATGAACTAAATTTGGAGTTCACTCCAAACAACAAAAACGTATTCATATTCATATTAAATATATATATTAGTGAGATATATATATATGTATATTAGATAAGATTCAACGCCTATACTTTCTAATTTGTAGACAATTATAGTTCTAATATTATATATCACATTTTCAAGTTGTTCTGACTCATTGATTATAATAATTATCATTCAAATCACTATTGATATTTGCATTAAATTTCTAACAAGCGAGTACTCTGCATGAATTAATCGCTTATAGAGTTATTTCAATAAGTAATTTAAAAATAATTTGTATTAAAATCAGTTTCCCCTTCACTTTGTGCTGCACTTGTTTATCTTTTGACCGCTTCTGGAAAGCCAGTAGTCCCACATGCCCTTTTTACGAATTATATTTTCTTATACGAGTTTTCTTTATGCCGCTTGTTTTCCAGTTTCTGAACAGGTTATGGCTTATTGCTTCCTTTGGATATTATCATATTGGATAAATTTAACTTCAATTTTCTTAACTTTATTATTTTTTTTTGTTCCTCGAAACTTGTTAGATACACTCATTAAGCAATTTCATACATTTTTTTTACATTAATCACTTAAAAATTAGTTTGCCGTATTTTTTGATAATTTATTTTTTAAAGTAACCGCACTGTTGTTGGTGCAGTAGAGTTCTTTAATGTCCAGGTAAATCAGAGATAATTATCTGTGTTATAAAAGTGAATGAGTAAAGTTGAAAGAAAACGCTTAATGAAGGATGTGCGGGCACTGTTTACGAAGTTATTACTATTTAAGGATTCTACCCTAAGGAACTTTTGCAAATACTTTCTTATATCTTCTATGTTGTTTTTTGTAATTTTCTTAAACTATATGTTTCTTTTGGCATTTTCGCTATCAATAAAGTCTTGCTACTAAAATATATCTGATTACATTAAAAATCAAATTAATATAGATTAAACTAAAATAAATGTTAGATAAGACCATTTATATTACAATCTCTTGATCCTTTTAAAAGAGCAGTGATGGTCTATTGTTAGTCTTCACTCGGTCAAATATCTGAGATGTATATAGAGTTTTTTGTACTACTGTATTTACATGCGTGCATGTTTGGGTAATTGAGTAATTTCTTTACATTTAACACCATTTTGATCACATTATGAAACAGTAACTTGGCACGTTCCACTCACATTTATGTAAACATGGTTTAGTATTTATATATAGTGAGTGACATACAAGTGGTTTTGTATATATTCAAATGTTGTCAGGTAACAAACGTGATTAAAAATGTCATGTGTTATCTTTATTATTTGGGCATTGCTTTTTAATGAGTAGATATGACGTCTCCTAGTGTTGTAAGTGTTTAAATAAATAAGTAATTATAAATATATCGCTTATGAGCTTTGGATATATTTACATATGTGTATATACATAAATACTAAAATGTTTTGAGTGTAGTAAGGGTATTGTACAAAGAATTAGTAATAATGTACGAAAGAAGAATTACCGGATTCCGAGTGTTATTACAAATGAGGTTGGGGATGAATTATTGTTGGGGTTAAACTGATCTTTTATCAACCAATCGGTTTAATCTGTTCAGATTTTATATAAGCGAACAATTGGTCCTGAAGCGAATAATGAAGTTCAACGGAAGTTATTAAGAGTCGAAATTTCGATATTGTATGTAGTTTCTTCTTCTTAGGAACTAGCATTTTGTCCCATTCCCATAGAGGCACTTTCTACCAAGTCTTCGGAGAGTTCGAAAAGAAGTTTCTGTGCACAGGAGGAAGAATTCTACTTGGATTCCAAGATCTTATGGAGTATGCAGTTGTGAAAGACACGTTATATCTGATTAATGTTTGTTTAAATCAGATTAAATTTATTTAATTAAGGAATAATACAATTAATAGCATGATGAGTAATGAAAAGACATTCCACTTTACCTAAAATATTTCCAGGAAAAAGTTTGTCTCTCTACAAAAATTATTTTTATGAATAGATGTATGTTTGAACAGTTTACATACTACTATTAATGTCTTCGTTGTTGTTATAGTTGTTGTTTGTTTAAAGCAATTTAATATTTGTCAACCATATTCGGTCAACAGGCGAATCATCGAAAACGAATTGCTCTGTTAATGATAGCCACAATAAACGCTTTGTTTATACCGCTGGTGGTAAGTGTGCTGTGAGCAATAAAATACAACAACAATAATAAATTGTCATTAAGTCCGTGGGTGGTGTGTGAGCACGACACCCTGTTTTCGCTTTGATTTCGGTTTGTGAGCAATGCATTGCAGACGCCGCTACGTGCTTGGCCAGCTAAACACGCTCATTGCCGCCTTTGAATCGAATTTTTTTTGTTTTGTTTTGCTAAGCTTTCTAATCGAATAATTCATTTTTTTTGCTTATTTTGTGGCTATATTTTAACGGTGCTTATCTACAAGGGTAAACAAGAAAAATCGCTTTATCTTTGGAATTGGAAGAAAGATTTGGAGAAGCAATTGCTGCACACGCATTCTTGTATCTCATGCAAACGCTTTGCTACTTGCTTACGCGCAGACTTCGGAGTCCAAGCAGCTTTGCACAATTTCCTGTAATATTTATTCGAAGATATGCATGTATGTATGTATGTACGTGCATATTAGAGCATTAATCGTGTGGTATTATAAACTATTTACAATCACCAGGGAACATGTGTGAAAAATTAGTTCCCCAAAATGGATTCCAATGCTTTAGAAGTGAAGAATTGCAAAATATACATTTTTATATTATACTAGCAGACCCGGCCACACGTTTTTGTGGCTAAGGTATACATTAAATTAGTAAATCTTTCAATGCAGAGAACAAATTCTTACGCATAAAGACGAAAACGTTATAGCCGATAAATTTAAAAATGATTGATAGACATTATTGTAGATCTGTGGTAAGGGTAAATCATCATAATTTGTAAAACTTTGATTTTTTTAATCATATATTGGAGAAAGTAACAAATAACCAAATTTCATAGTTGGCTTTATCTTGGCTTTGGTGACGATATTGATTACTACTCACACTACTTTTAATTGCAAGTGAGTGGGGATAGTCCAGCAATTTAAAATAGTCTGTGGGGTAATTGAATTCCTCATCCTCTAACTGTGTCAACTCTCCTTTAACGAAATTCTAAATTGTCGCATTAAGATCAAAGAGATCCTTGTTTTTTTACCACCAATATAGGTCATTTAATCAGCCATTTATGTTTATATATTATGGTTTCATGTCAGGAAAAACACGATGAATAAGCTCCACTTTCGAGGCCATGAAGTGGCAGAAACCCGTTAAAATGTTATTAATCCATCGAGGTGTCAACTGCGTCGCTACCATTTTCAACTATTTCTACAATAGCAGTATGATATTTTTGGAAAAAACACTCGTATGTTATTTGTTATTTGGCGATTCTTTATGTGTCGCCACAAATTAGATAATTTTAGGAATGTGATTAGTTCGTCAGCAACAGTTGATCCAGGAATAGTCTGGCGAAAATCACCTGCCAACAGAATCATGACTTCACCAAAAATATTTTCGTTGTCGCGTAAATCTTTTAAAGTCCTGTGCAGTACCTCCAGCGACTTGAATAGTTGGAAAATCTTATTTATGCTCTTTTTTTTGGCGATTTTGCAGATTGGTATTTCGTTGATTTGCAATTTATGAGTAATTTCAAGACCGAATTACCGTTTGTCTGCCTACTAACAGGTGTCAAGATGCCCCTATTCCCATTATAACTGGGCGTTGAAAATGAGTGAAATCGGTTCAGGAATTACCTCAACCCTTATGCACTATATATGCTGATTTTCGTTATTCTATTGGACTTTATTTCAAATTGTGTGTAATAAAATTACATCAATAAATTGCGAGAGTATAAAATGTTTGGTTGCCTTTCCCTATTTGTTACAAATTGTTTTGGTCTATCAATACAGCATTTTACAATTGAATAATGATAGAAATATTTTAAGAAAGCAACAATGACAACTTTGAAAATAATATTATTTTTTGTTTTATTTTTTTTTTTTTATAATTTTGTTGTCAATTCAAATAAAATCATCTTCTTGTTATCTTCCTCACAATTTTTCCATATTTATTTACTTTCTAATCTTTCCCTGGCCTTCCATAAATATTTCAAAACTAAAATTAGCCAGATCGGTTTGGCCCTTCTATACTTTTTGCGAGACTAACGACACAAATTGTTTGTATGGGAGATTAGAAAATTGTGGATTTAAGACTTTTTCAGGCTATTTTTTAAATTTTTCTCTCCGTAAGAACCATCCCGGTACCTCTAGAAACATTCTAAAAAAAGAATTTGTGAAATCGATTTAGCGGTTCTCGAGTTATGCGCTTAGCAACACATTTTGCGATTCATTTTTATATTATAGATATCTACTGAACGGAATTGGAAACGTTCAAAGCGAGGAAATTCCATTCGAATATATCAATTGAGCTACATATACATTGAACTTACAAAAATTTAAGATTGTGATGTCAGAGTGCGCCAATTATATGCATTTTGTATGCAAACTACAATGCATTGGGATATGTGCGTGTTCGTAAGAGTGTGTGCAAAGCTATTTCACGTGCTTCAATCAATCTATTTACGCATTAAAAAAACAAAACGAAACGGGGAAGAAATTTTGTCTCAACTCATTGAACAACTGCTTAGCCGCTCAACGCCGCTTCATGTGCCGTAAACATCAAATTTCAAATGCGTCAATGAACTTGACGGTCAATCTAGCGAATTACAGTGTGCTGACCGCATGTAAAAATGATATATTGTTTGCTTTTGTGTAAATTGCGTAAAGCCGGTTTATTTGAAATCGGCTAATTGATAATCGGCTCGAATTAAATTTTTTGCCTAATAAATGTTAAAAAGTATAAATTTTTATATTTAATTAAATGCTGGATAAAGATCGTTTAATATATATTAAAATAATTATTTCCGCTCAGTATCACAGAACAGCGCTCCCAAATAAGCCAAATAAATTTGAGCAACTGGTATAGGTTGTTGAGTGCAACCAAAAATGACAATGCTAAACATTTTATTATACAAAATTGAAAGTTTTAGTCTTATACAGTTCGGTTGAAAGTATTCCGAAGAGATACTATATATCACTTATCTGTGATTCGATTTAACGTTGTAATCACGTCTCCTAAGTATCCAAGAAGTTGGTCTGACAATAAAAAAATAAATTAATTTTATTTGATTACAAATCCAATGAATCCATTTCACTGTCCAACGCATTTACTGCATTGGCAATTTCAGTGCAGTACGGCATCTTAGTGATCAGCAGCCAAACACATACTATTGATACTCATACACAAAAGTCTTCTATATGCATCTAATTTTATAAAGTTCATTAATCAATTCAAAATATTTAAAGTCTGCATACACATATGTATAAATATTTTTGTTAATAGCAACGCTCCAGCCAGTTATTGTTATAGTTGCCTATTTGAGGCTACAAGCAATTTATTGCAACACTGTGTGTACTGCAGAATATCGTTGCTTCTCGCTCGTTGCCTAATGTTCGCAGCGCATCAAAGCTTTGCATCCAACTTGTCATGGCTGTCACTCACAATCTAGCGGAATCGACTTGCGTTGCGAATATGCATAAAATGCATCATTATTGTTGTTGCTGTTGTTATTCACAGCTCATTAAGCTCTCATAATGAATACGATATTTATTGTTTATCGCACACAAATATTTACATCGTCCAATGATCGAGGGTGCATAGGTACAGACGTGTGTAAAGACATTAATTTTTGCATTTATCTATTAATTCTAGGTAGGCGATTAAATGCTTTAGATGTATAGATTTAATGTATTAAGCGCATTTCCAAATATTTACAAGATACTCGAATTTGCCTAAACAAATTTAATTATTATTAACCCAAACGATTACCCTCCTCCCGCCCAGCCGACGCGTGGGGCGCAGTCCGCATACGAGCGGAATTTGCCGAGTCTAGAAAGGCAAGAGATTTTTAAGCGTCCGGTTCTCAAACTGCTCAGCTACAGAAAGAAACATTTCAACAGCTGAGATTTAAAAATATATAAAAACAAAAAGTTAAAAATTTCTGAATATTATTTATTAAGAGAAGACAAAATAGTTTTTTTGATGCTAAATATTGAGTCAGATGGATCAAATGTGCTGGAATGCGAATTAAAATCATGACATATTCGGCAGAATGATTCCTTTAACTCAAAATTTGTTCTAGAAGATTTTAGAAATAATGGTCTAAACTGCCTGGATGAACGCAATGGGACATTAAACTTAATATCAGATAAAAGGAATGAACTACAAACTAAACCATTCAGAAGTTTTACTAGGAATATTGTACCTAGCATTTCTCTGCGACTAGTGAGTGTGGGAAGATTTATAAGTTTTAAACGACTAGTATATGGGGGAAGATTCAATCTTGAATCCCAATGTAAGTGGCCTAAAGCAAAAAGTAAAAATTGTTTTTGAACGGTCTCAAGCTTATCAGAATGGGATTGATAGCTAGGATTCCATACCACAGAACCATACTCCAATATAGGCCTTACCAATGTTGTAAAAAGAATTTTAGTAATATACGGATCACTAAATTCTTTAGACCAACGTTTAACAAAGCTAAGAGCACCTTTAGCTTTTAAGACAATTGAATTTACATGAGAATTAAAATTTAGTTTAGGGTCCATATTAACTCCTAAATCAACAAAGCTAAAAACTTGCTCTAAACTGAAGTTATTTATTACATAGGGGGAAAGATCAACAGTTCTACGGGAAAAGCACATCGTTTTACATTTTTTAAGATTCAGTGGCATATCATTTTTGTGACACCAAGTAACTAAATTATTTAAATCCGATTGCAACTCAGTCCTTTCGTTATGAGAAGTATATGATTTAAAAAGTTTTACATCATCCGCATATAATAAAATTTCTGAAAACTTAATTACTGAAGGTATATCATTGATGAACAACAAGAACAGAATCGGGCCGAGATGACTACCCTGTGGAACCCCTGAAGTGACACTAATTGAATCGGATAATGTATTATTAAATAAAACTTGTTGTTTTCTGTTAGTAAGATATGAGGATACCCATTCAAGAAGTCTTGGTTGAAAACCAAGAAGATTCAGTTTTTGCAAAAGAATTGAGTGGTTTACTCTATCGAATGCTTTACTAAAGTCTGTATATATAACATCAGTATTCTTATTATCCCTAAAACCCACTGACACATGGTTTACAAATTCAAGCAAGTTAGTTACTGTAGATTTCCCTTTACAAAATCCATGCTGAGAAAATGAAATTAAAGGAGAGATTAAGAAAGTTATTTGGTCAGTGACAATAGCTTCAAAAAGTTTGGGTATAGCTGACATTTTAGCTATCCCCCTATAGTTCTCAACAGATGATCTAACTCCACTTTTATGCAAAGGTAATATAAAAGAGTTTTTCCACATTGACGGAAAAATACCTTGTTTAAAAGATAGGTTAAAAAGCTTAGTTAAGGGCAGATAGATATATTTTGCACAATTTTTAAGAAAGCTTGAGGGAATCATATCAGGGCCATATTTAAACGATTTTATTAACGTAACTAAATAATTTAAGACATCTGATTCAGAAATAATTGGTGTATTAATTACAGTACTCGGACATAACACTTGATGATATGGCACATTCATAGGGTAGTTTGAACAATAATTGGATTTGAAGAATTCTGCAAACATATTAGAAATAATATAATTGTCACATGACATTGTTGATTTATATTTCATCGCGGACGGAAAATTTGAAATCCTGCGTTTGGAGTTAATGAAACCATAAAACAATTTCGGATTACGAATAATATTATTTTTTACTTTGATTATGTAGTTTTTATAACATTTTTTGTTAAGTTCCTGAAACTGACGACGCAATTTAGAATATTTTAAATAGTCAACAAGAGCTCCAGTTCTTTTATAAAGTTTAAAAGCACGAGCTTTTTTATTTTTTAATTTACATAGCTCATTCGAATACCACAAATTTAAACTTTTTCTTTTGATAATAAAACATTTCGGAACAAATCTTTCAAAAATATTAAAAATTGTTTCATTAAAATGTGATACATTTAATTCAATATTACCACTATAATCAGGCCAAGTCAATTTAGAAAGTTCACAATTAATCTTTTTGAAGTTAGCTTTCGCAAAGTTGAACCGAGAACAAAGGTCCTGTTTGTTGCATACAAGTAATTCGTCTATGATTTCGATATTAATTTCCAAGGCAGGGTGATAAGAATCCTCTGGCAAAACTAAAGGATCAGATCGGACCACAGAAACTGTTGAAGTATTATCAACATAGACCAAATCTAAGAATTTACCAAACTTGTTCGGAATTAAGTTAATTTGGTTAAGACCCATCCCAGACATTTCTTCCAAAAACTCATTAAAGCTTAAACGAGTGCAAAAAGGGGTAATGCAATCGTCAACAGATTTCCAAGATACACACGGTAAATTGAAATCGCCTAGAACAATTATGTAATCAGTATTCTTAGCAATTGAAAAAACATTATTTATTAAAGAAGCATGCTGCGTATATACAGATAAGTCCGATTGAGGCGGAATATAAGATAAAGTTAGATAAATAGAACATTTATTAATACAAATTCGTATGCACTTAAATTCAATAAAGTCCGCATGAGGAACTTCTACTTCTTCAGATGGAATTGAAGAATGCAGAGCAAATAGTACACCCCCCCCCCCCCCCCGACTCTGTTCAGTCGATCGCATATAAAGATTTGAAATTCACTATTTAATATTTCGTTATCAAAGATATGAGGTTTGAGCCAAGTTTCAGTAAAAGCGATGACTTTAAAATTACAATTAGTGCTGTTCAAATACAATTCTTTTAATTTTGTATTTAAACCCCTTACATTTTGATAGTGAATTTGTAATGAATTTTTTATAATTAGTTTTTTGAATCCGCGGCATTTTTTGGAATATGAGCAATTACAGTTTGTTTTTGTTGCTTCTGCTCGAATTCGCGCACGAAAGCAGCAGGTGGCCAAAATGATTCATCAAGTAGCAATTGAAAATTAACAGCTGAAACGCCAATCTTGAAAGAAGATATGTTTCTTTCGTATTTAAAGTTAAATTTTCTGACATCAATATCAATATGGTTAATTTTTAATTTCGACGAGATGTAAAACTTTATATCTTCGATTGTGGTATCCGAAGCGAATCTCGAAACGAAAATTGATTTTCTTTGAGGTATTACTACCAAATTTTTTGCCACAAACTCAGAGTTAATAGGAGGCGGATCCTGAATAGTTTTCCGCTTAAGTTTATCGTTATTTGTTTTCGGAGGATTAAGCACTTTTGTAGAGGAAGGCTTCCCTCCCTGAGGGCAAGGAGATGAGAGATTAATAAGGTCTAATTTCACCGGTGACATACTTTTTACGGACAAAGTGGCAGGTTCTTCATTAGACGGACGTTTACGTTTTGATGAAGGCTTAGCATTATCATCTTGATCATTTAGGCATTTAAATGATTGAAACAACACTTCATAATGCTTAAATTTTTCTGTAAGGTTTTGAAGTTCTCGACCGATTTCTCATGAAATTTTAATGATTTTGGTTTAACGACTTAAACTGTTTATTGTTATAAACCTGAAATTAAAATGCAGGGACTGAAATGATTTTCCAATTTAACTTTACACAGGCATAACAAATATTAATCTTTTTAGCTTCGAATTAAATTTGGCGATTAATCTAATACCACTAAAGTTTCTTGAAATTGTATTTCATTCTATTAAACTTTATGAACGATTTTTGAAAATACATCATATCGCTTATTTACTTGAATAGTGTCACAACTCAGAAAAGTCGATTTTTCAGGAGAGCGTTTTAAAGTTTTCAATTGTCTCTTATTTAGCAAATATAGAAAACTGCCATCAGTTTATTGACAAATCTAGTGGCCTGTAATATATTAAATACAATGTTGAGCAGAAATGGATCAAATAGAGTGTACTAATGCTTTTTCTTGGGCATAAACATGGCCCATTTTGAATTGTGCCGTTATTTGTGAAAAAAATAATTCAATTTCGCCTTCATAAGTCAAATATGTCGTTTTTGCTGAAAAAAAGCAATGTGAAAAATTTAATTAATGTTCACCAATATCGTTCCAACTCAAAAGATGTCGTTCTTTCTGAAAAGAAAATCAAATTCACCTTTTCACAATATGTGTTGGAACACAAAATTTGTCGTTGTTTCGTAAAAGAAGTATAACACATTTTGCCACAATTGAGAAGTGTCGTTATTGTGGTTAAAAAATATTGCAACATAACAAGTTTAATAACGGCACATTCTTATTTCACCGCTTATTTTTCTGCGCATCGGAATGAAATTTTTATGATGAAATTGCGCACATTTCTGCATACTCAACTCACACTATTCAAGTAAATGAGTGATATATTATATTGTATACAATCTCAGATCACCATAATATATGTTCGATACCAAAATACAGGATACTCATGGCATTTTTTAATAATATGAAATCAAGAAATGTACATAAGTTTTAAAGTGAAGTAGGTGAAGATTTAATCAGGACCGTTGCGTCAAAGTTGGAAATATACGAGGTTCCGGATTAATTTATGAAGATCAATCTAAATAACTGTGAATGTGTATTTTAATCAGAGTTCGAAAAATTACAAAATACACTAAATGGTTTTCCTCTTTATCGGTTAATTATCTTAGTTTGATATATTAGTTTATGATAACATTTCACATACTTGGATCAGTAATCTGTAGTGAAAAACTATCACTAAATTAGGGTTACTAAGGTAAAAACTATTACCAAAAAAATTTTGATTAAATACCCAGGCAAAAGTTTTCCAAGATCAATGATCCTGGAATTTTCGAAAGTTTTACTAAAAAGGGGCAAAATTAAAACTTTATTTAAAGCTGCCTTGGAGGGAATTACAATAAATGTCCCTGCAGTACCGACTCTGATAATGCCACCAAAGTAAAGAGCCGACAATGCGCAACACTACCGTGGGCATCAAGTTGTATGGTATTTGTCATAAAACTTAACAAGGCAAATAATTTAAAATGTTGTTAATAAATTAGTGCGTTACATGCAGCGATGACAAGTTATACCATTTAGCCCGATTCCTCCTTTCGAACTAATCGCCTAGGAGCTCTTTTAGTAGAGCTCATAAAGCTCAATAAGCGGGAAATGTTTTATCGTAGCGGTTTATTAATTATAATTTAAAGCGTAAAGTTGCAAGTGGCAAGCGACAACCAGTTAGCGGCTAGTGGCAGACAGTGAAATAAGTGTACAACTAATTCGACACCATTAGTGTCAACTAAAACAACTAAAACGCGGTTGCTAACCGCGTGGAGTGTACAAATTTCAATTGCCACTGTGGCGGTTTAAGGTTTTAGCTTTGGTGGCAAGTAATGCCGTCGTATTATGCGACAAAAGTGGCGAATGTTGGCCAAGAGTAATAAATTACCGGTTTACTGGGAGCGTACTTACCGACAAAACAACAACCACCACTTTGATGCCATAATTGTATTTATATTTTTTTCTTGTTGTAGATGCCAATTGTTGTTGGTTGCTGAATATAAATATTGCCATTGCAACCTAAACAAACTATCTGGTAAGACTGTGCCATAGTAGTATACGACAAGTCGAGTTAGAGAAGGCTGGGAGCAAATGCAATTTATTTGAATTAGTCGCATTAATGAGCATTTTGTTATCATTCTATTGTGAAGTTAAAAATAATATGGTAGACAGCGCTAATGGACAATATAATATGATGTCTTTCGAGGAGTTTAGCTTCCTCAATACATATTATTTACTTAATATACTTTTCTATACACCCATAGACTATGAGATTATTCATAAGTGAACAATTTTCCTGATTAATACAATTTAAAAAGTATTCGCAGATGACCAGAGGCCCTTAATATGTTATTGAATGCTGAATAATTGGTTAGGTTATTTCGAAGTAGTGGTTCTAGTTCCAATTATTTGGCTTTAAACCGTTTAGGTCTAACAATTTGTACGCGACCAAAACAAAGTAAAAACTAAATTATTGCACAATAAAAACTAGTTTGGCATACACTTGTGAATGCAGTCTGCCAAGTCGCGGACTCCACAGTTACCTCTGCAGTTTACTTAGCAATTCTGAAATTAAAATTGTACAAATTTGAGTAGACAAACACTTGCTCTTGTTTGTGGTCATAAAAAAGTGTTTGTTTATATGTAGATCCATATTACATTGTACCACTTGCTTTGTTGCTAATTAAGAATAGATAACGTAATTAATTTTTCAGCAAAATGTTACAATTGCTGAATGCTTATGCCAATAGAAACAAAAACGAAGCACAGACATACATACCTTCTGCCTTTTGTATATATACAGATGTATATGCGCATGAATTAAATATGCCTTGATTTAGTAAAAGTATTGGCGTAATTTTGAAAAACTTAACTACAATAAAAATTTTTATAATTACTGCCATATGCTTGAATAAAATGAAGTGAAACAGAACAAAAGGCTCTGAATTAAATAAAATCAAGCAATTAATTTGCTATTAATTTCGATTACAAATAAAACAAAAAATTTATAATGCCCATTTTTTATTACTTGCAAAGTTCCAATTATTTTTTTGCTCAACAGTTTTTATATCTCATGCGCCTAAAACTATACACCGCAATTCTAAGTTATTTACTAGAAGATGAGGACGGTTTATAACAAGATCTTTTATTTTAACGAAATATAAATGTATTTAAAATATAAAAAATGCTTAGAAGACGTGCGTGGATTCCATAATAATATAAATATTTCATGAGGATCTTGACTAAACAGTCGATATAATTTTTGTAAAAATTTTTTAACACATCATTTTGGTATTTTTAATTGCTAATTGTATTCCTATAACTCGCGTGCGCAACATAATCATGAATGTTAATTCACTTGTCAGTTATATTTTCCACAATGCAGTCATCACAGTTCAACGAGCTTAGACCTCTACCCATTTTAATTGCGCACTTTAGGCATTCACTTCAAAAATTTCCCGCCACATGGTAATCAATCACTCTAACCTATTTTACACACAATCAATTTTAAGTTAAATTTAAAAGGACAGCAAGATTCAAGGTAAAAGGAACTGGATAGAAAACAACTCGCATGCATAACCTCGTTGCTGTCCGTAATAGTATAAAGGAAGTAATAATAGATATATAAGGCACATGATCATCTATTTCCAACCAATTCATGGTATAATTTGAGAGTGCCATTGCTCATGTTTCAGTAACTCGCTTCTCTCAGTTTACCTTTAATTTTCATTTACTTCTCATAATTACTAATAATGGCATTTAAAGCAAATATTTTCGCCTTAAAGTGTTTTAATTTCGTCAGAGTATTCATATATTCACACAAAAATACCACTAGCGTAATAATAATTCTACATTGTCGAATATGAGTGTATTATAAATACATACGCACATACACATATCCAAGTATATATGTAGTATATAAGTGGTAAGTGCGCCAGCAAGTGGCACAATGCAACAAGTCGCGAGTAAATCATTGTCAACGTGGAATTTCCTTGCTCGCACAGTTTCATATTTTACTGCAGTGTATTTTTTCTTCTTCTTTTTATTTTTATTTGTCCATTTACTAGGTAATTTTCTGCCTTTTTCCGCTCGTGAGCACGTATATCGTTGTACGCCTGCTTGAGTTTCCCGCAAAAAGTTACTTATACGCAACGTACCACCACTGTCTAGCACTCCAACTAAATGTATTGCCATTAAAGTGGTTTTTACTTTGAAATCAGCGCCTTGACTGTCACTTAAATCCTGATAACGCCGTGAAAATATTGCGCATTAAAGACCTACAAGTGAAGTGCCCTGCGTGGGTATAAAGTGGCGACGGAAACCGTCCGCAAGGCACAGCTGTCTCCTTATTCTGTCTGTCCTCTTTATGTGATAGCTGGTAACCGACCTGTAGTGCTCATTCGTTTGTTTATTTACTTATTTTTCTTTCCCATATCTGTTTGAGATTTCACTCGAGTGCTCCGAGCATAGACTAAATATTTGCTGTAAGTATTAAATGTGCTCGAATGTTGCAAACAAGTTGTCATAAGTCCATAAATTTACAGGTGAACGGAGCGAAAAATCAAATACACGAAAATTAGATAAATTAGTATTAATTATATCAAAAAAATTATCAGTATTTTCATGTAAAAAATAACGTATGAATAATAAGTTTATAGTGTATTATAGTGCCATGGTATAATCGCAGTCGGTTAATGACAAACTCTATCAAATATATCTGACCAATATATGTATCATGCATAGACTCTTCCCATTTATATACTTGTAGTGTTTAAGTGAAATATTTCATAAATTTACATTAAAATCTGATTCAAGCTCTCGTTAGCAATAGTTTTCAATGGCATAAGCAATGAACTCAAACATTATCTAATTAAATGAACATGTTTATATTGTCACCTATTTATAAAAAATCTCTTTATTTACAGGTCAGCACGTGGATGTTAAAATGATTATATCAATATTATTGCATTGCATTGCTGAAAGCTCAAATTGCATTAATTCTGAATCAACAGTTATCAACGAGTGACAAGTGTGCTTAACTGACGAAATAAATTGCCACACAATTAAACATGAATACGGATGATGAAGAACGTGTCTGTCTGCGGTGAGTAGAGTATTGCACAATTTTTTTGTTTATATACCTATTTATTTAGAAATATTAAGAATATCCTAATCAAAAATTTTAATATTTGAATAATTTAGCACAGTTTAAACAAATTTTGTTACTTAGTAGGACAAAAGTAGTTGATTAAATAAGTCAGTTAGTGAAAAGAGCACATATAATTTCATCAAATGATATGAAACCAAAGAGTATGGTTACAGTTAAAAAGTTAATAGTTTTGATAGTAATGCTTAGTAATTTTCATTTTACTCCGCCGATGTTAACTCCAAAACGATTGTATATCCACATGAAAAAGTGACATGCAAGTTGTACTCGAATATATTTATTATTTGATGCATAAATTTACTTTCAAATAAACTCTATTGTATAGATAGAGATTGAGATGTATGTATATCGTGCTCTATGCGGTCATTAAGAATGAAGTAGTAGCAAAAACAACGAAAAATAGGAACTAGAAAAGAGAAACCAGTTTATTTCAAGTCGCAATAGAATGTTTGATGCATTTTTATAAGAAAACTATTGACTGTCCACTGCCATAGGGTTTTATTATACACTTCGAGACAATTACCAATGCACTACTAACTATTTGCTTCTTCATAAATCAATGATTTTACCACTGAGATGGTTCAAACTCACTATGTACATATCTATAATGAAATACACATAAACATATGTGCATTTATTTGCATGAACATAAATATTATTTTAGTAATCAAGACTAGTCTATGCAGTTCAAGTGCTGTTATTTTAGGATACAAATGTGATTTACTCTACTCGTAGCTGGCGTGTAGTGCCTATTCTTAATTACTGTGGTATGACTTGCGGAATAATTGGTTTTCCTATGCATGCATATTTTGGGGTCATAGCAGCAAAAACGTTGACAGTGATGGCGATGAAAATGATAACCGTTAATTGAACCAACATGTTTACACAAACAGATATTTCACATAATTTCAGTTGTTTATAAATATAGTATTTATTTATAATTATGTAATACTAAATGAATAAATATATGTATAAACTATATAGGAAGGAGCAAATATGGACCACCAATCTCCATTTGGTATATGGTTCACCAAAAAAATGCAATAATACAATCAAATTTATTTAATTAACTTACAAAAACATAAAAATACCCAGAAAGATGAAAAAGCAATATTGAAGGGTAATATGAACTAGGTAGTTGTAGGACTCCCAATCTGCCTTTTACACATCCTTGACAATACTTGGGATGATTTTGATGGAAAACATTGTTGGCTGATATATCAATTAATTAAAATGGTCCGTTTCCTTTTGAAGGATATCAAAAGAGATATTCACATAACATTTTATGAAAATTCGTGCTCTTGCCAATGAAGTTAACATTGTAGAGCGGAACGCGAAATTTGGGTTCCTCTTTAAAAACAAGACCATTCAATGGATGCATAATATTATTTTTTCAGCCAGTTGATAGGCTAAGTACTGAATATCCATAGTCCATATTAGCTTCTAACGTGCTAGTCCATATTAAACTCAACATGTGCTGGGGATATAACTGAATTTAATTCAAATCTGAACTATATTTAATAAACTCTAATCATTAAAAAATAGCAAAGAGTATTTATTAAACACACGCTATTTGTCTATTTATTAATTGCATAATAAATTTTAAATAAAAAACGCAAAATTCACTTACGCACAAATAATTATCAGCAACAGTGATTTTACAAAAATCACTATTGCTCGAGTACTCGCACTTGCTGAACAATAAATTCAAACCGAGGAAGTTTGAGCCGATAGCCGAAAAAATTAAATGGCAATAACGGAGGATTTTACAACTGGAATTCAAGATAACTGGGTGACTCACGAGGTCCATATTTGCTTAATTTACCCTAATGATGTTAGTGACTAACTACATTGACATTGAAGCAGTTACTTATAATTAATTATTGCGGTGGACTTATATAGGATTAAGGCTGCAATATTCTTCTTCTTCTTGACTGGCGTAGACACCGCTTACGCGGTTATAGCCAAGTCCAAAACAGCGCGCCACGTATCCCTCCTTCTGGCAGTTTGGCGAATTGGTTATACCAAACGAAGCCAGGTCCCTCTCCACCTGGTCCTTCCATCGGAGTGGAGGTCTCCCTCTTCCTCGGCTTCCACCAGCGGGTACTGCATCGAATACTTTCAGAGCTGGAGCACTTTCATCCATTCGAACAACATGACCTAGCCAGAGTAGCCGCTGTTTTTTTTATTCGCTGGCGCGGGTGTTGTTTCCAATGATATCGATATCATCGGCGTACGCCAGTAGCTGTATACTCTTATAGAAGATTGTACCTTCTCTATTTAGCTCTGCAGATCGTATTATTTTCTCCAGCATCAGGTTAAAGAAATCACACGAGAGTGAGTCACCTTGTCTGAAACCTCGTCTGGTATCGAACGGCTCGGAGAGGTCCTTCCCGATCCTGACGGAGCTTTTGGTGTTGCTCAACGCCAGCTTACACAGCCGTATTAGTTTTGTGGGGATACCAAATTCAGACATCGCGGCATAAAGGCAGCTCCTTTTCGTGTTGTCGAAAGCAGCTTTAAAGTCGACAATGAGATGGGGTGTGTCGATCCTATTTTCACGGGTGTTCTCCAAAATTTGGCGCATGGTGAATATATGGTCTGTTGTTGATTTTCCAGGTCTAAAGCCACACTGATAAGGTCCAATCAGTTTGTTGACGGTGGGCTTTAGTCTTTCACACAATACGCTCGACAGAACCTTATACGCGATGTTGAGGAGGCTTATCCCACGGTAATTGGCGCAAATTGTGGGGTTTCCCTTTTTGTGTATTGGGCAGAGTACACTAAGATTCCAATCGTCAGGCATGCTTTCTTCCGACCATGTTCTGCAAAGAAGCGGATGCAAGCATCTCCCTCCAGCTCTTCGCCGCCGTATTTGAACAGCAATATTAGCCAATACTTATATTCAGGTTTACGAATACCTAGTAGTCCTTTAAGCAACAAATCGACCTGTCATTCAGACCTTTCCACAACAGCCAATGCAGGTCAATCGCTCAAAATATACGTTCAACCACTTTCTCCAGTTAAACTAGTAAGCATATGGTGTTACGGTAAAAATGGTGAGTAACTCTGCGTTTAGCAGTAAACACTTTGAAGGAAAACAAAAATAAATAATTTATCGCACAGCAAAGGCACAACTCATCATAAACCACCAAATGTATTCGAATGACATGTGCATAACGGTATGAAAGTGAAGTTGTAGAGAAACAAGTAAGGAAGATCTGAATACGGATGGATACAAGTATTTGGTCCTCTAAATATTGTTAAGGACCAGAAACCCAGAAAAAAATAGCCATTAGATACGGTTTTGAGTTTTATATACATACATACATAGTATCATCGAATTTAAGGAATATCTGATATCAAGGAAATCTTTATATATATATTTTTTTTATGTCTAGAGATCCAGAGCATATGCGAGAGTTGCTCAACTCCCCAAGCTTTCACGCTAACAATGACGAACAGAAGTAAGCTGAATAACCACGGAAGGAACTTCCGTTGTAATAGTTTTACATCACTAAATCGCGTTTGCTTCCCTTGTCTGGCTTTCAAATATAGTATATCTCTTACCCTGCGCTAAATCGAATCGAATACGTCGCAGGCAAGCAGCTAAACGCTTGTGCTGGTAACGGTGGCTTGTAGCATGGGTGCGGCGACTAACGGAAAGCAACGGTTATGTTGTCATTTTCCATATTTTATTTTTTCATCGTTTCTGCGCCGTGGTACTTTTGCGCTGTCATTGCATTTTATGTAAATTTCTATGCAAATGTATCGCAAATGTGTGTTTGTATAGTAGTAAGTATATTTATATGTGTATGAGTAAATGAATGACTACTGCTTGTCATCGAGTGAGTATCCTTGTACCACCAGTCAAATAACTATATTCAACAAAAAAACACTATATCACAACAACATTCAAAGTGGAAGGATTTCAAGCATAGGCACTCACAAAACTACTCACCTAAATGCGTATATTTATGCGTCGAATAAGGCACATTGGCTACCAAGACAAAGCGTACAGCTGCAAACCGCCATTGGAAAACAAGTTTGGTATTTCACTCGACATGCCGGCGAAAGGACATTGCTTTATAGTCGACAAATAGCACCATTGCGACAATGCGGAGAGATTGGCTGAAACTGTTTTCACACATATATACATCCTTACAACAACATTCACACGTGCGCACAGGTTATTTCAATACTTATGCCCTCGCAACATTTTGCACAGAGTTAATAGTTTTGTTCATGTAAAGTATGTCAACAAATGGAAATCGATATGGAGTTATATGATATATATCAGAATGATCAAGATCACGAGATAATTTTAATTCTGATTCTTCACCTTATTGTAGCTACTCCCTCTAAAAGGTTTAGTCTGCATATTCCCAAAATATCCACCATTGTGTGATAATAAATTAAATCATATAATAATCACGCCCATCTTTAACATGGCGGATATATTTCAAATCGAAAAACGATGAAAGTTTAATTTAACTCCCAAAAGGTTTTCATATTTACCAAGTGTAAAAATTGGACATTGGGTGTGACACTACTCAATCTGGATAAAATTGTCCATTTCACAAACTTCTTGATCCATTTTATTTTTTATACTCTCGCAACAAATGTTGCTATGAGAGTATTATAGTTTTGTTCACATAACGGTTGTTTGTAACACCCAAAACTAAACGAGTTAGATATAGGGTTATATATACCAAAGTGATCAGGGTGAAGAGTGGAGTTCAAATGTCTGTCTGTCCGTCCGTCTGTGCAAGCTGTAACTTGAGTAAAAATTAAGATATCTTGATGAAACTTGGCACACTTATTTCTTGGCACCATAGGAAGGTTGCTTTCGAAAATGAGCAAAATCGGACTGCTGCCACGCCCACAAACTGGCGACAACCAAAAACACATAAAGTGCCATAACTAAGCCATAAATAAAGCAATGGCAATAAAATTTGGTATTAAGGATCGCACTATGAAGGGGCATATTTGGATGTAATTTTTTTGTGGAAGTGGGCGTGGCCCCGTTCCCTACTAAGTTTTTTGAACAATAGAGCTATATAAACCAAACTTTCAGCAGTCGTTTTTTAGCCACTTCCTAATACAGTCCAAAAATGAAATAAATCGGATCATAACCACGCCCACCTCCCATACAAAAGTTAAGTTGAAAATTACTAAAAGTGCGTTAACTCATTAACGAAAAACGTCAGAACCACTAAATTTTACATAAGAAATGGCAGATGAAAGCTGCACTCAGATTTTTTTACAAAATGGAAAATGGGCGTGGCGTTGCCCACTTATGGGTCAAAAACCATATCTCAGGAACTACTCGACCGATTTCAATGAAACCTGGTTTCTAATAGTTTCCTTACATCCCAATGATATGTTGTGAAAATAGGCCAAATCGCTTCACAACCACGCCTACGTCATATATACCAGAACTTTGAAGACAATCTGAATCGTTTACATTACAATATACATATAAAGTAAGCACTAGTGAAGATATCGGTGCAGAACTTTGCACAAATACTATGTTAATAGTGTGGCAGCCCCATTCTAAAAATCGCCGAAATCGGACCATAGGTTTTTAAGGCCTTATATATGGAACACGAGGACCTCGGTGCTTCTAACCTAATATTATGGTTTCCAACTTTCAGTGGACTTTATACAATATATATGACGAATATGTGGGTCAAATTGTGTATTATATAATATTAATTAAGTTAAATAACTAAATTGCGAGAGTATAAAATGTTCGGTTACACCCGAACTTAGCCCTTCCTTACTTGTTTCAATCTTATCTTATGATACAGTGTTAAACTGGATGAAATCGGAATATAACCACAACACTCACTTTATAATTCCTTTCTAAAGGTCATTACCTTAATTGTCCTACAATACAGAGCTTATACACTTAGCTATTATGACAGATATTGAGTCATATTGGTGTATAACTTCGACTGACCCTGTCTTATTGAGTAGAGGGATGTCTGCTTTAACAGTTTACATTTAACAGTAAACAATGCCTTAGCGTTCTATCAATATGTAAGTATTTCACGTATACTTTGTGACTAAATATCGATTCTTATTTTAGATCGGTGATCTTTCCTTGGAACAAATACAAATAGTATTTTGATATATAGTATGCGATATACTTGTCCATATTACTTACTAACGAAAATAGAATTTACATGAAATGTTATTAAACAAAAGTTTTCATACAAATTGCAAGGGCATCAAATGTTTGGCTGCAACGGAAATTAGCACTTCCTTCCTTCTTTTATTTTGAATCTGTCACTAACAGCATTTGTATTCGCTTTGCGCAAGTGCTTCCTGTGTGTCCTGCATATGCGTTTTATTGTCGTTTTAGTAAAAAGATAGAAAAATGGTAGAATGTCCGCACGATTTATGAAGCATCACCAATTTGGAAACAATATAGCGTTAGAGCTATAAAAGGGATAGCAAACAGACATACCTATGAGCATAGAAAAACATTCTTCTGTGTACACATCATATACGTTCTACCTTATGTGGCTACTCGCCTAAGATATTGCCATTTATTTTTTATACGCATCAGACATTTTTCTTACACTTATAAGGGATAAATGTGTAATATAAGAAACACCAAACCTAATTTTTAATTTAATATAATTGATTAATAGCGCTGTGCTTAGCAACTAATTACCGAGCAATGACCTTTATTACGAAAAATGGCGATAATCATCTATTATAATTAAATCTGATTTTACTTTAACTTTCTTGAGTGATTTTTTCAAACATTGCTGGCAGGAATTGTTCTTGCAAAAACTTTAAATGAAATATGTGCGCCACTACGTATACGCAATATTTTTCACATATTGCTTTATACAGTACAGACGCTAGTGCATCGAAGTACAGCGACTTCAACTACCCGGAAAGTGGTATTTAACGGGACTTTATATATACTTGACATTTTAAATGGTATTTTGTTCAGGGCTTAAGGTTTATAAAATATCTGTTTGATGTTTTAATAATCTATAAGGTAGTTATAGTAATCACTTTATTGTAGTGCAAAACTAGAAGATTTGATTAGTCCTACAGGAAATTGAAATATAATCCGTCCGTCAAAGAATCAAAGACAATGAAAAAGTTTAAAGAACACAATTTATATATTCTGATAATAATAACTCAACGTTACTTAGGTGAGGACTTAATGCAATTTTTTAATATCTCACCCATTGCACGAAGTTTAATACTGGTATACTTAGTACTCATCGATTCATATACTTACTCATTGAATTAAAGTATTAAGTTCTGCTTGAAGATATTTTAAGATTCATGACTGAGCTGAGTTATAAGGAAAAGGAAGCAGCATAGAATGGAATGGAAAAGACCAATTTAAAACCAGCATGCACATATCCCAATACGAATAATCGTAAATTATTTGTTATGTTCTGTATTCTTTATTTAAATGTTTCATTTATTTATTATATTAAAATATATATAATTCCTCATTGGAGCACTTATTTCTGTTGTTCTAATCCCATATTTTTTTTGATTTCAAAGGCTTGAAGAACTGTGTACGAAAAACTGTTTGTTAACGAAATAATATTATATTATTGATACAAAAAATAATATTTATTTTTCTTTTATTGAAATTAGTTCAACAGTTCAAAGTGGATTAACCCTAACTGACTTCTTATATGATAACAGACATATAATATGTAATTCTCTAAGTGTTTTCAGTTAGTCAAGCACTTACACCCACTTTTCTAACTGAGCAATGACATTGTCATTGTTGCAGTCAGACGCAATTTCACACATGAGTACATTTAAATACCGCATTCGATTAAGTAAATTCTACAAGTATGCTTATTTATTAGTCTTCTTCTTCTTCTTCTTAACTGGCGTAGAAACCGCTTACGCGGTTATAGCCGAGTCCACAACAGTGCGCCACGCATCTCTCCTTTTGGCGGTTTGGCGCCAATTGGTAATACCAAGTGAAGACAGGTCCTTCTCCACCTGGTCCTTCCACCGGAGTGGAGGTCTCCCTCTTCCTCGGCTTCCACCAGCGGGTACTGCATCGAAAACTTTCAGAGCTGGGGCAATTTCATCCATTCGAACAACATGACCCAGCCAGCGTAGCCGCTGTCTTTTTATTCGCTGGACTATGTCTATGTCGTCGAACAACACATACAGCTCATCATTCCATCTTCTGCGGTATTCGCCGTTGCCAATGTTTAAGGGACCGTAAATCTTCCGCAAAACCTTTCTCTCGAAAACTCCTAGTGCCGTCTCATCGGATGTTGACACCGTCCACGCTTCTGCTCCATAAAGTAGGACGGGAATGATGAGGGACTTGTAGAGTTTAGTTTTTGTTCGTCGAGAGAGGACTTTACTTTTCAATTGCCTACTCAGTCCATAGTAGCACCTGTTGGCAAGAGTGATTCTGCGTTGGATTTCAAGGCTGACATTATTATCGGTGTTAATGTTGGTTCCTAGGTATACGAAATTATCTACAACTTCAAAGTTATGACTGTCAACAGTGACGTGGGAGCCAAGACGCGAATGCGCTGACTGTTTGTTTGATGACAGGAGATATTTCGTCTTGTCCTCGTTCACCACCAGACCCATTCGCTTCGCTTCCTTATCCAGGCGGGAAAAAGCAGAACTAACGGCGCGGGTGTTGTTTCCGATGATATCAATATCATCGGCGTACGCCAGGAGCTGTACACTCTTGTAGAAGATTGTACCTTCTCTATTTAGCTCTGCAGCTCTTATAATTTTCTCCAGCATCAAGTTAAAGAAGTCGCACGATAGCGAGTCACCTTGTCTGAAACCTCGTTTGGTATCGAACGGCTCGGAGAGGTCCTTCCCGATCCTGACGGAGCTTTTGGTGTTGCTCAACGTCAACTTACACAGCCGTATTAGTTTTGCGGGGATACCAAATTCAGACATCGCGGCATAAAGGCAGCTCCTTTTCGTGCTGTCGAAAGCAGCTTTAAAGTCGACAAATAGATGGTGTGTGTCGATCCTTTTTTCACGGGTCTTCTCCAAGATTTGGCGCATGGTGAATATCTGGTCAGTTGTTGATTTTCCAGGTCTAAAGCCACACTGATAAGGTCCAATCAGTTTGTTGACGGTGGGCTTTAGTCTTTCACACAGTACGCTCGATAGAACCTTATAAGCGATATTAAGGAGGCTTATCCCACGATAGTTGGCGCAGATTGTGGGGTCTCCCTTTTTGTGGATTGGGCAGAGTACACTGAGATTCCAATCGTCGGGCATGCTTTCTTCCGACCATATTTCGCAAAGAAGCTGATGCATGCACCTTATCAGCTCTTCGCCGCCGTATTTGAATAGCTCGGCCGGCAATCCATCGGCCCCCGCCGCCTTGTTGTTCTTCAAGCGGGTAATTGCTATTCTAATTTCTTCACGGTCGGGCAATGGAACATCTGTTCCATCGTCGTCGATTGGGGAATCGGGTTCGCCATCTCCTGGTGTTGTACTTTCACTGCCATTCAGCAGGCTGGAGAAGTGTTCCCTCCACAAACACAGTATACTCTGGTCATCAACCACTAGATCACCGCTGGGGGTCCTACAGGAGTGTGCTCCGGTCTTGAAACCTTCAGTTAGTCGCCGGATCTTTTCGTAAAATTTTCGAGCATTACCCCTGTCGGCCAGCTTGTCAAGCTCTTCATACTCACGCATTTCTGCCTCTTTCTTTCTTTTTCTGCAAATGCGTCTCGCTTCCCTCTTCAGCTCTCGGTATCTTTCCCATCCCGCTCGTGTTGCGGTCGATCGCAACATTGCGAGGTAGGCAGTCTGTTTTCTCTCCACTGCGAGACGACAATCCTCATCATACCAGCTGTTTTTTTGGCTTTTCCGAAAGCCAATGGTTTCTGTTGCAGCTGTACGTAAGGAGTTTGATATGCCGTCCCACAGCTCCCTTATACCGAGATGCTGATGAGTGCTCTCAGAGAGCAGGAGTGCAAGTCGAGTAGAAAATCGTTCGGCTGTCGGTTGTGATTGCAGCTTCTCGATGTCGAACCTTCCTTGTGTTTGTTGACGTGTGCGCTTTTCTACACAGAGGCGGGTGCGTATCTTAGCTGCTATTTATTAGTCAACAAAAATAAATTGTGAGCATAGAGGATGTCCATTAATTCAGAAGAATCGCAAAACAGATGTGCTATAATTTTAAAAATATACATACAACATATGTAAATATGAATGCATAAATGTAAGGATATTCCTATGTACATATGAAATCTGTGAGTGTACCAGACCGTACCCGAATCAAATCTGAAATCCAGCTGCTGGAATTTGGATTCAACTTCAAAGTGACTTTCTCTTTCATTAAAAACACAGAACCGTAGCCGTTTGTAAGCCTACCAATGCTACGCTCATAAACACTTTCACGACTACACAAATACCATACTCATATATTTGCAATATTTGAATATTCGTCCCACTAGGTACTTTCAAACTCAGCGTATGTAATTTGAAAGCGGGTAACTAGAAAAGGTCCTCGTTATGCTCAAAGCCGCCAAAGTGGTTCCCTTAAATAATGTTAGGTCGCCGAACTAGTGATGTGTGTGTGCTGTGATAATCACATATGTAAACAAAGCTAAACGCTGTTAACTTGCGAAAAATGTTAACATGCCCCAGCTTATATACAGAGGTAGAAACATGCATGACAAATCAGTTAAACAAACATCAAAAATGTGTAAATTGTAGTGACTTTGTTTGTTCGGCTCACCTAAAATTTAATTAGATGTGGTGAAATTTAATTGCAAGTGAAAACTATCTATTACGCCACATTTAACTTTAATATTTACGTCGTTCAAACGTTGTGTCAGCGTTGTAGTTTGTTAAACACTGAATTGCATTGATTTGAATTTTTATGATATATAGAAGTATTATATAAAATAACATGGAAGATATTGAAAAGATAAAAAATAAAAAAAAACGAGAAGGAATAAAAAATTATATTTTTAACTAAATTATAGTAATGTTCTACTATATAAACAGAGAACATAAAGAATTTATTTATTTTAGATTAGAGTAATGGGAGCCGTGGAAGGTATCTCTTCTTAACCGACAGAAGGCTGAGCGTTCGCAGAGATAATGCTCTAGTATCTGGTCATCTTCGCATTCCCTGCATTCTGCCGATTCTACTATATCAAGTCTCTACAGGTAGCCTCTTAGAGGTAGGTGGCCCGTGATAACCCCTGTGATACAGCTTAGTTCTCTTTTGCTTAAAGTAAGAAGTTTCTTGGTCCGTCCAGTGACAACACTACCCCATAGTAGTTTTGTGGTAAGACCCGTGTTACACATGTTCCAGGACCTGAGATGTTCCCAGCATCCATTTCATTAGGCAACGCTTGAGAGAACTGAAAGGCAACTGCGTTCCCAGCAGCCTCTTTGCATACTCTGACGCATAGAGACTCCGATAACCTCAGCTTGAAATACCGAGTTGTAGTCGTTTAGTTTTAAGCTTCTTTCTGTATGTGGGTTTTTACAGAAAAACCTGCTCCCATTCCTGCTTCACCTTTTGATCCGTCAGTGAATATATAGATTTCACCATTGGTCCTATCTATGAATGTATTGTTCTCTGCTGGGGAACGTTGCCCCAGTTTCCCCAACAGTCTCGGTTTCCCGGTCACAGGACCAATCCAAACCGAGTTCAGTGACAAGATTTAGTATGATACCATGTCCCCATCGGTGCAATGTTTGGGTCCAATGGTCCAAGATCTTTAGCCTACACGCTGTAAGCGCTGCATCATACTTAACTTGGATATGTATTGGCCGGATATCAAGGATAACCTCCAAGGACTTTGTTGAAGTTGTTTTCATAGCACAGGTTATCCCTATCAAACAGGTGCTCTGAACCTGTTCCAATAGTTTACCTTAAATGTGAAAAGTCTGGGTAAAAGTGGATCCTATCCTATGAAACATTGCCTCTATTTTGAGCCTTAGTTATAAACAAATCTTAGTAAAAATTCAGATAACATAAAATTTAAAACGAAGAAACACCGTATACAGCAACCAAGTGCTTCTTGAATTCAACTTTTTAATTAACGTTCCAAAAACATGATTTGAATCAAATAATCGATAATACAAGCGGGTAAGCTAAAGCAACAAGTCCAGCTGACAACAGTAATGCCATGAAACTAGCAATGATGAAATATATATGTATGGATGAAGTGACATAATTCTCCGACCCTTTGGAGTTAGCGGCGTAAAAGAATGCAATTGAAGATTATCCTTGCATTCTGTTGGACGTTAACTTGCGCTGCTTAATTGAGTGGACAACTTGTTGAGCGATCATGAGTGAGAAATTATGAACAATAAATCTATCGTCATGGTCACATACAACTCTATCCTACGCACTGACCTCAACTTTTGCATATAATATTGCATACCCTGAGGCGTACACGCTTGCACTTGTTAACTAAGCGCATTGAACGTAAACAAGCTGGTTAATCTGCATTACTCCATATGTATATTGGCGACGGAGGAGGAATAACAGCAGAGAGTAGAAATAAACACATACGACATAAGTATTCTATTGTCCCACGCATACTAAGTGCTTCTAGTAAAAAACATGTTCACACATAATTGGTTTTGTCCTTTCACTTTTCACCTTGCATTAGATGTGAGCATACAAATATAGCGATTGCATTGTACTCTTCATTCTACGAGTTCTTCATATTGCAGCTACTAAATCGTCCTTATCAAATGCTTTGCATTCTTATTTATGCGTACATATGTACATACATTCGTCACCGACAATACTTTCTACGATGTACATATTAAAAACAAGACAAAGCACGAGACAATAATCGCTGACATATATGCATATATGTACTTGTGTGTGTAAGAATGTATGGGTGTATGTATGTATGTGAAAAATTCACAACAAGACCATTGACGTTAAGTAGCTCTCAATTATTGCCATTGTTCCATAAGCGTACTATATACCCGTACATAAATATCGCTAAGGAGTTGAACACAAAAAAAAAATCTGATGATATCAGCGACTACAAAGGTTAGCAAATAACACTAACAAAGTATACGAGAATAGAGCTGTGGACACACATTTATCCGAGTAATTCCTTGAAGATTATGTCATTGTACATTTTGCCAGAGAAAACTATGATAATCTGCTGGAATCGCGAGCTGGTTAACATTATAATTTTTTTTTGTGCAGTACTATATATTTTTAAGAGTTATTTAATGGGACATCCTACTAGTTTTTAATAGTCTCCTGTGATTAGAAGTGATTGTCTTTAGTCTCTACATTATAAGTAATGAGGTCGTCAAAAATTCGAAATTCCAGACAAGGAATCCTTCCGAATTGGAGATCATTTTCCTGTGAAACCCCAGAATTATTCCAATGCGTGTATTCGTGTATTGCCTTCAGAGAGTTAGTTAGATCGCAACAAGCTAGTGAAAAAGTTAAAGCGTCCATGTAATCGATCTAGTGATGAACTAAATATTGTCTCACTACTGTTCCGATTCTCTGCATGGCATATATTGCCCCATCCACACGCATATGCCTCTGTCATCATCATCGCCATCACTATTAATAGCACAAGCATCGTTTTTCACATAACAGCGACAATTTTATTGAACTTTTTTTACTGATAACGTATCAATTTCATAGACATACGCATACATACACATATACCCACGAGGTTTTGAGTTTGAGTACGCAGCGGTCCTTATAACTTATCAGCAACACCGAAATCAACCCTTCGCTTACTAACTAAAATTGAACCTATCTAACGTTAGGAATAATATATTAATACCGTTATACTGTCATCACAATAAATACAATGTAACTATCGATGAGCGTCCGCTTTTGTCACTTGGTGTTCTAATAAGTAACTTTCGTTAGTTTATTTGTTCAACTATTCGCTCATTGCATTCACATTTAGAACCAACACCTAGAAATACTCAAATACTCGTAGCGACAGGCAAACACGTATGTTTGTAAGTAAATAATGCAGTAGACATTGGTGTGTCACATTGCTGGTGCGAGTCGTCGCCTTTCAGCTCGATACTCTCTCCATTACCCCAATACAAGTGTGTGTGTGTGTGTAGTGCTCCTTGCGGTTGTAATAAATACACAGTAGTTGCAAATTGCTACACTGTGCGAAATAAAGTGTTTATTGAAATTCACTTACATCCTGGTAACGCTATGAACTCAAGTAAAGTTCTTTTAGAAATATATACAAATATCTACTAGACTTCTCGATAGAGCAATTATTTTAATTTTTAAAGAAAACACCATGTAGTGCAATTCTTATCCCTCTTCATATTTAAATAAAAATTTTGGAAACTATAAAATGCTATCTCTCAAGGAATGTAGAGATCTTATTGGTTTGCCTCATGATGTTGAGCATTCTCATAAGAACTTCCCGAGAGTATGCAAATAATTGTTTTCTCTGTTACTTAATATGCTCATAATGACTGGGCTAGCGATAGGAAAATTAAATTTTTATTGATTGTTACTCGCGCAATTTCCAAAGCAATTTACTCAGTTTTGAAAAGAAAGGGAAAACTTTGACATAAAATAATTGGAATAATAATCTAATAATATAAAGAAGACCAAATGTTTACCAGACAAAAATTGTTTCAGATCTCATATTTCAAATTTTAAACTGAGGTAAGGAAACGCGTTCATTTTACATTTACCTGACATTTATACGACAGGAAAAGAACAAAAGCGCTGAACAGAACATATAAGAATGCGCATTTTGAACTGGAGAGTTCTACGAAATAACCTTTGAAAACAGATAATGATCGACTTTTGTTAGGAGATGAATAGGGATGCAAACATCGTGAAATGAAACATCGATGGTTCGATGTATCGATGTTTCTGCAAAACCCATCGAAATCAAAAACATCGGTCATTAAAACATCGATACATCGAAACATCGATGTATTTTTGAACTTGAAACAAAAAAAAAGTATTTCTTTTAGCCATAGCATCTTTAAAATGCAGTAATTTGAATCTCTGATCTAACGCAGTAGTCTACGCCAGAATTAAATTGTATAAATAAATCATAAAAGTAACCGCAGTATTGTCCAAGCGCACATTCCCTTAACGAATTCTCCGTATTTTACAAAAATCTAATTCCAATGTAATAAAGGTTATCCAAATAGAGGGTTTCGGGTTAATATCCGAAAAAGTGTGAAGTAAAATTTTTATATAAAACATAGACATAAAACATCGTTGAAAGTGACATCGCTGCATCGATGTTTTTAGATTCGAGACATCGATGGCTAACATCGATGTTTCAAAAACATCGATACATCGTTTGCATCCCTAGAGATGAAGCACCCAAAAACGTATCTAAGAACTTAATAGGTATCAAGGCTAGATAATAAATAATATACATATTGCATTATTGAAAAATAATTTATAATCCGTTTAGAATATTGCTGACTTTTAAAAGTTATTAATTGATTTGTAAAACTTGACTCTGAGTATCACCATTACCGTCTTCAGATACTGGAGAGTACTCCCATAACCTATACGGACTTTCAAACGAACTTTTGTGTTACATATAATGGAGTATATAGAGACTAGAATAGTTTAATGAGGCCCCTGCATATAAATAAACTTCACAAAGGAAACTGAGAAGCAAAACTTCGGAAGTACTGTTTTTTAAGAAATAAATACTCAAGGGAAATTGAGAAAGGCACTGAAAATTGTATGAAAATAGAATACGTTTGATTCTGGAGATTGGCGCGCATTATTCTTAAATATCTGACTTGACAACAATCTGATTCCGATTTCCGAAAATCAGATATCTGAACAATTTACAACCCACAAAAAAGTTACCCCTGTCAGCTAATCAGCAAAAACATTTAACGTGAATTCGATGTGAAACGATTACAACTTGTAAATCACACAGCACTAATTGCTTCCAGCTCGTGCTTTTCTCAAAGTGTACGCATACTCCACAGTGTCATAGTTGCTAATCAGACGCAAACATCGAAGGCATGTACGCGACGTCGAGGAAGTGTGGAACAAGCAAACATACACGCGCTAAAACCCCGAACGACACACCAACGCCACGGCGACAGAGAGTTATTGCCCGCGTTACGGGCGTTCGAGTGTGCGGGCATACACACTGCTATTGACTAGCCACGTATTAGCGGATTCAATTGAGCACTCAGTTGTAATTGGTGTGTTAAAGCCGCTGGACGAAAAACTTGGCAAAAACGCTTGAAATGTGAAATATAGTACCATACAGTGCGCATATGGAACTATAGTGATATATAGTGGTGAAAAACATATAGAAAAAAGTAAAAGCAAAAATCATATAAAGAATTAAATGATCAGTAAGTGAGGGTTACAGCATTATTGCTAAAAAGATATAGTAATTATGAATCAAGCGAGGTGCTAGATCTAACAGATGTGTTTCAAAAAATAACGTTTATGCTTGAAATTGCTCGCTGAGTAGATGAAAATATGAAGAATAAATATGTGAAGCTAACGAGTGAAGGCGCTAATGTGAAAAGCAACAGTTTGTTGCCAGACAAATCAACAGTTGGTTGCTTTCCCTCACAAGCACTGGTCTACTTGCGTTTGTGCTTGTGGTTTAGCGCTAAGCGCTTTCTTAAACCCAAATCGAGTTGCTTCCTGAAAAAAATTTATAAAAATAACAAAAATATGTGTGGAATTATGCAAATTTCTTTGCCAAAAATATGTTAATGAAGCAAAAGTTGTATGATAATTTGAAAGTACTCGTTTTTTCGCTCTTTGTTTGACATATTTTATTTTCGCATGACTCAGTGACAAAATGCCAAATCGCTAAATGGAAAAGTGTGGAAATTCTGTGAGAGAGCAAAATGTGTTTGAAAATGGTCGATAGTCAATGAGCCATCATATCATTATTGTGCAGTTTATACGCCGCGCGCTTAGTAAACACAGTCGCGCACACGAACACACTTGAATATGTGTAAAAGCGCTTAGTAAAAATATCGATTGATTTTTTGAAGATACGCGGAGCACTCATACGCCCTGTATGCCAATATGTGTGTATGTGCTTCTAGTGAATGCTGCAGAGTGCTTTTTGGTGTGTTTAATTTATTTTTGTTTTTCGGTGTTTTGTTTATTTTCGCTTAACACCGCAATCATAAAAGTGATAATTACATTAAATCAGCACTGAGGGGTTGGCGCTAGCGCTGAAATGGCGCATTTCGGTGATTTGACGCCTCGTAACATGCGTTAAAATGGCAACGAGTGACTAACAAATTCAATACACTCTTTGTGAAAATTGCCTTATTGGTGCTATTCGGTTGCGCAGATTTGCTTAAGCACTTAGTGAGCGCACAGTTGTTGCGCCGTTATTTACAATTGTCATTTGAGCAGCGAGAACAGGTGAAAAAATAATAAAAGTGCTAGTGACACATGAGTATAAGCTAACGGTGCATTATGAGTGATAATATGTGAATTAAAAAAATAAAATAATAGTAGTTATATATAGATATCTGTATAGAATTTAAATATTTATACTGCACTAAATATATATAAGGCTACAAATAAAACAATTAGTGCGCTCTTTCGTGTGCTAAAATTCAATTCAATATGTTTCAAATAAAATGCGCACTAACCTGCGTCATATTTAAATATTAATCATTATAATAATAACAAATACCAGCCAACAATATTTCATTAAATATGATTAAAAATAAAGCATTTCGTGCCCACATAACCGTTATTTAACCACCGTTGGAAGCTAACATATGTAAGCGTATTAAAATTTTATATTTAACGTCTTCATATCCTTAGGGATTTTGCTCGCCGCAATTTTTGCAAATCAACTTAACAGTTAGAGCTTAAATACGTACACTTAAGTGTTGCCAAGAATTGGCTATAAAAAGCTGAATTCCATGAAATAGCACTTAAGTAACATATAAACAGTAGTGGACAAAGAAATGAGGACAGACAGAAAAAATACACGCATTTGAAAAAGTGATTTTGTTTTGCGTTAGGAACTCTTCAACTAAACTAATCATAAGTCTAATATTTTCGACAATCTCCACGCTTACCGCTCCACAAACTATGTCAGATTGCCAACATTATAATAATATAATAAGAAAGTCATCACCAGAACATGCGGAATCCTTTGCCTAACAGTCTGCTAACAGTATTTACAATTAATTAGGAATTATGGCCCCCCATAATTTAATTTCTAAGATTCGTTTTTTAATACATTGCTTAAGGTCGGCATTTTCTGACCGACGTTTATTAAGTCAAAACTCCCTAAACCGTTTTCGTAGTCCGAGTGGCAATTTCGACTATATTTTGCTTCTTACATCGCTTCAAGATACGTCCCTCTTGATCGCTTTTAATTTAATCTGTTTTAAACCATATATAATCTAGTGCACCACAGCAAAGTTCTCATATAAGGCCCCAACGATGTTGTGCCTATTTTTTGACCGCTACTGTACCGCGCCAACAGCCGAATATTGTCACATTTACACCCATACAGACATGTTCATAAGCCTCTTGGAGCATCGACTTTCATTTGAGCGTAAAAAGGAAGGTTTTTAACATCCTCGCATGAGCTTAGCGGCTCAATCGGATTACTAAGATATTAACGCTCCATTGAAGAGTTAATCTTAAAAAGTTGCTAACATTTTGAAGGTGGTTTAAATATATGTCTTGAAGAAATAAAATACAAGGTTTGCTGAAGGTTAAAGTATACAACAGCAGCTTATAACCTGAAAACTCTAATATTTTTGCACTCAAAAATGCCAAACAACCTAATAGTTACCAAAAGGCTATAAAAATTCATTATTCTTTAAAGAATATTTGCTTTCGAATATAGCTTCTTCTAAAATTTTATTTGTTTATTAAACGACAAGAGAGATTAATAATTAATTTAGTAGTTGAATTCGGAAACAGCGAATCATGTCTGTTTGAATTAAATACTAACAATGTTGTGAAAGGTTAAATTTTTCTACCAAATAAATCCAGTATATGTTCATATAAGTACTTGTATTTGGGGGATTCTACGATAAGAGGTTTCAATTGCATAGAGAAAACGGCCAAAGAAAAACTTTGGATTTTTTTCATGAAACCTCTATATTATGATTTTTGTCCCCTTTATTTATCTTCTCAAGTAAGGGCAAGTCACTTAATAAATATTTTATTACCTTTTCGACGACCAGGGTAAATACATCGGCCATGGGAGAGACTTAAAGTTTATGGTAGATAGTTATTTCACCAAAAGCAAACAAAAATAATTTAAAATAGTATTACAAATTAAAGGTATTCTCTTTCCTAGATGAATAAACCATACAATTAAAAAAACAAATCAATAAATTCACTCTTTATCATAAATAAACGAATAAAATCTTATGATCTTTGAAAAACATTTCTGACTTTTTACAGACGTAATATATCTTCTGCCCTTTCAAAAGAAGATTTGGCATGTGGAGAGTCTGGCCAACCTGATCTTATTTATATATAGATACATATATACATATATACATATTTGGCGTATGCACCGCTTATGCGATTATAGGCGAATCTAGTTTTGCGCAAGTCTTCTCTCCTTTTTGTTGTCTGGCGCCAATTGAAAATACCAATAGAAACCAGGTCACTTTTTATCTTGTTTTTCCAACGGAATGGAGGGGTTACTGTTCCTCTGCTTCCACCAGGGAGTACTGCATCACCACTTTCCAAGCTGAAGCGCTTTCGTCATTCGAACAAAATGATGTAGCCTCTGTCTTTTTATTTGCTGAACTACATATGTCAGTGTCGTCGTATAGCTCATCGTTCCATCATCTGCGGCATTCGCTTTTTCTCGAAAACTCCTCGTGTCGTCTCATCGGATTTTGACATCGTCTATGCTTCTGCACCATAAAGCAGAACGGGGATGATAAGAGACTTGTAGAGTTTGGTTTTGGTTCATCCAGTGAGGACTCTAACATTTAAATGTCCACTCAGTCCAAACTAGCATCTGTTGGTAAGAGTAATTCTGCGTTGGATTGCGAGGCTAATAATTTTGATCTTGTTGATGCTGGTGATGGCTAGAGGTGGGAAAGTGGTCATGTTCAGAAGTTCACGCATGGAAGTATCAAGACTCAAGCAGCTGACGACTTCCGGTCCGGGTGTCATGATGAATAGTATCTCCCCTGGTTTCTAACTTTCTCCCCTGGCAGTTATTTTGCCAGGGGAAATACGGCAGGGGAGAGACGTTTTCATGAAAAATTTAATTGTTTTAATTGACAGAATTATTTTTTGGGTTAATTATTTATATGAATTGCCAGGGGAGAGACAAAATCAAATTTCGAATCCAGTACACCGCACGATCGGGGCGCAATAACTAAAAAACTACAGCGCTCAAACGGATTTCGCGATTAGTATTGTTAACTTCAGGCTGAAATGAGCCCATGAGCTCTTTTTTCAATGCGGTCTTTGATTTGATGTCATACCAACGGAACAAAATTTGGCAGGGTAGATACATAAAAAAATCGGGACAAAAGTTAATTTAAAATATTGTTTGAAATAAACAAAATTATTTTGTTTTTTATTTAACAATACTTAATTTTAATTATTTTGCTTCCGATTGAACTTAGTTTTGGTTTAGCATCTCATACAAAAATATATGTATTGTCCAAAAGTTAAATGAAAAGTAGCAATGGGACAAGCCAGGGGATGGACTTTTTTAAACTTTGAATGGAATTTCAGAAAAAATTGCTTTAATTATGCAGTAAATTGTACTGTTATTTAATGCACTACATTAATATGATGTGATTTATTTAAAAAAAAAGAGCATTATAAAGGACAAAAACAATACTTTAAGCTGATTGCCGCACAAGTTACCTCTTATCGTAGAATCACCCATATATATATTTCGTAGCATATTCCACCATATAAAATTACATGCTAGTCAATTCATCAATAAATTTTACTACATCAAATTGTGATTTTAGCAGTAATGTGTTATTTTTAGCAATGGCTCGTGCTATTTTCAATAGCAGCCAACATTTCGTATCAACCCTTCCACATTTGCATATCTCGGTATTCGCTTGATACTTATAAACTTGCATATGGCAAATGAAACAGAACACCTACGTATTGGTTGAGCACTCATAGCTCTGTTATTTTGTTATCTCACCTTATGATATGAGTGAACAGTGAACGTTGTCAATGAAATTTTCGTTAAAATGCAAAGATGGCGTCCCCATATTTTTCTGTGCCAGATAAACAAAGCAGGAACTACGTGGTTTATATGTACATAATATAGGCGAAATTGATAAGGATCAGTTCAGCTCGAATTATATAAAATACACTTAAAACGGAAAGAGATAAACATGCATACAAAGGAAAATTAGGATACCGACATATAGGCAAAATTGTCTATTTCATTTGTACATAACTAATACCGTTATATTTTAACTAATACCAATAATATTGATGTACGAGTATAGAAAACTGAAAGAGAACCAATAACGATGTCACAAATGTACAAGTTTTCTTAGAAATTTCCTTTCCTTCCTTAGAAATAAATCTGAGTGCAAGACTACCATATTTTGAAAATTTTAAAGTGCTGAGTTCAGAAAGTGACCACATAGTATGTGTATGTATGTGCATTTTGCTATATATTATAAGCCAGCTCTGGGGGTCCTCGACAGCAACGAAACTTTTTCGATTATAATTATATCAATTAATCTATCCATAATCATGTCTACTACCTATTACATAACAAATGAAATCAAAATTCCTTAACGTCTTTATTACATACCCTTGTTGCCTGATAATAAAAATAGTACAAACAAATTTTCTCAAGGAACACTTGAGTAATCTTAAGCTCTGTAGAGACACATGTTTGTGTCCAAGTATTGCATACAGAATTTAGTTAAACACGGAACTCTCTTGAAAGTTGAAAGAACACAAGAGCTATTCAGTTGCTCTTCATATTTCTGCATAAATGCCTGTTGAATCTAATAAACAACTAGTCGACGATGTCTCAACGCAGGAACAAAATTTATAATTCTCTTGCCACTCTCTATTTCGTGGTCATTTATAAACCGGGTACGCCAATATAATTTGCCTATAAATAGGCGCCTCTTTCCATATTAGACGCCTGCTGAGTTGAAGACAAGCAAACAATTTATCGTCTGCGGCATAGATAGACATACTCATACATACATGGACATTTCTTTGCTTCTGGACTGCAGTAGCTACTACGAACGTTCGGCAATAAACTTCAACGTGTCTACCAAGCAACATGCGAGTTTATCGGCATTCTGTTTGTTATTGTTTGTTAGTAGAGTCGTATCTAATTCAGTAGCTTCGGACATTAACTTGTTGATTTAGCAGACACTCATACGTTTGTTCTGTTCTCAAATGTTGCATTCTAAGTAGAAACAAGGAAGGCAGGGTTAAGTTCAATTTGCAAATCTCAAATGTGTGAGCACATAGTGACACTTTATAGTATTTAGTAGGGCAACTAGGCCAAGCTTTAGATCGAGTTTATCACCATAGCTTGAGCAACTTGTTTCCACGAAATTTAATTAAGATATATAGATATGCATATATCCGGCTATTAAGTCCACTAGAATAAGGAATATGATTATACTGAATATGTGAAGCTTAGACAATTCTGGACATATTTCACCCATTTTCACCACCAAGCGGCAATACATCCTAGATTATACGTTCACTTAATTTTACTAAGATATCTCATATATTAAATGATATATACGGTATAAAGTATTGACCTGATTTTGCCCATTTTTGGCACAGAGGACCCCTATTATAAGAAATACATCTAGAATTTATTTTAAATATCTGAGAGAATTACTGATAATTCCGGTAAAAATTAGCCACAGAGCTTCTTATTTAAATTCAAACAAACGAAATTCTCTTTGGAAAGCCCAAAAATCAATATCCAAAAATGCTAATTGAGTTACAAAATATTGCTTTAACAGTGCTCTCCTTGCTCTTTAACGCTATTCTCAGTTTCGGGTACTATCCAATTTCATGGAAAAAGTCGCAGATCATCATGATAGACAAACCAGGTAAAGACTTGACACAGCCGTGTTCATCCAGACCATTCAGTCTTCTACCCTGTCTTTCTAAAATATTTGAAAAAGTGCTACTATCAAGGATGTCTCCTTTCCTCCATGAAAATAATGTAATACCAACGCACCAATTCGGTTTTCGTGCAAAACATGGCTGTAGAACAAGAATATAGAATTACTAACGAAATCAGAAGGGCGTTCGAGTATAGAGAGTACTGTTCTGCTATATCTCTAGATGTGGCTCAGGCGTTCGATAAAGTGTGGCATGACGGGCTTTTATATAAGATTAAAAAAAGCTTACCTCTCGAAATGCACAAAACCTTGGAGTCCTATTTAAAAAATAGAAAGTTTACTGTCAAATTAGGAGTAACATATCTTGGTATTCACTTGGATAGAAGGCTCACGTGGAGAAAACAAACTAAGAGCTGCAAACTTATATTGGCTTCTAAATACAAATTCAAAACTTAGACTAGACAACAAAGTTCTGTAATATAACGCGGTCATAAAGCCGATTCAACTATAGGGTACGACCTGTGCTACCAATATCGATATAATTCAGAGATTCCAATCAAAAATGCTTAGAACAATCACATGCTCACCATGGTACATGCGTAATGAAAATATCCATAAAGATCTTGGTATTCTCATGGTAAAGAGAGAAGTAGAGAACAGCAGACACAAATATTTATCCAAACTCCGAGATCACCCAAACCCATTGGCTAATGCTTTAGTACATTCTTGTAATCAATCACGTCTAAAAAGAATAGATATGCCAGCACAGTGAAGAGCAACGTTTTACTAAAACAACTCAATCACTTGGCTGAGCTTGTCTAGTTATACTCTCGCAACAAAAGTTGCTAAGAGAGTATTATAGTTCTGTCCACATAACGGTTGTTTGTAAGTCCTAAAACTAAACGAGTTAGATATAGGGTTATATATACCAAAGTGATCAGGGTGACGAGTAAAGTTCAAATCTGGATGTCTGTCCGTCCGTCCGTCTGTCCGTCCGTGCAAGCTGTAACTTGAGTAAAAATTGAGATATCTTAATGAAACTTGGAACACGTGTTCCTTGGCACCATAAGAAGGTTAAGTTCGAAGATGGGCGGAATCGGACCACTGCCACGCCCACAAAATGGCGATAACCAAAAACACATAAAGAGCTATAACTAAGCCATAAATAAAGTTATGAAAATAAAATTTGGAACATAGGATCGCATTAGGGAAGGGCACATTTGAATGTAATTTTTTTGGAAAAGTGGGCGTGACCCCGCCCCCAAATAGGTTTTTTGTATATATCTTGCAAACCAATAAAGCCATATAAACCAAACTTTCTGCAGTCGTTTCTTTTAGCCGTTTCCTTATACAGTCCAAAAATGAAAGAACCGGATAATAACCAGGCCTACCTCCCATACAAAGGTTAGGTTGAAACTGATTAAAAGTGCGTTAACTCACTAACGAGAAACGTCAGAAACACGAAATTTTACAGAAGAAATGGTAGAAGGAAGCTGCACTGAGATTTTTTTACAAAATGTAAAATGGGCGTGGCGTCGCTCACTTATGGGTCAAAAACCATATCTCAAGAACTACTCGACAGATTTCAATGTCATTCGGTATATAATATTTTCTTGACACCCTGAAGACACTGGTGGAATATGGGCGAAATCGGTTCACAACTACGCCTACTTCCCATATAACTCAATTTTGAAGCCTTCCGATTCGTTCACTTTATAATATATACATAAGGAGCCAATGAAGATAGTGAAATAAAACTTTACACAATTACTGTATTTGAGCTGTGACATCACTTGTGTAAAAATTGTCAAAATTGAACCATGACTTTTCAAGGCCCCTGATATCAAACATGAAGAACTCAGTGCCTAAGGGTAATTTTTCACCGAAAATGTAGGTAAATCTCTAAATAAATTGCGAGAGTATAAAATGTTCGGTTGCACCCGAACTTAGCCTTTCCTTACTTGTATTATTTATTTTGTAAACAAAACTGTTTCAATTTATTTTTATTTCGAAATAAGTCTGCGTGAGACTCGCTTTATTCGATATGAGCAGACCCCGTAAAAATAAACTGCTAAATCGCACCGGCACTTCTAATTTCATGTATTTCGCTTTTCAAATACATAATTTTCTCATTAATACGAATATAATCGACACACATTTCAGCAAAGTGCTAACGATTGCATGCCAACGCAACGTCGAGGCGCTCGCTCACGTACCGCGCGGGGCCTATAATCCACCAAGTTTTCGCTTGTTTTAATTAGAATTAAGATTTTATAACTTATTGTTAGGCTTCAAAGAGCAGATCCAATAAATAAACAAATATAAAATATTAATAAAACGTTATTATATACTTACGAGGTATACAAAATTTTACTAAATGTAAATATTTTCCTATTTTTTTAAATGTACAGTCCTTCCTTAATGAAATTATTTATGTATGAAAAGAAAGTGACTATTTATTATTACAGTATTTCTACAATTGAAAGAAAAAAATGTAATATTTTCAACATTATATGAAGTATTTAACAAATACATTCTAGTTAGGTGCTATTAAGCAGGGGGATAGGATCATATTTAGAAATTCACGCAAGTGAGGAAAGTTTCTGATTGCCATTCAACTTGGGAGTGGCCAGGAACGATTATTTTGCATATGACTCAAGCAGCTCACGACTTCCGATTTTAGACCAAGTATCCTCTGGGTAGCCAACAGACATCCGTTTGAAGGCGAGCTAAAGTGAGAAGGCGAGGCCGGCTTCTGCGGTTGTGGGTAGCGTTTGGGATCCATCTCTTAAAAAAACCTCCCCAATGAAATACCGAACAGAGTCTCGGATGAGAAAACCCACTTTTGATGACGACCACAGCAAACATTAAGCTCTTATGTAAGCAGTAAAATAAAAAAATTAATAAACTTTTATCCTATACGAAAATAATAAAATACCCAAATTAAGCGAATAAATTTAACTTCGTAAACTCAAAGTACATCGTAAAACACTTCGAAAACTCTAAATGTTCATAAGCCGCTTACATAGTTCTCCCTGCATGATTCCCCACAGATCGGTTGTTCCTTATTAGAGGTCATAATTCTTAATAAGACCCATTATAATTGCTGCCATCACCTGGCGTTTGAAGTAAAATGCAAATAACTTTATTTATATGGAGCAAATACACTTATGGGAGGGCCTCTTAATTTCTATTATACTCTTACATATTATGTGCATACGAGTATATTACATATTTAAATATACATGTAGTTATTTTGTGTGTGTTTTTCCTATTGGTATACTCGTAGAAGAGGGAATGTTAATTGGCATATAATTTATTATAATCGCCTTACATCATTTATTTAGTTACAAGTAGCATACTCCGAGCAATGAAAGCGTTTAGTTTTGCAGAAATGTGTGTTTGTGGCCTTTTGTCTTTGCTTGTGCTGTGAATCATTGAATACTTTGTTGCCCTTTTATTAGTTTATTTGAGAAGAAAAGTTATTGAGTACTACACTCCTAATTGTTTTTCAGTGTATGTGTCTAATTATGTTAAATACTACCTAATTAGCATCTCACTACTCAGAAGCACACATACACAATTATTACATATTAGTTATGTGGCCTTTTCACAAACTATGGGACCCCAAATGCTTGAAACGGTGCCTTGCCAATACAGAACACGTGCAGAAGAGATATTCAATTTTCTTCAGTCTTCTTGATCTGTCAGTTCCATTTTACAAGCCTGCGCCACCACCAGACCAGTATGCCAACCATTTTCATGTCCTTCGTAAATCCTTCCAACGCCCTTTGATCTTTCTTGCCACGGACCTGTTCAGATCAGTGTATAGATAGTGCAATTTATCCGTCCACTCCCCGACACTCCTGACGAGGCGAAGCTTTTAGATGATAGCTTCCTGAGTCCCTCCATCTCATTGGTCTTTTCAAACTACTTGAAAACCTTTTCCAGGACTGACGTTTAAGTCTGCGCACCAACTTTGTGAATAACATTAGAAGAACCTTATACTCGTTCCAACAGTCGCTAGTTTAGACCTGTTGACAATGTACTGCATCCTGCGTCTACAAGATCCGTGCTCCTTGTTCGACCCATGGTCTTCGAATTGTGCTTTAGTCACAGCGAAGGACAGACGGACAGACAATCTTTATTAAGAGCTTTCATGAAAAAATTCAAACTCCTTCGAATAGTGTTTTCTTTTCTCGATGAAAATGATAATAAGTATCAACAAAATTACAAAGATTTTTTAATCCGAATGTAGAATCTCACATTCTATAGGTGTCATACATAGTCCGAATTGAACAATTTTTAGATGAGCGATGATATATCTATATCTTCATTGTTTCTTGTTTTTTATATTGTTAAGTGAACGAATCAGATAGATTATTCGATTATATTATATGACAATTATGCGTGGTTTTTAACCGATTTTGCTCGTTTTCCATCCGTAATTTCATAATAACAAGGTATCTCCCTTTATGCACTAGTTATCGCTTGAAGAGACGTATGTACGGACGGACAGACATATCCATATTTCATTGTGCAAAATCAGTTTAGCTAATCTTTCTTGCTGATAGTGTGAAAATTTGTATGTGAAACTATTGTAGGTGTATTAATTTAATGAATTATTTAAGATTTGATCATTGCAAGAAATATTGGAGAGATTCTCGTCAGGAACAACGGTTTTGCTTCAAGCGATGCTTCGAAGACAGTATCTTGATTTTATGGACTGCATTCCACTGCAGTGGAAAGACAAGACTGTATTTGAGCTGTGACATCACTTGTGGAAAAATTGTCAAAATTGAACCATGACTTTTCAAGGCCCCTGATATCAAACATGAAGAACTCAGTGCCTGAGGGTAATTTTTCACCGAAAATGTAGGACATCTACATGTTTTAAATCTACTCTAATGGATGCTAATATCTATGTAGATCTTTTGGACGGTGATTTAATAAAATGTGCTGGCAATAACTGGACATATCAGCAAGATAACGTTTCAATCCATACGTTGAACTTCTTTATCGACCGCAAATTTACCGTATTACAATGGCCAGCATTGAGTTCGAGTCAAACCCCGATTGAGGATCTTTAAGCAATCCTCTCTGCTCCTGTTTTCTAAAACGGAGCGCAGTTTCAGACAGTAAGTCATCTTATATTAGCCCTAGAGTAAGGATGGGCCAATATTGACATAACTGTTATACAGTCATTAGTTAATTTTATGCCTAAGCGGCTTAATTTAGTTTTAAAATATAAGGACAATACTATTGACTATTAAAATAAAGATGTCTTTCAGTTGAACTCAAATAAATAAGATTTACGGATAAAAATAGAAAAATGCACATATAAATATTTACTATATGTATAAGCGTCCTATTGAAAAACCCTTTACATGTTCTTTGGCACCATAAGGTTGCTTTCATAGATGGTGCATTTCTCGTCAACTACTAAAGCTATAGCAACCAATCTCTATAGGATTATTTCCCTATATAATCTAAAAATGAAGGAAATCGGATTATAACCACGCCAACTTCCCATAAAGAAGGTTATGTTGAAAACTACTAAAGGTGCATTAATTCAGTAAGGAAGAACAGAAGCTTTACACTCAAATTTCTACATAAAACTTGAAATGGGCATGGCTCCGTCCACTTATGTGTTAAAAACTATAACTCAGAAACTACTAGACCAATTTCGAAATTTACGTAATCGATTCCCAATCACGCCTACTTCCCATATACCACAATTTTGAAATCCACCTAATTCGGCACTTTACAATATACATATGTATAAGTTAAGCCCAAGTGAAGATATCATATAAAAATAACCGACATATAATGTAACTTGGTGGCTCAACCCTCGAGGACTTTTTATCGAATCAAATAAATTGTGAGAGTATAAAATGTTCGGTTGCAAACGAGCTGAGGTCTTTCTTACTGGTTTATGTCAGCAAAAAAATGCAAGAATTGAAGAACAATATATTATGACAGCACTGTTAGTGACATGGCAAGTATAACAGCAACTCAACAGATTTGCTGAATCTTAATTAAAGCGCATTGAAAACTTTCTGAGGGTTCTTTATGAATTCTGTACATATTTTGTTGATATCATTTATCGTATCACTTGTCATCTTAACAAAAATCATTAAAGCAATACGAAGTGCCCTTCAAAGCTCACAAACACAAAGTTTATGTTCTATGGAGAGATGCTTCAAAGCTCTTCATTAAATATACCTTCTTTTAACATTAATTATATATATTTTCATATGTATGTATGTACATGCAAGCTACTGCTATGAAGAGGCATATTGAGTAGTTCAGCAAAGCAATAATCTACAGATGGAATCTCAAAAGTAAACAAATACGACTATTCGCACAAGACGACTATTCATCACACATGTGTGTCTGTATGCATTTATATGTTGACGAGCTACTCACATAAATTCGGTTAAGCCTTAGTGGCGGCGCATCCCATTAGAAGTCTATAAATAAAATCTATACACTCATTCGATTACTGTGCTCAATATTGAATTATCATGGCAGCAGTGATTTCCTTCCGGTTTTTTTATTTTATTCAATATTCAATGAACCAACACACTTTTTACGCTATAAGAGAGGAGCGCTCATGCATGTGTGTATGCTTAGGCGCTTTCGCGAGTACCAGGGACATTATTATGCTGGTTTATGCGAAGCATAGTAATTCGAACGCACACAAATCATCACAGTGGACCGTATACAGAAAATTGTGAATAAAAATCAGAATAGCTTAACTTTTACTTGATATGTATTTCAATATATGTTTAAATTAGACACCATTCGGAAACAACAACAACATTTCTAATTCATATTTCCAATTAGAAAAGTACCAAATTAAAGTATTCAAGAATAGTTTCTATTGTAACCTACTACGTCTAGTTTTCTTTTCTCTGGTAACCTCCCTAAGATCTAATCAGACTCCAAGAACCAATTCTGAGTCTAAAATTTATTTTAAATGTTTATTTAAAATTTAATATAGCATATATAAAGTTTATTTCTTGAAAGGAAATTTTTTGTAACCATTTCATAATATGGCAAGTATTAGCAATATTTTATGATTTTACCAAAGAAAGTAGTATTTCCATCTTCAGGAGTTTAAGCCAGATATTTTTTGTTTTAAAACTACAATTTTTTTTTAAGTAATATCAGATCACTGAACCACTGTGCTGACGAATGCGATATAAGTATTTGTATTTGAGAATTCTTGTGAGTGCTTGCCAGTGTCAACACGCTTGCATATCGAGACAATACGAGTGTCATCTGTTTTTGTTTGTCCGATGTCACAATCAGTGGCAGCTAATTTAAATAATGGTACTACAAATCTGATACATTTCACTCAGACAATGGTAATGTGTACTTGTTGAGTAAAAAATGTTAGCGCCTAAACTTGGAATATAAAAAATTATATATTTAGAAAGTATGAGTCTTTAATATAATACGTGGTTTGTTCAAAAAATAAAGAGATTAAAATAAAAACAAATATCAGTCAACATTATTGTTGTCGCCTTTAAAATAGTCGTCATTATCAACTTACATATACCAGCGCTTTTTCAGATCGTCAAAACACTTCTCAAACGCTTCGATTTTTGGGGTAGCTCTTTTAGCGATTTCTTGTTTGCTTGAAAAAAAGACGGAATATAACCTTAACCTCTTTATTTTTCGAAATTAGAAAAAGTCACACGGAATAATGTCTGGCGAATATGGAGGCTAGGCATCTCGTTACAGTATTATTTTGAATTCTGAATATTTAGTTGAGCCAATGTACAAGCATTACTTAACAAAAGCAATTATTGTAAGGTTTATACTTTCACCCATTTCCACTATCGCTACTCCTCTTAAATTTTATTTTGCAAATTTTCGCATTTGTATATTTTTAGTTCAGAGGAAGAACGCAGCATGGACGACAAATTGGTGTGTGACGAAGTACATTTACGTACATTAAGCCAATCACCGCTGGCGCTGCAACGCCTACAACAACATAGACAGAGTAATCAGAGCACACAGAGTACAACAAAAACCATAACACCAATTCAAAGACGACGCTGTTCAGGCGGGAATGCCATAACTATCAGCAACGAATTTGAGCTTCCACGACCCCCGCTGGCTCAGCACGAGCTACTCGACGATGACGGCGACGATGATCCTAAATGCCAGCGAACCAGTATGAAGAATCCCACAACCATTTCTCTAACACTTGATATAACCGATAACGGTGATAGCGGCGTCGGTGGCGATGATGAAACCGACTGTGGTCTCAGTAATCCCGCAGTACAAACTGAGGACAATGACGGACTTATAATAGCTGAAACACATAATGAGGATTTAATTGACTCGAGCATACTGCGTGTGAAGGTAGGTTATCAGTATCCGAAAGCCCAGTTCATCAGGGATGATTAGTATGTAATTAAATATGGGACAAAACAAAATATTACTTAACTTTTGGCAATACTTAAAATAATGCAAGGTACCATATGTTATATCGCTTTTAATTCAGCACTTGCCCGACATGTCGAAGATACCACGGCTCCCTGGCGATGGCGCACATTCAGTGGATGATCAACGCACAGTCAAGTCATACCCCTCCGCCACACCGACTAAGTCATGCGCTGTCAGTTCGAAGCGACCCACAACGGACATTGACCGCATGCGGGTTAAGAACACCCCGCTGCGTGTGCAATCCGTTCGCATCGTAGAGCAGAGAATGAAGCTCGGTCCGAAAAGACGCACCGAAAGCTGCAGCATATTTGGAAATACGAGCAATTATGGTAAGCTAATAAATTCTGTTTTATCAACCACAAAGTTGCACATTCCCATAAATGCAATGCCGTGTAATGCAACTACTAAAGCGATGCTTATCGGCCAATATGTCACTTGTTTGTATATACATATGTATGTAGCTTGATTGAATTGTGTAATTTGCCGTGCGAACACTTAATTGAAATTCTTTAATTTCCGGTCAACTTCGGTCAATGTTGTGACATCCTACTTACGTCAATAGATTGTGAGGCAGAGGAGGGAAAGACGATATCGGAGCCAAGGCCACTTAACAATCAAACCTATGCAGCTTTCAAGAGTGCCAACGTTGTCAAGGGCATTTTGTGTCCATCTCTCACGAATTCGTTCAAGCAACATTCGTTGGAACGTTCATATCTAACATACACTCATCGTCAACGTCAAAAGTCACTGATCATTGTCAACCTGGTTGATTTTATGCTTAAAGTGACGCTCGCAGTCATTTGGTTCATTAAAGAGAGCAAGCGTGAAGGCAAAGCGGTGAGTATGAAGATGTGTTGCGTAACTATTCTATGTGAGCCCTTTGACAGTCTCTCTTTGTCAATCAGACATTGTCAAGGTTAAAGTTATATATTAAGATAGAGACTGTAACAAACTAAATATTTACTCTCAATTCGGATATAGTTACGACTTTGCGCTCTCCACGCTTTAAATGAGATATATTGAACCTGACTCTTATAATTAATATTACTAATTCGAGGATTCTTAGATCATCAGTTGGCTCGATTTTTCAACAAATATAATAAAGAATATAATTTTACAATGTTAGGTCCACTGGTCTATAATATTTTTGATTATTTCCAAAAGCAATTAAAATATTGAAACTGAAAAATCGAACATCTCCTGATACACCTTTGATCCAAAAAAAGTATACGTTTAAATATTCAAAGAAACGAATAAATGTAACCGAGACTTAAAGGAAATATAATCATAAATATGATGAAGCATTATCTTTGAGTTTTCAAACAGATTTTCAGGTTTTTTCACGTGACCCATAAAATTATATGCTTGTATCCTCTTTCTATTAAGAGTACGTAAGCTGATATCAACTAAAAGATTGTCAAAATACTGTCAATCAACAGAAATTATTCAGGAACTAAGAAGGAAACAGGAAATAAACAAATTGACTGACTTAGAATGAGAGTTGTTTCACTAGTTAGTTAAGAGCAAGGGAGACGGGCGTGTTGTTATTGTTTGACAGGAGCAACATGTCAAAAATGTCTACAATTCACGTTTTTGTCTATTTACTTTTAGTACAACTACAGCAACAGCACCATATCATATTATGGCGATGGAGAAGTGAAATTGGCCACAGCAATCACCTGGTCTGTTTGTTGTATTGTCGCCAATGTGGGCATTTGCTGTTTGGGATTTTGGAGATGCTTCGCCAACAATTATTTACATTGGGCAGCTGTGTGTACTTGGGTACTGATGAATATACAGGGTAATTATTATTATTATGTTGACGATGGTCGTACGTATATTCAGTTTCATATATACAAGAGAGTGTGTATAATTGAACATATCTTATATATCTTACTCTACATAATATTTTTTTAGATTCAATCATTATTTCAAACTAGTATAGATAATTCAGTAAAAAGTGTATAAAACTTCTAACAATTTATTTTTTACTCCCGTTTAAGGGGTTACATGGGTTTCGTGAGTTCAACAAATCATTTTTTTGTTTTTTGGCTTATTAATTATAATTTTAAATCGATCCGAATAATTGTTTGGAAGGTGTGCGTTCCTAGTCAGGTATTATTGTTATTCAAAACTTTAAACGCGTTTTTCTCGGAACCTGTCAGGAGTTATGCTGACAACGCGGACGCACCTTTTTTCCTAGGGGTCACCGGAAATGACGTCACAATGGAGGAGTTTTAATTTTTTTTTAATTTTGAAAATTATCTTTAAATTAAGATATATAAGACAGAAAAAAGTTTGAATTAAATTAATAATTTTTTACATAGAAAAAAAAATTTGAAAATAGGCCATTTTTTACACGACAAAACCCATGTAACCCTTTAACACCCCTGACAGACGGCGGCGTTAATTCGGAAAAGCTGCTTTAATCGGGGTTAATTCTCATCTCATTATCTCAGTTAACTCCGTTTGCTAACTCCCATTTAATCCTCAAAATTTTAGAGAGTTAGTGGGAGTTCGCAGCATTTTCGTTGGCAACATTGTTAAACATGGCCGCTTTTAACCTATTGTGAAGAAAATATGCAATACTGACAGCTGTTTTTCAATTAAATGTAAACAAAAACATACGCATGCTAATTTTTTCTAAAATGGAAGTTCTAATAATTACGTATTTATGTATATTTTTTAGTAATTAGTGATTTTGTACTATTTGTGCGGCTAACAACTGCAATATTTGCTTTCTATCCAATTTTATTTCACCAAAATGGAAATATTATTGCTAATCAGCTGTTTGGGGAGTTTATAACTCGCTTTGCTACCGTCTGTCATCTACATATTTGGAACTGATTAAAAGCGCATTTAATTCGAATTAACTTTACCGTCTGTCTAGGCTATAAGTTCAGTTTTGGCAAAACATTTTCGTCGTGGTAAAACTTATATCCATTTAATACAGCTTCAATTCAAATATTGTAATTCTTCATGCCAAAAATTAATTGTTTTATAGTTGAGTTGTTTCGATGCAAAACGGAGTCGAGTTGTAAAGAGTGTTTGAAATCTCTCATAAGTTAAGTTAATAATAAGTTTATTGCTTAAGATATTTTTTACTCTCATATAGAACTATGATCAATAATTCGTTGTATATATGTGTAGAGATTAATATGTATAGATATGTATATAGAGATTATTCCGACAACCGGAATGCAACTAAGTAACATTAATTAGTAAGCCAATTTCATTCTGTTTTATTAGCCACAATCAAAATATTATTGAATGATATAAATGTTTAGACACATTTTTTTACGATTTCATTTCAACACCATAAACACAAAAGCTATAGCTCTTTACCACATAACTGTCATTTCGTCCAACAAGAATACTGTCCGCCATTTTGTACAAATTGCATTCATATTTATTTTAGTAGAATACTCCCGTATAATTTCCTTTGACACACATTAATATTATTATTACTTTATCTTTTTTCTCGTTTCCTTCTTTTCATTGCGCCTCTCCACACAACAGGTTTCGTTGGCGAAGGTATTGGCTTCACGTATCGCGAATACTTGGTCTGGTACATCCTGTTCGTGATATTTGTGCCGTATGCAATGCTGCCGCTGCCACTGAAGTGGTGCGTCGTCGGCGGCACCATCACCGCTAGTTGTCATCTGGCCGTAATTACGATAATTAAAGTTAGACGAAAAGAAGTATGTAAGCCGCAAAAGCACAACGTCAATGGCACAGTCCACTTTATTATTCTATTGTTGCTGTCGACAGGCTTTTGAAAATATATTTTTATGTTCGAAAGTTCCGGCAGACTGTTCGGCATGCATATTTATTATTCTACTTTTAGCATGGAAATGTCAAAGGCTTTCTGAATTTCATATTTTTTTATTATTTACCATTTGTTTTTTATTTCCTTTCCTTTCGTTATATTGTCAGCAAGCAGATTGCATTGCCTTTCAAGTGTTCGCCAACTTCATATTGTACACGGCAATTAATGTGGCTGGCATGTACACCAAGTATCTGACAGATCGTGGACAGCGCCTTGCTTTCATCGAAACACACAAAGCCATGGAACACAAAAAGGAGTCAGAGAAGGAGTTGCAGCGTACACAAAAGTTGCTGGACTCAAGTGAGTAACGAACGACTTTATACATCAAATAGAAGAAAATATTAGTAACAACTTCTCGACTTTTCAATTACCAAATCCTCCGAATAATATCTCCCAGAGCCTCAACCATTTATTATCTTTGGTAATTGTTGTATTAACGAAACTTGTCCAAAATGAAATTATAAATAAAAAATATTAAAACTTACATAACAACCAATAATAGTCTTTTGATCATACATATGTGAGTCAATAGCTCTTGTTCAGCTCTTACAAATTATTTATCTGAATCAAAAGTCTTTAATATTGTCATAACTCTGCTTACTCAATGAATTGGCATAGTTTTATGCAAAAACTTTCTAAGTTTTACTTTCAAAGGTATTTCTGTATGTATGCTTACATATGTATATATTACATGTATGCCTTCATATCCAAAACACTGAATTCTCATCTCGAGTAAAATGTGAACAAAACCAAAAGCCAAATTGCACTTCCTATTTTATTTCATTTTTGGCTGTAGTAAAAAAAAAACTTTTCCTACAACTTCTTGTGCATTTCAGTGCAAATGAGTAAAACAGCTGAAATGTCATTAAGAAATGTGGCATACTTTCGGGCACTTCAGCTTTTCACCTAGCAGCGCTGCTTGTATTTTGTCTTATGAATATTCTTTAACAACTTCCTTCACCTTAAGGTTTTGAAGTTTTGTGTGTAGAATTTAAGTGAAAAAAAAAATTATTTTAAAGACAGATTTTGTTGAGTAAATTTAATTAAATAAAATATGTTAAAATAAATATTCACGTGTTTTGAATTTTGCTTTTTATTTTATGCAGTACTCCCCAACATTGTGAACAATCAAATACGCGCCGAAATGTATAAAGGCACCGATCCCACCGTCGAGACACAATTTAATAAACTCTACGTGTATCCAATGGACAATGTCAGTATACTATTCGCGGATATCAAGGTGAGCAGAATGAATTATTTTAGTATAGACATAAAATAAAATTCGCTTTATGAGAACTGCCTTTTAACTAGTCAGCTGTGGCAAAATCTAATATTGTCATAAAGTTTGGCATTTAGAGCATTTTGCAGGGGCGATTTGTTTCATTTATATTTGCTTGGAAAAGTATTATTATTTTTTTATTTTATTATTATATTATTACTTTATTAGTATAAAAAATACTTTTTACATCAAATTTACATATTTACAAATTTAATAAATTTTTTGCGGTGATAATTGTCCTAACCTTAAATCAAAACATTAGATATTTAGAATAAAGATTTATTTTATGTGCAATGTCACCCTTCTGAAGCTTCTTCTGGATCGTGCCTTGGCATAGAGATGAGAAAGAGCGTGGTGGTGTTGGGTAATTTCATCGGAAATCCCACGTTGATTAAAAATTGTGTGAGCTACGCTCCCACGCCGGGATGATTTACATGCGCGAAAATTCCAAGTGACTCCTATTAATTGTAGGGTTAACGATGTTTGATGGTGGTCCAATACTCTGTAGGGCGAGCTTTTTGATGCTGCTCCAATCCGTTGAAGTGCGATCGACCACGTGCACTGTTATGAACAAAAATCACTGCACAAAGTGTTTGATTAAAAGCACTATACTTTGCGAAATAGTTTACCAATTTTCAATTATTACACTTAAAAACGCAGTAAAACTATTAACCACGTCGGGGTCACCAATTGTGGTGATTATTGTGGTCCCCGAAAAAAAGCGTTGATTAGAATTAAGTTAATAATATATTATTAGCGCTGATGCGCACGCAGTCGCTGCAAGTTTAAAGGGACACGTCACTGTTGACAGTCATAACTTCGAGGTCGTAGATAATTTCGTATACCTGGGAACCAGTATCAACAACACCAACAATGTCAGCCTCGAAATCCAGCGCAGAATAACTCTTGCCAACAGGTGCTACTTTGGACTGAGTAGGCAATTGAACAGTAAAGTAATCTCTCGACGAACCAAAATCAAACTCTACAAGTCGCTTATCATTCCCGTCCTGCTTTATGGTGCAGAAGCTTGGACGATGTCAACATCAGATGAGACGACACTAGGAGTTTTCGAGAGGAAAATTTTGCGTAAGATTTATGGTCCTAAGAACATTGGCAACGGCGAATACCGCAGACGATGGAACGATGAGCTGTACGAGTTATACGACGACATTGACATAGTTCAGCGAATAAAAAGACAGCGGCTACGCTAGCTAGGTCATGTTGTCCGAATGGACGAAAACACTCCAGCCCTGAAAAGGTTCGATGCAGTACCCGCCGGAGGAAGCCGAGGAAGGGGAAGGCCTCCACTCCGTTGGAGGGACCAGGTGGCGACCTGGTTACACTTGGGATCTCCAACTGGCGCCGAACTGGAGGCTTAGGAGGATGGGACCATGTGTAGAAGTTCACGCAAGTGAGGAAAGTTTTTGATTGTCATTCACTTGGGAGTGGCCAGAAACGATTCTTCTCCACATGGTTCAAGCAGCTCACGACTTCCGGTTTTAGACCAAGTATCCTCTGGGTAGCCAACAGACATCCGTTTGAAGGCGAGCTAAAGTGAAAAGGCGAAGCCCGATTATGCGGTTGTGCGTAGGGCTTGGGACCCACCACATAAAAACGAAATACCAATGAAAAATCTACGAAAGCCTCGGATGAGACACCCCCCTTTTGATGACGACCCCTGCAAACGTTTTAAGGATAATGAAATAAGGGCATGCACCTGGAATGTCCGTACCCTTAATTGGGAAGGTGCCTCTGCCCAGCTGGTTGATGTCCTCATACGACTCAAGGCTGACATCACCGCCATCCAAGAAGTGCGATGGACGGGACAAGGACGGAAGAAGGTGGGTCCTTGTGACATCTACTACAGCGGCCATATAAAGGAGCGCAAATTTGGTGTTGGATTTGTGGTGGAAGAGAGACTCCGTCGCAGAGTCCTGGCATTCACCCCGGTGGATGAACGTCTAGCCACAATCCGCATCAAAGCGAGGTTCTTCAACACATCGCTGATTTGCGCCCACGCCCCAACGGAAGAGAAGGACGATGTGACCAAAGATGCTTTCTATGAGCGCCTATAACGCACCTATGAGCGCTGCCCCCGCCACGATGTAAAAGTCGTGCTTGGCGATTTTAACGCCAGGGTGGGTAAAGAAGGTGTCTTTGGCACAACAGTCGGAAAATTCAGCCTCCATGACGAAACATCGCCAAACGGCCTGAGGCTGATCGACTTCGCCGGGGCTCGAAATATGGTCGTCTGTAGTACCAGATTCCAGCATAAGAAAATCCATCAAGCTACTTGGCAGTCCCCGGATCGAATCACTCGCAACCAGATCGATCATGTTAGGATAGATGGACGACATGTCTCCAGTGTTTTTGATGTGCGTACGCTTCGTGGTCCCAACATCGACTCGGACCACTATCTTATAGCAGCTAAAATACGCACCCGCCTCTGTGTAGAAAAGCGCACACGTCAACAAACACAAGGAAGGTTCGACGTCGAAAAGCTGCAATCGCAACAGACAGCCACGAAATACTCTACTCGACTTGCACTCCTGCTCTCTGAGAGCACTCATCAGCATCTCGGTATAAGGGAACTGTGGAACGGCATCTCAAACTCACTGCGTACCGCTGCAGCCGAAACAATTAGATTTCGGCGACGACAAAAAACAAGCTGGTACGATGAGGTCATACTGGGATTATGGAGGGAACACTTCTCCGACCTGCTGAATGGCAGTGAGAGTACAACACCAGGAGATGGCGAACCCGATCCCCCAATCGATGACGATGGAACAGATGTTCCATTACCCGACCATGAAGAAATTCGAATAGCAATTACCCGCTTGAAGAACAACAAAGCAGCGGGGGCCGATAGATTACCGGCAGAACTGTTCAAATACGGCGGCGAAGAAATGATAAGGTGCATGCATCAGCTTCTTTGCAGAATATGGTCGGAAGAAAGCATGCCTGACGATTGGAATCTCAGTGTGCTCTGCCCAATCCATAAAAAGGGAGATCCCACAATCTGCGCCAATTACCGTGGGATCAGCCTCCTAAATATCGCATACAAGGTTCAATCGAGCGTACTGTGTGAAAGACTAAAGCCCACCGTCAACAAACTGATTGGACCTTATCACCAAAAGTTGAGCAACACCAAAAGCTCCGTCATGATTGGGAAGGACCTCACCGAGCCGTTCGATACCAAACGAGGTTTCAGACAAGGTGACTCACTATCGTGCGACTTCTTTAACCTGATGCTGGACAAAATTATAAGAGCTGCAGAGCTAAACCGAGAAGGTACAATCTTCTACAAGAGTGTACAGCTCCTGGCGTACGCCGATGATATTGATATCATCGGAAGCAACAACCGCGCCGTTTGTTCTGCTTTTTCCCGCATGGATAAGGAGGCGAAGCGAATGGGTCTGGAGGTGAATGAGGACAAGACGAAATATCTCCTGTCATCAAGCAAACAGTCGGCGCATTCGCGTCTTGGCTCCCACGTCACTGTTGACAGTCATAACTTCGAGGTCGTAGATAATTTCGTATACCTGGGAACCAGTATCAACAACACCAACAATGTCAGCCTCGAAATCCAGCGCAGAATAACTCTTGCCAACAGGTGCTACTTTGGACTGAGTAGGCAATTGAACAGTAAAGTAATCTCTCGACGAACCAAAATCAAACTCTACAAGTCGCTTATCATTCCCGTCCTGCTTTATGGTGCAGAAGCTTGGACGATGTCAACATCAGATGAGACGACACTAGGAGTTTTCGAGAGGAAAATTTTGCGTAAGATTTATGGTCCTAAGAACATTGGCAACGGCGAATACCGCAGACGATGGAACGATGAGCTGTACGAGTTATACGACGACATTGACATAGTTCAGCGAATAAAAAGACAGCGGCTACGCTGGCTAGGTCATGTTGTCCGAATGGACGAAAACACTCCAGCCCTGAAAAGGTTCGATGCAGTACCCGCCGGAGGAAGCCGAGGAAGGGGAAGGCCTCCACTCCGTTGGAGGGACCAGGTGGCGACCTGGTTACACTTGGGATCTCCAACTGGCGCCGAACTGCGAAGGAGAGAGAGAGGTGGCGCACTATCGTCGATTCGGCTATAACCGGCTAAACGGTTGCAACGCCAATCACATACATTAGGCTTAAGCACTAATAATATTCTTCAACAAAGGGAGTATGTGTGGGACATACCACAATCTTTAATTATATTATATTTATAACATTATATTATATGGCAACGTCATGTCAGTAAGTTCTACTTTATTCCAGGACTGCTGACACAAAAGGGAACTGCCAGTGCATAAGCAACAGTTAGGTTCAAGTCCGCCTGCTGTTAGAAAACATAGCGCGTAAGCTTTGTAATACCATTCTCTATTTGGCAGCGACCGCGTGCACATCACATTGCACATCAAATAAATCATTAGTCTAAATATCTAATGTCTTTGATTTAAGGTTAGGACAATTATCACCACATTTTTTGTCTTATTTCTAACGAATTCTATGCACTTTTGCTTAAATGCTACGTTTCTTGTCTCATTTTTTATTTCCAATGGTAAATTATTAAACATTTTGAAACATGTGTAAAACGTAAATTTTTGCGCTTTGGAACTTTATTTATACTTAATTTTAAAATCATGGTTTCCATTTTCTTTTATTTAATGGTATAAGAATATTAAGTTCGAATCTTTCTTTAATACTAAGCCAATTTAAAATTTGTAACATATGTTTTATTGATGTATATTTATTACATTGTAGAATAGTTCTCATCCCTCTGTTTTGCAAATTTTTGCAATCTTTCCATATGTTTTTGATTTGAACATGTATATGTAATAGTGGAGAAATATTCAAAATGTGGTTTTATGATCACATTGTATACATATATTTATTGCTGTCATAAGATCAACTTTCTTACGAAATCTACAAATAATATCGGTCCTAGAATTGATCCCTATGGTATTCCTTTCTCGACAATACCCCTCTGTGATATTTTTACATTTACTTTTGTTCTTTGACATCTATTTTCCAGATATGATTTAAACTAATTTAGTTCGACTCCTTATTTATACATCTTTTTTATAGGAACATTTCTATCTATGATTTCAAATGCACATTTAAAATCAATAAAAACTGCAATAATTTTGTTATTTGTTCCCTTTGTTTTCCATTCATCTTTGATATAATTTATCGCTGTTTTACTTACGGAAACCCGATTGAAATTTTGAAAGAGGCATATTATCTTCAAGATATTCAATTAATTGTTCTTTCAGTATGATTTCTAACAATTTTCGATTGTTTTTAATGTATTAATTGGCCTAACCTCTTCTACTTCTTTGTGTTACGTACTTTTTGAATTGGGGTTATCGTAGATTCCCTTAGCGATTGTGGAAAGACCCCTTCTAATAGCGCAATTATCTAAAATCATGTCTCTATTTATTTTATTAAAATCAGGTTTATTTTTTTATTTTTACATATTTTACACATTTCTCCATTTGTGATTTCCCTGAATTTAAATCTACTGTTAATATTCCTAATTTGGTTTATGTATTTTACCTTGCTATTGTTCTACTTATTTCTTCAAAGCGTTTTATGAAGTATTCATTGAATTGGTTCGATATTTTTTCACTGTCACTACATTCGACTTCCTGAAATATAACTGTATTTATTTCGAATTTTTCTTCACATAGAACTAATTCTTTAATCATTTTAAACATTGGTTTTTGGCTTTGAGAATTTCGTATACAGCTCTTTATACAATTATTTTTTACATTATTTATTTTGGTATATATTTCCCAACTATCAATTGTATTTTAAAATTTTGCTGTTTGATACGCATTAATTTTTTCTGCTTTCAGTAAGTTTAGATTTTTATTGAACCACATTTTGGTGTTACTGTATTTATCTATTTTAGATTTTGTAATAATTGCAATTATATCTTTAAATGTCGTTTCACTTTTTAACAATTGATTTATCACACTTATAATAATAAATTATTCTACTTTTTTGTGGATTTTTTTGCAATTTGTTTGATTTTGTTGGGAGTTCTATTTTAATTGTTTCGAGATCCGATATCTTTAGATTTTCATCAACTCAAGTTGTTAAACTGAATGTGTTTGATATTACGTAATCAATAATTGATCTTGATTGGTTTGTTATTCTAGTGTCCTAGTTCTAAATTTAAATTTCCTTTCAAAGTGCACCTTTTTGGTAATGCTTGTGGATGCGCCTTGTGAGCGCTCTAGCTTCACTTGGGGATTTTCCCTTGCTCAGATGCCTGAGGTACCGGTTAACGATGACCCCACTCATTCCAGCTCTCATGGGGTCGTCGTAGCCCCCTGAGCAACCATCCGCCGGAATTTGTATCGGTTTTGCTCTCCTTCGATTCCTAGATTTATTCCGGGTTCTTGCTAGTAGAGGGAAGCTCATCATCCCTGGCGTGTTCCTCAAAGAGATATCTCTTTTCGGACGTAAGTCGCTCGAGGAATTGACGCCTTTTGGCACCAGCCGCTCCTGGTGTACGGGTGTTTTCCACCTTAGCAGCCTTCTTAGACGACACTACTGGGTGGGTTGGTTTTGCCTTTTGTCCATTTTCTTTGCCGTTTTCTTATACAATTATATACAATTTATGAATTTATTTATACATTTTTCCGCTCATGTTTTTTCTTCGTTTCCGCATTCACCAGCTTTATGGTTGAACCCGTTACATTTATAGCATCTCCTCACTTCGACTGTATCCAGCACTCGGCACCTTTCCCATCCTATATTTATCTTTTCTGCTCCAATAACTTCACGTTTTATTTCGAAAAGAGTTATTAACTTTGAATTTGAATGTTCCGGTACATATTGTTGTTTTTTAATTTTTTTTAGTGTTCTCTGTGTGTTCAAATCCGATATTATAAACGCGGAATTTAGGATTAATTTTTTTCGGAAATTTTATTTCATAGTTTTTATCCAAGTTTCGTTCTATAGCTTCTTTATTTTATATCGTTCATTATCATTGTCGCTGTTTATGATTACAACACCGTTTTTTCCTTTTTGAATGTTCGCTATATTTAAGCTACTTGGGTCAACTTTTTCGTTTAATTCTTTTTGAGTTTTACCACTTGTTTGTTTTTCTTTAGGTTGCACAATCAATCGCATTTCTTTTCTAAATTTAGGTACTTCTTTTAGCTTTTGGGCAAAGGTTTTGATTGAGATTGTTTCTTTATTATTTATTACGTCCTTTCCTTGCTTATTAATTTTCTCTGACTCTTCGTACTTTACTCACTTTGCTTTTTTCACTTCACTCATTGTTGTTCTGCACTTGGTTTAGTTCATCCATCCTATTTACAAATCTAGTTTCCAGTGCTCCCAGCAATTGCTTTACTTCATTTTCATTTTTTTTTTCTAATGTGTTTTGAAATTCTCTTTTGCGTCGATTCACCCTTAAAAGTCCTATCAGATTTCTTAATGAAAATAATTTGCCTCTTATAAGTCAAAAGCTGACAGATCACGAAGAAAACGTAAGCATAATACCTTGTGCAGTTGACTAAAGCAAACTTTCAATAGCTTCCGTAATAGAAGAAACCTGAATATATGAAAATTAGAGATTTACAATGCAAATTTATAATTAACCTAACGATTACCCTTCTCACGTTCAACCGTCACGACGGGCGCTGTACGTAAACGAGCTGAATTTGTCATGAAAAGCAAGAGTTTTTTAAGCGTCGAGCTCTTAAACTGCTCAGTTACAGAAACAAAATTGCAACAGCTAAGATTTAAAATTACGAAAAAGAAAACATTAAATTTTTAGAATATTACTTATTAAGAGAAGATATAATGTTTTTTTATGCTAAGGAGTGAGGGTTTTGATCTATCAGAAATGTGCTAGAGTGAGAATTAAAATCCTGACACATACTCACTCAAAATAAGGATCTAATCTGTCTACAAACTAATTCATTCAGAAGATTTCCTGGGTGTATTATGCTATCAATTTCCCGCATCTAGTGAGTATAGATAGATTTATAAGTTTTTAACGATTAGAATATGGAGGAGGATTTAACTTAGAATCCCAATGCAAATACTCTAAGACAAAAAGCTAAAAGGAAAAACTATTTTTGATCGGACTCTAGGTTATCGGAATGTGTATGGTAACTAGAATTTCATTCATTAGACCAACGTTTAATAAAACTAGGGCGTCTTTTGTTTTTAAAATCATTGTATTAGCATTAGGCTTAAAATAAGTTTAGGGACTATGGATACTTCCAACTCAGTGAAGCTAAATAGTTGCTCTCAACTAACGTTTTTTATAACATAGGTAGAATGGTATACAGATCTACCTGAAAAATTCTTAGTTTTAGATTTTTTTGGGATTCAGTGGCTTCTCATTACTATCACACCAAGTAACTAAATTGTTTAAATCTCTTTTGCAAGAAGTAATTACACTCCTATTATCTAATAGTGGTTTTACACACACATTACATTAATTGATCAATCAAAATTTTGATTGAGAAACCCTTTTTTGCCTTTTACACTGCCGGCTACTCGATAACCGATCAGCTGTTATACATTTTTATACTCTCACAACAAAAGTTGCTAAGAGAGTATTATAGTTTTGTTCACATAACGGATGTTTGTAAGTCATAAAACTAAACGAGTTAGATATAGGGTTATAAATATATATCAAAACGATCAGGGTGACGAGACGAGTCAAAATCCGAATGTCTGTCTGTCCGTCCGTGCAACAGATAACTCCAGTAAAATTGAGATATCTTAATGAAACTTGGAACACATGTTCCTTGGGACCGTGAGAGGGTGGCTTTCGAAAATGGGCAAAATCGGAACACTGCCATGCCCACAAAATGGCGAAAACCGAAAAACTATAAAGTGTAATAACTAAGCCGTAAATAAAGTTATAAAAGTAAAATTTGGAACAAAGGATCGAACTAGGAATGGGCATATTTGGATGTAATTTTTTTGGGGAAGCGGAAGCCCCCAAATCGTTTATTTGTATATATCTCACAAACCAATGAAGCTATATAAACCAAACTTTCTGCAGTCAATTCTCTTACGTACCCCACCACACACCATGAAAATAGTTGAAATCGGATAATAACCACGTCCACCTCCCATAAAACTGCACTCAGATTTATTTACAAAGTGGAAAATGGGCGTGGCTCCGCCAATTTATGGGTCGTATACCATATCTCAGGAACTACTCGACCGATCCGAATGAAGTTCGGTATATAAAATTTTCTCGACACCCTGATGACACGTGTGGAAAATGGATGAAATCGGTTCACAACCACGGCAACTTCCCATGTAACTCAATTTTGAACTCCATCTTATTCCTTCACTTTATAATACATACATAAGGAGCCAATGAAGATAGTGAAATAAAACTTTACACAAATACTGTATATGATCTGGGCACCACTTGTGAAATAATTATCGACATCGGACTATAACTTTTCAAAGTCCCGAATATCGAATATGAAGAATTCAGTGCCCCATGGTAATTTTTCACCGAAACTTTCGGTAAATCTCTCAGGTATCTTAATTTAATTCAGAGGAAATATTTTTCTCTTCTAATAGTGTGTCTCTGTACCAGAAATGGTTAAAATGGGTCATAACTTCCCCTAGCTCTCATATACCTAATTATAGGATTTTCGAATTGGGTCAAATTGTGTGTTATATGAATATGAATATATCAATAAATTGCGAGAGTATAAAGTGTTATATGAATATGAATATATCAATAAATTGCGAGAGTATAAAATGTTCGGCTGCACCCGAACTTAGCCTTTCCTTACTTGTTGTTTTTGCTTTTCATAAGAAGTTGGTAAGATTCATCACCTAGTTGATACTTTTAACAGCGACATCTACCGTTGCTTTTTTATCAAAAAATTCAGCCAATCGCAGGCAAAGAACGTATATATTATTACAAATACGGTCTTTGTCGCAGAGTTGAATTTCATTTTCAAGTCGATTAAAATTCAATTAAAAAATAATTTAGATTTTTTTTTTGTATGGTAAATCGATCTTAATAGGCGTTTTAATCGAGCAGAAGCCGGTTAATTGATCAATTAGCTTTTGAATACAAAGGCTATAAGAGGGACATCTACACAGTACTTTTAGATCTGTTGAATAGAAAAAGAGGAATAAATGCCAAATATGAGGATATATATGTTTTGTATTATGTAGTATGTTCGATATCTGTTCGAGAAAATTCGAACAATAATAGTAAATATTTAATTTAAAACCCGAAAAAAATATTTAACTGAAAACACCTTAAAAAATAATATTAAAATATAATATTCAAGAACGCCTAAATTTATTCTATGTGTTATCTACTTTGGTCCAAACTTAGATAAGCATGCAAATATTTCATCCTTATATCTGAGTTCGGCAATTTATATAATTTAATATTTAGTTTTATAAATCGTTTTTAATTTGTGTAATTAATAACTACAATGAGAGAAATTAAAATACGTTGTTAGAGATATCATTAACAGAAACAACCAAAGCCATTGGTATAAAACACATAAAGACCACAGACTAATCAATTTTTAAACACCTTCGAATGCTTTAACTTAAATATAAAATTTCTATATATTTTCTACAGGGTTTCACTGAGTTAGCAAGTAAAACTTCCGCTCAACAGCTTGTCAAAATACTAAACGATCTGTTTGCTCGTTTTGATCGCATTGCCGAGGTGAGTAAAACTTGTGTAAATTAATTTACCTTTAAAGTTATTCTTAAGCGACAATAAAGAGCATTTCCTTCACATCGCTTTCTAGGAATTCTTTCGTACTTCCAACATTTCAAATTGTATTGCTTGATTTACAAATTCCGAAAAGGTTATTGCGGAAATTTTCATTTGTAAATAACGGTCAGACCCTAAATCAAAACTTCCGGTATTTCATGGCTTACCATACCTTGTTAGAAAACGACAAATCAGAGAGCTTATTTGATCTTGCCGCATTCTAAAACTGACATTTTCTCAGCAAATCCTTTCTAACAATTAACTACGCATTCTAAAAAATATAAAAATTTCAATGAGGGGTCACTGAGAATGTATGCTGATTTCCATAAAGGTTGACAGATCACCCACAAGCAACGGTAGCTTTTAAATATTTCATATAACTTTTTCTCATTTCTTCATGTACGACCTCCAAAATGTATGCATCTGCAAGTATATACAATTTTTATTGCGCTCTATATTCATATGTAGCGCTTGACCATTCACGCTGAAGGAAACCAACGTTTACACGGTGAACATTAACAGTACATATGTACTTATGTATGTACGCATGCATGTCACTTAGCATCAACCGCTTTGACATTTATCGGAAGCAAATAGCGCACTTAAGTGACGGCATCATCTGTCACTGTTCGCACAACACCCGACAGCCGGGTTACGGCATCTCCTTATATGTAGATACTATATGTACATGACAAGACATACATAAATCTGCAGACACAAGAAAAAAGTAAAAGCAAAAACAAAAACAAAATAAACAATTGACCAAGTAGTCAAATGAAGCCAAATTGCTAAAGATAAGACAAGAATGTAAATATAAAATTTTTACGTTTTTCCGGTTTGGCCCTGGACGTTGATGCATCGTGCTGTACACACTATTTGTTATTATTGTTGTTGCTGTTGGTGTTGCTGTTATTATTGCAACGATATGCTGTCGCTGTTGCGCTCGCCTCATTTGACCGCAACCACAGGACAATCACTGTTTACGTGTGAAACTCTTGGGCGATTGCTATTATTGTGTGTCGCAGTTCGAGAGTGACAACTGGAAGACCCGACCGGATCATGCGGTGTGCAGTGTGGAGACTGGACTGCACATGATAAAGGCCATCAAGGATGTGCGGCTACACACGCACGTGAGTATAATTCGTTTTTTTTTTTCATAGCAAACAGACTAATGTGTTGTAGAATGTCAATATGTATTTTAACGGGATGTTTGTGGTAAGAAAATATGCTTGGACGGTTTTAAGCCAGAAAGCGGCAAAGGAGAAATGTGGTTTAGCCTTCCATTCTTCAAATTCCTCCATATTTTGAATGCAATAATTTGGAGGAAGAAAAAGAAAATTAAATTAAATCAAAACCCCCTTTTATTTATACTTTTTGAAGAACTTGTTCATATGCTTTAACCGCAGTTTACTCCCCTAAATATTACTTCTGAGATATTCTTAGTAACATAATGGAGTTGTAGCTGGATTTGCACACATTTCTACTATTATAATTTAAAATATTTTCTTTACTTCGATAGTTTTATCATATAAATTTGAAACCTACGAAAATATCGGTTAATAATTACACACACCGAGTTAATATCATCGATATCATTATATTATCATAGAGTGAACCATACTATAGATTAATTGAATTAATAAATTTTAAGCTGAATTTCCCCGAGCTTCATTTCATTTTCGTATAATTTAAGGGATATTTAGATCCAATTTCTCAAGGCCTAGAAACACTAGGTACATGAAGAATCTCAAACTGGGACATTCTGAAGTCCAGCGGTTTCTTCTCTACGCACGTACTTACGAAGACTATGTATATGGGAGGAGAGAAGTTGATGGAAAAGAGGCACAGTGTGCTTTTTCACGTAAAAATCGAAGTTCAAAGTGAAGGTGGGAGGGATAGTCTTCTGTTGTAAGCTCTTAATCAACACAAGCTTTTGACTACCAGTCTCCTGCAGTGTCTTTCGAGCACGAGATCATTTTGGCACGCAGTGATGCATAAAAAGAATGGCTTTCCCTCAGCAAGGTCCATCTCGACACGATCATAGGTGTACTTATAGCGTAGACAGACGGCAAAGTTAATCTCGATTAACTGCGCTTTTAATCAGTTCCAAATTTGTAGGTGACAGACGGCAGCAAAGCGAGTTATAAACTCCCACAAACAGCTGATTGGCAATAATATTTTCATTTTGGTAAAATAAAATTGGATAGAAAGCAAAGCAAATACATAAATGCGTTATTATTAGAACTTCCACTTTAAAATAAAATTAACTATTTCATTGCATGTGTATGTTTTTGTTAACATTTAATTGAAAAACAGCTGCCAGTACTGCTTATTTTCATTCACAATAGGTTAAAAGCGGCCATGTTTAACAATGTTGCCAAAATACCACCCACACCCACGAAGAGCTGTTTCAGACGTGTCAACTCCTGTTGTGGCAATTCTTAATTTATAGAGAGAAGAGAATTTCGCATTTCTTCGTCGCCCCCTCTCCTATATACTAAGAATTTCCGCAACAGGAGTTGACACGTCTGAAACAGCTTTAACTCTCTAAAATTTTGAGGATTAAATGGGAATTAGCAAACGGAGTTAACTGAGATAACTCCCGAATTAATTCCGATTAAAGCAGTTAATCTGGATTAACGCCGCCTTCTCTCGGGGGTATTACTGGGCAATGTCCAATAAGTACACATGCGTTGTGACTTGACAGATGGAAGTTAACAAAGCTGTTTGGAGAAAGGCTCGGTGGAATCATCTAAACATTTGCTCCTCAAATGTCAAGCTTTTGCTAGACAGAGGTTGAATCACATTGGTAGGCTCACCTTCGGCGAACTAGATGTGACTAAAAATGACATAGCCGACTTAAGAAGTTTGTAACCTATTTCAAGCGCTTTTCCGAATCATAAGGGTATAATTTGATACTTTTGTGGATTTCGAGATTTCATATAGGAAATTGTTTTATTAATAATATTACCCCGTACTTCATTTCTGTAGTTTTTAAATAGTGTTGTTAGTGAAATTTAATGCTAAACGCGTCCTCTCCATTGTAATAAACCCTGATTAGCTCTGCTCATTGGCTCAAGCTTACGATTGGTTTAGCATGCAAGATTTCGGTCTTCTGTGAATCTCGGTTTAAATCATGAGGTCACAGCACTCGGCATTATATGCAATATTGACACCAAGCTTCGGATAAGCGTATGGTAATTAATATCAAATACGTTTATGTAAGAGATTTGTATGTACCCATATCGATATAAAGAGGACTGGTGATTGACAATTAGCAGTAAAATCCAGAGACAACACTGTAAAATGCAAAAAATTCTAAAGGTCATCTATCAGCGTATTTATTCAATATATTGCAAAAAATTTCGCCAAAATAAATAAAATATTAATAAAATCCCATCCTTTGCTTATATCCACCGAAATGCACAAAAAAATTTAACTGGAAATATAACTTCGCTCTTTTTTACGCCAGATCCACTTGACTTATGCTTGAAATTTATATTGGTGCCACCTAGCTCATCCATTAACACCTTGGTGTATTTCAGAGGAACAGCCACAACGCTGCCAATATAATAGGCAGCACAAAAAATCACAACAACAGCAATGACAGTTTTTTCTGAGGCCAGTAAAACGGTGTTTTTATTGACCAGCAGTTGACGTGATTTTGTTTTTGCATGTCACCATCGAAACAAACCAAAAATTTACAACCAACATGTGAACACACAAGCACCCAGTGTGTGCATGTGCGAATTTTCACCTCGTCTCTTGTGTACCGTTATTACATATGTACATATCTACCGGTATGTAAAAACATACGTGTTTGTGCTGCTGACATTGCTGACACGAAAGGTTCGAGGTAACGGCGTCAATGTTGACAATTCATTTGCATGGAAATCGCTTTGAATGCATTTCGTCCTGTCAGCAGCAACCAAAAATGCACCATGCATTCATACACACGCACGTACACACATACACTCTCACGCAACGACCCACTCACTGTACAACAGTGTAGACAATGTCCAGCTAAATTGTCGTGATTTTGTGCAAGTGGAAAATTATTAAATTCAACGCTTAAATTATGCCAGAGTGCAACACAATATGAAAGCGTAAACAATACCTACGAAAATCAATGAAATTCCGTAAAAGTGGCGAACACTTTGACTCTCCACTTTCCGAGCACTTTCAATGTCTGCAAGTTATGACTTTTGGGTCATTGTGTTTGTGTTGCCTTTGGAGCCCACTGGCACTTCCGAATCCTTTTCAGAACATGTGTCTGTACATTTCCAACATTTGATTTATGCTGTAGCAAGTGTACGTGAGCCAAAACGTGGGGCTCCAACCGCAACTTCAACCACTTTATGACCCATTTAAAGGCATGAACTATTACAACCGCAGGTTTGTTGTACACGTAAAATATACATATCTGGTTTCAACGTTGATCAACGGCGTTACATCCTTGCAGTCTTGTGGAATATTTACCATATATGCATATACATATATTCAAAATGTAGACAAATATTGTATGTAAACTCGTATAAATACCAAATGTAAGCAAAGAAATGGGTACCTGTAAGAATATGGATCATATTTCCATAGATTGTTAATATATTTTTAACTTGGCTTTTATATATCAGCTATTAAAAGAACCTGAATTCAATCTATGAGTATATATACGGCGTTCTCTTATATTTGATCCGGAAATGAGAAGATTTCAATTCTTCATAAAATTTCACTCTTGATAACATAGAAAATTGATTCACTTCAGTTCTCAAAACTAAGACAGTAACCATCACTTTCTATTCAAAAAAATAGGCATTCATCTCTCTTTCACTCTATTTCCTACTCCTTATTTAATGACAAACACTGTAAATCAACAACCAGACTTAGTGTTGGTAGGACTGTCCAATTGTGATATGCATAACCTCAAAGTACAGGTAGAGAGTAGAGGTGGAGGGTCGATTCGGAGCAGCTCGGACTGACGTATGGAACAACTTGGCGCATTTTTCGTCGAGATCTTAAGTTGAAAGTATACAAAATACAACTGTGCAAGAACTGAAGCCCCTCAAACTTTCCAAGCGAGCGGGCTCTTAAAAAGTTCCAAAAACATCCGATGTTTTCGAGCCAAATTCTGTTCAGCGATGAGGCTCATTTCTGGCTCAATGGGGATATAAACAAAGAAAGTTGCCACATTTGGGACGAAGAACAACCTGAAGAGATTTTAGAGCTGTCATTTCATTCAGTTGGTGTGGTTTGTGGGCCGGTGGAATCATCGGTCCATATTTCTTCCAAAATGATGCCGGTGAGAACGTAACCGTCAAAGTTAACCGTTATGGCGGCATGATAACCGACTATTTGATGCCTGAAATTGAAGCTCGTGATCTCGGCGACATAGCATCAGTCAATGGATTTATTGAGAGAATACTTCGGTAAACAGTTAATTTCACGTTTTGGGCCGGTCGATTGGTCACCAAGATCGTGTGATATCATACAGTTAGAAAACCAGTCGAATTGCTCGATTGAGTCATCGAAAATTGGACTCAACGGATGGACCATCTGAGATGTAGCCTCCGCCAACGTTTGAAAAAGATAATCTTTAAAAAATAAATTAAAAAATAAATGTTCTTTCGAATGATAATAAAGTAGGGAAGTTCGAAATGAATCATCCTTTATTACTGTCTATTACACAAAAAAGAGTTCGAAATGCACCAACAATGTCTTCTCTACGCCTAAAGTATGTACCCCCTTTTCAACTTCGGTATCTTTATACAAATTTCCAAGCTGGAGATTCAGTATTGATAGCCAAAAAAGCTTAAGGGATTCGTCCAAAGGATCTTCGATTGAATCGAACAGGATTTGTCTGTCTTAAAAATATCGTCGTTCTAAAAATCGTTAACCAATATTGGAAGTTAGACTAAGCATTGTCGTTGTAGTCATCTAATGGGAAGCCCAGGAAATATGTTATTTCGGCGGGGTCGGGGATAAAATAGTGTTATATAAGTAGGGTGGTTGAAAATATATTGAAAATGTTCGCGGTACTTCCTTACAGGTGTCATGCAAACATCATTGAACATCATATTCTTCTCTGCAGTCATGAAGAGCCATCCTATTTTAGTCCGGAGTTCGGTGTATTACCATTTTTGTAGCATCTTCAACGACAAATTGTGATCCAGTCAGTGTTAACTGTCGTAATTTAGTGATTATGAGCTTTCTAAGCTAAATGCAGGAGATCTCTATATATATTTTTGATTATCATCAGACAATATATTAGCCTTTTAATGAAATCGTGCAGACCATTCCTATAACAATGAGCTGACATAATGTAAATACATTACAATGGTTTCCAACATATAACAGCAACTTTATAAATCAAGGGTTATCTTATGAATTATCCTTCAAATATTAGTTGTCACTCGAAAACCTAACTTAAGGAATCCGCATGTATATCTTGATTCAATTGACTATTTTTATTATTAACGGTAAATTTTGACTCTTCATAAATCACTACATTTCAAAGAGTAAATCACTTTTACCATAATTTCACTTCCGTTACTTTGGACGATTTCATATTTTTCATAACGGAACTTGCTTTTTGAGACCAATTAAAAAGTCGAAAAGTGCTGCAATTAAAATACGTATTTGTATTTCGTGTTTACTTACATCAGTACAAAGTATATGGAAATATTTTATTTTTTACACACATAACATATTGCAACAACGTATTTGACTCATGGTATTTATTTATTTTTTTTCATACTCTCACACAGGTCGATTTAAATATGCGCATCGGCATTCATAGCGGCTCGGTGATGTGCGGCGTATTGGGCAATAAAAAATGGCATTTTGATGTTTGGTCGAACGATGTTATTATTGCAAATCACATGGAATCTGGCGGTATTCCCGGGTGAGTATTAAATATTCTTTATATATATACATATATTTGAAAACATGTTAGGAAAAAGTGTAAATACAAAGCATTCGCAGCACTCATATTAAATAACTGTTAAAAAATATTTTATATTCCACTTTTTTGGAAAAAACTTATAAATTCTATATGCAAACAAGCATAACCGCGCGGTTGTAGAAGCCATCCATATATTATAGTATGCACATATTTACTTACCATATTGTTTATATTTTTATTCCAAAAGGAAAGCAATCAAAATTTACATAGTGGTCTAAAAGAATTTTCATCAAATAAAAGAAAAAAGAAAATATTTTTTAATAAACCTCAAATAAACAAGTCATAGCTGTAATTCTGGAATTCAATACTTAAAAACTATGTAAGATATTTATTAAAAGTCGAATAAAGTCACTTCAAGTGAAGCTAGGTCCCGATATGGACAGCAAACGACGCCATATTTTTACCTGCTCTTTTGATATTTCTCTTCAATAATGTTTGCCATTTCATCATGGAAAGATATACGATCCAACAACGAGTCGAATTTTTTAAAATTTACTACCGAAATTCGTAGTGAATGGTCTCAACTTTAAGAGCGCTACGTCCACTCATCCTGTCAGATTAACAATTGAGCGTCTACTGGAAAAATTTGAATCCACAGGCACAGTACAAAATGTTCCCGTGCCAATGAAACAAATAAGTACCCGTAGTGTCAAGCATATCAATTGAGGAAGACCCAAATCAGTCCCTCACACGTCGTTCTGAAACGCTGAGCATCTCTGTGACGTCGTTGTGGCGAATTGCCAAAAGATCTTGGCCTACATCCTTTCAAGGTCAAATTGACGCAAGAACTGAAGCCGCTTGGCCACCAGAATCATCGTATGTTCGCGAATTGGGCTGAGAAACAACTTGAAAATTATCCATATTTTCATCGAAAGATAATTTTTAGCGATGAATGAATGGGTTCGTCAATAATCAAAATAAGCGTTATTGGTCAGGCAGCAATCCACACGTACTCCATGAGTCACCATCGCATCCCGAAAAAATTACCGGCGGCGACATTAGGCCGTACTTCTTCCGTGATGATGGCACGTTACTATGAATGGAAATGGCTACCGCTCAATGATACCCGAATATTTTTGGCCCGAATATGGACTTGGACAATAGGATTTTTTTAGTGTTTCCTATATTCGAGATAGTCGTAGAAAATAATGTTATCTGAATTCCAAATAATAAACGGTTAAAATGTCTTGTTTTCGGGTGCTTTGTTGATGATGATGTATCCGTGTTTCATCCATTGTTTGAAATTTGCGCGACACTCGTGGATATTGTCTTAAATTAACGAAAAAATTCTATAATTGCTCTTAGAATCCTTAGAATCTTAGGTCCTCCTTTGAGTTGATGATAATTTTACAGACAGAATATGTCGTAATCTTAAAATATGTCATTCTTCTATTATTATCGGCATTATAATTTGTGAAAAAATACATATTTTTTGTTGTTTGGAATCCAGGACAAATGGCGTCACAATCACATATTCAATTTTAGCTCAATTATATATGTATGGTTTAGTAAAAATTGTGTTCGTTAACGACTTTTACTTTTTGATATACAAACCTGCGTACGTCACTCAACTCTCTGATTGAATTAATTTTTAATATGATTCCCACGGACATATACTATTAGCCTTCGTGCTTTACTGCTTTTCGCTTACTGCTTTTGCTCGTAAATAATTAAACACCGTCATAGCACCATGAATTATGTTGAAATTATTCAAGTACACTTATTTACATTTCTAATGAGCAATAAAGTCAATCGATTACATTTATTATCCTACGGCGAATTTGCAAAACAAATTTCTGCACGTGTTAGCAATTAATTCGACTTCAATTACCTTTACAGGCGTGTACACATCTCCGAGGCCACACTGAAGTGCCTCAACGAGGCTTACGAAGTGGAGCCGGGCAACGGCGGTAGCCGTGACAATCACTTGAAAATGATGAACATCAAAACGTATCTTATCAAGCGCACCGAACCGTTACGGTAAGTGATTGAAGCAGAAGGTGAAATGCATAAATAAACAATTTAGTGAAGTGCCGCAAATCTACGCCTGTCGCACGCTAAGATGGTTTCAATTAAATTTTAAATAAATCCACACACACACACATACACAAATCAATGAATGTGCCGCTATTTGGCTAAAATATTTATGCTTTAACTACAGCGAGCACTTAACTTTAGATTCACACAAACACACCTTTGAATTGTTTTATTTATTCCATTTGACTTTGTTTTTGTTTATGACATTTCCAGGCCGAAGCGTCGCTTTGGCACACGCAGCAGTCAACACTTAGCCAACACCATTGGCACGGCGACCGGCGGCAGCGACGCCAGCTCCCCAACCGCAGTCACAACACCCGCCAGCATGGGCTCCAAATCCATATCCACCACAACTGGCGTGGATACGCCACAACAACAACTTGGACATCCGCTCACAACACCACTTGCACCGTTGGCTGCGTTGCAAAAGAAGAATATTTCGGTGAACTCTCTGCCGAATGTGATGGAAGGTGTGGCATTGGGTAATGGTGGGCGCGTGGGTGATGGCATTAATGGGCCCAGCAGCAACGGTGCGGGCGGCGGTGCTGGTGCTGGAGATTCAACGGGCTTATCGACTGTCTCTTCGCCGACCACGATGACAGCGCCCACCACAGTGGTCGATCAACAGCCGCTAAAAATGAACGGTGCGACAGCGAGTTCCCAGAATCTGGCAAGCACAATCGACCCGAAAGCATTAATTATTGAGGATGAACCGACCACGGAATGGACACCGGAAATTCCATTCAAAAATGTACGTGCGTACGCTAATAATTGCTTCTATACCATACACACTCGTATGCCTATGTGAAATTTTACTATTCAATATGTTTCTTTGTGTGGCGGTCAACTGCAGTGGCAATATTGGCCAGGAAAGCTCAGTGAAATATGTTCAGGTTACATGTTTCACATATTTGATGGTTTTTTGCGCAAAAACTGAATTTGAAACAAGCCTTGCAATCAAGAGTGACTGATGAGTATGGGCTTTGAAACGTGCTGATGAATGGCGTTCCATAGTCGCAATTTTTGTTGTAACATAAAACTCTAGCACAAAAATCTCAATTCGCAATTCCTTTATGCCTTTTTTTTAACTTTCTAAGGCAATAGTACTCAATTTTACTTTGAAAGCAGTCTTTGAAATATTTTTTTTTTTTATTCGATATATGATTAGAAGTACTCTTGCCATTTTGGAGATTTTTGTTCTATTTTTAAGGATTATGTAGGTGAAATCAAAATGAAAACAACTTTCAATTTACTGCTTGGTGCCTTTATATACTTATCCAATATGTTTCACCGAGCATCATAATTTGTTTCACTTAAAGAATATTTGTAACACCTAAACTTAAAAGAGATAGATATCAAATTAAGTGGTTAAGTTAGTAAAAACATTTCCTTGAAAAAGTGGGTTGTTGTAGCCCCTAAATTCGATATGATAAAATCCTTTCACTTTATAGTACAATAAACAACAATCAAAACATTGGATAAAACTTGACACAAATAAGAAATTTGAATATGAGTTCTAAAAGAAGTTTATTAAACGATATTTGGGGAGGGTCTTTCACCTTTGCAGGCGTTTTTGTCTTCTTTCGAATCAGTGACAACTTGCTAAATTCTTGAATATTTTCTATTGTATTTTAAAAACTGAAGATACTACATATACTTAATTTTATCAAAAAAAAATCACTTACAATAATTTTTCAAAAATTTATAAAATTTATAATTTATTTTATCCATTCAAATCTAGCTCAATTCACCGCAGGACGGTCTCAACCGGAGTGATTCGGTGTTGGCCGATGCTAAGCAGGACCACGGACATTCAACGACTGCATTGGATGAAGAGGTAAGAATTTTAAATCTTGTTATATACATATACAGCCTGCCAAGAATGAGTTTACATATTAACAAGTAAGGAAGGGCTAAGTTCGGGTGTAACTGAATATTTTATACTCTCGCAATTTATTTAATTAATTTTACACACAATTTGACTCACATATTCGGTACATATATGGTATAAAGTCCATTGTGGTTGTGGTTGTGAACCGATTTAGACTATTTTCATAACATATCATTGGGAATCCAGGAAGATATTAGGAAGCGAATTTCATTGAAATTGGTGGAGAAGTTTCGGAGATATGGTTTTTGACCCATAAGTGTGCGGAACCACGCCCATTTAAAATTGTGTATGTCATTTTGAGTGCAGCTCTTCTGTACCATCTTTTCTTACTGAATTAAAGCATTTTTAGTGGTTTTCAACATAACCTTTGTATGGGAGGTAGGTGTGGTTATTGGTTATAGTCCGATTTCCTCCATTTTTAGACTGTATAAGGAAATGCCTGAACAAAATGACTCCTGAGAGTTTGGTTGATATAGCTTTAATAGTTTACGGGATATGTACAAATATGCTGCTTCATAGTGCGATCCTTCATAAAAAATTTTACTTTCATAGCTTTATAATTTTTGGCTTAGATATGACACTTTATGTGTTTTCCGTTATTGCCATTTTGTGGGATTTCGATTCCGATTTCGCCCAGCCTTCTTATGGTGCCAAGAAACAAGTGTACCAAGTTTCATCAAGATATCTCAATTTTTACTCAAGTTACAGCTTGCATGGACGGACAGACAGACATCCGAATTGGAACTTTACTTGTCACCCTGATCACTTTGGTATATATAACCTTATATCTAATTCGTTTAGTTTTAGGACTTACAAACAACCGTTATGTGAACAAAACTATAACTATTATTTAGCAACTTTGTTGCGAGAGTATAAAAATAAACACACTTTTTGAGTAGGAATTGATACAAACAAAAAAACAAAAAATAAGTATCATTCAATTTTGTTAGTGTCAAGAAACTCTTTTCAAAACCCGTTTTTTCTTTCTTAAGCATGTGTTACATAATTAACAATACTTTACCGTTACCTATCCTTCGTAATGGAATTTAGAATGAATTTTTCATTGAGTTAGTGATTAATTTTTGATTTTTTTTCATATCTAAAATACCCAATATAATCTTTTTAAATAGTTATGAGTAATGTTACCTGAGTAAAATCGAGTGGAAGATGAAGATAGACTTGAAGAGGACGAGGTTCTAAATCAAAAATTACTCGATGTGCACGGCTCTTAATAACGGAAAGAGAAAGCGTATTTATTTTCAGTGTGTAAACTCATTCTTGACAAACTGTACTTATGCAAAAACATCAGTCTTTCATTTTAAAGCATAATTTTTGTATACATGCTTTATAAAAATTTATATCACTTTTCCATAGATTGACGATTTCATTGAACAGAATATACAAATAAATTCCAATAAGGAAATCAGACGAGAGTACCTGAATACATGGACCTTAAAATTTAAAGATCGCAGTCAAGAGCAGAAATTTTGTCAATTACGTGAAGATATGTTTAGGTGAGTAGTCAAATACTAAGTTTTTATACCAAGGATGAGTTAATAATCGACCAAATTGAACCAAATGTTCGTTTGAAAAAGCCAGGGATATTACTGTTTTTAGTTACTTAAATCACAATTCAGTCTAATTAAATTAAAATTATTCATTATATTTATTTTGGTATTTTCTACTCTATCAGCCCGCATTATATTCAAATTGTAACATTATTACTAGACTAATGACAGCTTCAGAACACAGAATAAAAAGTGGGCTCTAATTGCCTATATTTAGAATTGTGTTAGGAAAAAAGTGATCTCTCAAATCAAAATTTGTATTATCATCCTATTAGACCAGGATAATTCCCTTTAGGTTGATTTGTGGGAACATGTGAGATTTTATTTCAGGATCTCTCACGAAACTTAAAAATGATAAGTTCATGATTAGCAGTATGATATGAGTACCTTATGTAAGGTGTGATTTTTTAATTCCCAGTTGAGCTATAATTTCCTTGAACTATGAATATCATAATATCTAGTTTATTATTGCTAAATCTTTTTATTCATATTCGTTTTCCACCTTTCCCAGATCGAATATGCTATGTATTTTCATCATATGGCTATTTATTGTGATGTGTCAAGTCATTATAATACCGCGCTGCACCAAATTAATAATCTGTCTGGTCGTCGGAACCATTTGCTTAACATTCTCTTGTGTGCTGGTCATGGCGGAGGAGTTCTCAAGTGAGTATAAGCGAATAAACCAAAACTATCTTCTGATGAATGTGTCAACTTCGCAAATGTAAATGAAATTATTTCACTATTTTATCATGTCCTCTCGTCGCTTACGTCACCAACAGACTTGCCACTTTATCTGAAACAGAATTCCGCCAAACTTGTACACCAACGGCGACGAAGAACCTTCTTCATTTGCATTGTTATAATAGTGATGTCGGTTTTAAGTGCAATTGGCTTGGCAATTTGTCCGGACTCCACATACGCGTTCGACAATACAGACGTCAATAACAACAACACCAGTAGTCAGTTAAACAATGCCAACAACAATGCAATCACTGCTTTATTGGCAAATGGTAGTGAAAAGGAAATCAAGTTGAATGTGTACTTATCGGCAACAATACATCACAATATCACCATTAATACTGGCAATGGCACAATCGTCGATACATTCATCACGGACAACCTCACTGCGGCACCAGCTGGCGAACTGGTGCGCCAGAGCATCGTTAATGCGCTCAATCTAACGCAAACACCAATAAATCTGCTAAATGCAACGAGCAAAACATTGGAAACATTTGAGCAATCGCCGCGCGCCATTTTATTGGCAGCAGCAGCTGCCAACACCAACGACAATGAATCGGATTTGGTAGATGCAAATAGCGCAGAACTTTTCAATAGTTTCAATGTGTTAAGCGTCCCGGACGAGCTGGAGCGTCGCAAAAATGATTGTGCGCATCCTGAGTATATCATTTTCACCTGGGTGCTGTGTCTGGTATCGCTGGCCACGGCGCTGAAGCTGTATTATCTCATCAAAACATGTATGGCGTTGGCTATGGTTGGCTGCTATATGATCCTGATACTGACCTATCCAACACTTTACCAATCGTCTGCGGCGAATTTCGAATACCAACGCATGGCAGTGCCCGTGGATGTGCAGATGCTGATATTGTTGTGCTCTTTTCTGGTAATGGTGGGCTATCATGCCCGCCTTGTGGAGGTAATTCAAGTAATGAACTTACGAAATTTTTATTATTTTGTTTCTTTGAAATCTAGAAGTGTTATTTGAGATCTAAAATAAAACAATCCAAGAATTGATTCAATTACCTCTTTTGTCACTGAACTTAGCTATAACACCGTTGGCTGTAGAAATGAATGGCATTTTACCCCGATTTTGAACAATCGTCGGCCCTCTATAACCTTATTATTAAACCATTCATTTTCTACTTTTTCCCAGAACCTTTTGGAATTTTTCACTTTAGTTATATTATACCTTAAGAAATACCATTAATGAAATTCTATTTAAGTCAAGTCAAGTTAAGACAAGTCAAAAAGACGGTTAAATATAAGTGTCACTTGTCAACATTTTAATTTCTATTTCAAGCAGACATCTACAAATCACGTCAAGATCTAAATAAAACGGCATGTCCATCAGCGATTGTGCGCATTTTTCAATGAAAAAGTACCCAACGAACCAAAATGCTTAATTTTTGCTGTCTTTAATGCGCCAAGCTATGGATACCGCGTTAATGAGTTAATATTCTCTTGTATGGGAGCAGAGAAATGGCAAACGATGACCACCTTTGTAACTTAAAACTATTTTTTATGATTTTAAGATACTTTCTGATTTAACATTTAAGATCTGATTTGATTATTGAGACCATTTACAGTGTAACCTCTCTTGGACACCTCATTGCCTGTCTCATTTGTTCTAAAAATTTAACTTTATGAAAAATTTCCGCTCAAAGGAGGTGTCCGTCTAACAGAGATTATCCTATCCGTTAGAAGAAGTTTCTCTGTGTAGTCTTTTGATCACCAAACTTACTTAACTTCTCCTCACTAATGTAATGCCTTTTAAGCTGAGATTTAATATATTCAAATATTCTTCAGATCTCACATTAATCAAAACAAATATATTACACTTTGGTTTACTGGGTATACTCTTAAGTTCGAGTATATACTTAACACGTGTACTATGTACTATGAACCTGTAGCATCCAATGCCCACGACAAATCAACCAACCATTAAAATATGTACTCTCAGTATTTTTGCATTTAATTAATGAAGTTTTTCTTATTTTCTAATTCTTTTTCACCTTTCTCACATTTTTTCTCACTTGAAATGTGGCGCTGTCATTGTACCACAGGTCACCTCCCGTTTGGATTTCATTTGGAAGGAGCAAGCTGAACGTGAATTAATGAATATGAAATCGAATCGCGCACTCAACGACACATTAATCAAGGTGAATACACTTCTATGCTTTTATTTTCCTTGAGCATCATTTGGCACAGCAATAATTAGACAAACTTTGTTTTGTTACGTGGAAATCATTACAATTTGATTAGATTCCCTATTTACTGGTATTTAATTTAATTGCAGAATATTTTGCCTCATCATGTAGCTGCCTATTACCTGTCCGATGAGCACACAGATGAATTATATTCAAAGAATCATTCACTATGTGGCGTTATGTTCGCTTCCATACCCAACTTCCAGGATTTCTATTCGGAGGACATCGATAACGGCAAAGCATGCATACGAATCTTGAATGAAATTATATGTGAGTATCATTTGGGAGTATTTGTTCTAAACTTTTGCACATCGTGTGATTGCTTTTATCTTCGGGGATCATATAAAGGGTGAGCCAAGTAGAGGTCAATAGCTGCACGAGTCGTGTCAAGCTGTCATGTTATTTTTGTTCAGTTATTATTATATATTATAGCAGGTTAAACTCCTACTTATCCAGACTGAACCCCGACATACAAAATACATGTCCTACATGCAACGAGTCCCCGCATGACACTAATCACCGCTTTGCGAACCCTACTCATCTAACACCCCTTTCCCTTTGGTCCGACCCCGTCGAAACAGCATGTTTCCTTGGTCTCCCGTTAGATGACCTCAACGACAACTAGACTTATGCTTTCCGTTCCGGCAGGGATAGATAATCGCCACTACAACAGCAACAACAACCGTTATGGCACCATGAGAACCGACTGTTTGATGCCTGAGGTTCAAGCTCATTATCTCGGCGAAATTTGGTTTCAATAAGATGGCGGCACTTCCCAAACATCGCAAATAGTGTGATACCGCACCGTTAGACTTTTTCCTATGGGGATATGTAAAGTTTAAAGTCTATGCGGACAATAACGCTTCGATTCTGACCCTAGAGTAAAACATCACAAGTGTCATTCGCAAGTTACCAATCGAAATGCTCGAACATCGAGTCATTGAAAATCGAACTCAACAAATGGACCACCTAAAACGTAGTCATGTCTAAAATTTTAAAGAGGAACCTCGAAATGGATCACCCTTTAGCTCCTTCAAACTTCAAAAATTTCTTCCGAAAGGTTCTTTGCTTAGCTCAGAGTACCGATAACAGTCTTTAAGTATTAAAATTACTGCCCATCAAGGGCCTTCTAATTTTACCACATCTATAATTTGTCTCAATTAATCAAAATAACAACAGTTCTTAATGACATCAGAGTTTTATTGCTACCGATACAAACCTAAAAAATGTTATAGAAATATATATAATTTGCTTGGTCATAGAAATAAAATAAATAGAAACCCTCTAAACCTGACGATTTTGACTTGAAAGTAACATATTTAATACCGATCTAACAAGCTTTCATAATTCTCAGGCGACTTCGACGAACTTTTGGAGGAGCCGCGCTTCGCCTCCATCGAGAAGATCAAAACAGTTGGCGCCACATACATGGCCGCTTCCGGTCTCAATTCAGCACATCTCCACGCACGCGGCGAAACAGCGGAGGATAGCATTTGTGACCTGGTGGAATTCGCGTTTGCAATGAAGCAAAAGCTCGAAGAGATCAACAAGGAGGCATTCAACAATTTCCAGCTGCGCGTAGGAATCTGCAGTGGGCCACTGGTAAGCGGTGTGATTGGTGCACGTAAGCCTGTCTACGATATCTGGGGCAATACGGTGAACGTGGCCTCACGTATGGACTCCACCGGCGAGAATTGGCGCATACAAGTGCCGACCAAAACTTCGGAACTGCTAAAGGCCAAGGGATATACTTGTGTGGTTAGTAGCTCGCAATAGCTTTTGCAGTTATTATTTTATTTACGTAAAAAATGCTTTGGGCACTACTTTCATATAACGGTCAACTTTTATTTGTTAGAAACGCGGCGAGATTAACGTGAAGGGTAAAGGCCTAATGGTCACGTACTTTGTGCATCCTAAAGGCGCCAGTGAAAGTCAATTATCTTCGCCGATACGATTGCCGGCGGGTGTGCCGTTATCACAGGCGCCCAACTTACAGCGGCAGATCTCCCACCACGGCTCATTCAGCGCCGTGGTCTTCGGCATGTTGCAGGCATCGAAACGTAGCACCACCATTGCGGGCACACGTAAGTCATCATCACTTGACAGATGTGTGCATTTATGACATACATACATACATACATATATATATATAGATATACATGCATATAAATATTATGTGTACATGTGAAAATATGTAAATATATACAATTGGTTTTATTTTTATCGCTTTCAATGGATTTGCAGCGACTGGCACTCCCTCACCGCAAATACGACGTGGTCGACGTGGTAGTACCTTCAGTTCGGTGCGCCTATCGCAAAAGTCTACCACCAACAATCCGGTGAGGCGGAATACAACACGAGTGCGTGGTCGCTCCTATCGACAAAAGAAGGTTGACTTTTATAAACGCTCTACACCAAAGCCCGTTCGGAATTTCACTAATGTGATATTTTATTTTGTTCTCTTTCTTTCCATTTTGCAGAGCTCGTCCAACAACTCGATAGTAACACAGACGAGTAACTCGTATATATCGTCCTTTCGACGCATCGATCAGATCGAAACGACGCTGTCCAAAAGTCATAATGATGCGTTATAGCCTATGCGTAATTGGGTCTAAGGTGCCCTGAGCATGAATAACAACAACAACAACAACAAGAACTTTTAATTACATAGTACTTACATAATGAACTTATTTATTGTTGCTATTAAGAAAATTCTAGTTTAGACACCCTTAAGCGTATGTATGTAATGTAATATGTATGTGTATATTTAGCGAATATGATTATGTCGAAAGTAAAGACAGAAACACCCCAGTGAGGCCCTGAATGTAAACTGATTTCAATTAAGCGAAAAGTGCATTTATTTTTGGAGCATTTTTTAAGTTAGTTAGACTATTGGATAGATAAAATGTATGTACTCTTAGACGAGGCATTTTACGTACTTAATTATCAACAATTCAATTACTTATGGCAAATGTGAATGTGAACAGATTTAGCTTTATTTTAAATGTATGAACAAAAAAATATTAAGAAATTTTAAACAGTAAACAAATTTTCCTAGAAGCTAAGTAATCGAAAATACGATGCTAAGTAAGCATATATGTGTACATATGTATAATTGCGTTTAAAACTTTGTTAGATTTTTAAAACCGCCTCTGAACGGCTAATAACTTATATGTGAAGCTTTTTCCTGTCTAGAATACACTTACATTTACTAGTTCTGTTTCTAAATATTTATTGTTTTTGAGAACATAATATCGACCAATACAAAAAAGCAGAGAACCTTATTGAAGTGGTTTCATAGTATAAAATATTCTGTAGAAGGTGCTCACTCGAACTGTTTTCGAGAAATTTCGATGAGATGTTATTTATATTGTACGAATTTATTACTTAATATTTTCTAAATAAATATGCTTTCCTAAAATCTACTAAAATTCGACAGAAAACAAATTATTACAACAGTAATCAGAAGAATACTTCATAAAGATGAAGATTTAGTCACTTGAAAGCATGTTACATAAAAGTAGTCCAAGTTCATAAGAACCAATAATGCCATGTATGGTATTTAAAGCTCCTTGTATTACTTTGTTGTACTAAGCCTACCTTCAATAAGTCCATTTGGTTTAATTAAAATGCCAATTTTTGGAGCACTTATCAAAAATTAGTATTTCGACTTTTTCGAATAGACTCATACACTTTTACTATGTGTACAGATATGCTGAACTTAGAGAAGTATATGTAGTGGTATATATGTACAATTTAAATATATATATTTATTTATGTATGTGCATAAACATAATTTTATCAATTTTTAAACTACTATTGTTCGTCTAGTCGTTAGCTTTAAATAAAACACTTAACAATAAACCATAGCATGTGTTGTTTTCATTGTATTCATAGATGGCGCTGAGTATAAGATTTTTCAGAAGCATTTGTTTGAATTTTTAGTCAATTTATGTGCAAAAAAACAGCAAGAAAATTTTTTTGCAAATCTATCAATTATTCTTGGGAACACAATGCTACCGGCGTATTTTAATACATAGCATCGGTTGCCCTGTATTGTTGTAGGGGAGCCATTGGTAGTAGATGGGGCCTCTCACCTAAAGTAGTTCTTTGGCTATATGAAACCATAGTCAAGCCTATAATGTTTTACGGGGTTCACGTATGGTGGGAGGCGCTTGAAAAAACTTCACTAGCTAAGGAGTTAGTGAGTGTGCAACGGGTGGCTCTCATAGCCATGTGCGGTGCGCTACGGACCACACCGACTTTGGCACTGAATTCCTTACTTCATATAGCACCCGTGAACATAGCCGGAAGGTGTATGTATGCGAAAACCGCTATCAGGCTGAGGGAGGCTGGGTATATAACAGAGTGCGCACCTGGGCACTCTAGTATCCTCAGGCGCTTCGACTTCATTCCGAGGCTACTGGACTACCATCATGTCGATGATCCCTACACTGGCGGTCTATTCTCTGCTCTCATACCTTCAAGAGAGGGTTGGGTGGGTAGAAGTCGCTGGAGGAGAGACGCGGTAATCTTCTTTACGGATGGGTCGAAGTTAGCGGGGAAAGTTGGGGGAGGAGTTTATTGTCCGGAACTTCTCATTAACTTCAGCTTTAGGCTTCCGGACCATTGTAGCATGTTTCAATCGGAAGTGGCGGCCATAAAGGTTGCAGCGGATTCACTGCTACGGAGTGCAGCAGCTTTCAAAAAGGTAACGATCCACTCTGATAGTAGGGCAGCAGTATTAGCCTTAAGCTCAATGACTGTGCGCTCCAGGCTGGTTAAGGATTGCCAGTCCTCGTTATCAGTTGCATCGGAGCACTTTGCTATCATACTAGTTTGGGTGCCTGGCCACAGCGGAATAGCAGGAAACTGCAAGGCTGGTGAGCTTGCTAGGACAGGTACTTCTGTTGCACTTACGGTGGAACAAACAGGAGCGCCGCTGTCCTCTTGCATAGTCCCATTGGGACTCACGCGGTCAAATTAAGAATTTTATCGGATGCTAGCTGCAAAAGCTGCCAAGAAGAAGGTGAGGTAGAATCCTCCCTGCATTTCCTTTTGGAATGTCCGGCCTTTGCGAGATCTAGACGAAAAATTCTTGGATCTCACTTTTTTGGGCACCCCCGCGAATTAGCGGACACAGAAGTTAAAAATCTCTGCGGATTTGTGGTAGGTTCCAAGCGCTTTGTAGATACATAAATAAGTGAGGGGGTTGAATTTTTACGGCATCACAAAGGACTGCTCTCGATAGTCTAAGTGGGTTTCCCCCTTTAGGGAAACAGTCTTCGTACCTAACCTAACCTATGTGTAATATATGGAAGGACGGTCTCAGTACTTTCCTTCGTTCTGAACTTTTGTGAATATATATCTGAGGAAATTAGTATGCTCGGGTACACCATCTCATTAAATTAAATATACTAATTTCATTTTTTTTCCTATCGAAATATTAATTAATTATCGCTTTTAAGTTAGTTAATGTTATTCTACTTAACTTAAAACTATCAGGCGTATAAAGACAAAAAAAGTATTTAACCAGTATGCAATGAAAGCCAATGGTTGAAAAGGCACAAATGATCAGATCACATGCATACGTTAGAGCATTTATTTTCCTCCCAAACTCTGTAGATATGCTGTTAAGTATATGAAAACAAGTAAGGAAGAGCTAAGTTCGGGTGTAACCGAACATTTTATACTCTCGCAATTTATTTATTTAACTTTATTTATATTATATAAAACACAATTTGACCCACATATTCGTCATATATATTGTATAAAGTCCATTGAAAGTTGGAAACCCTAATATTAGGTTACAAGCACCGAGGTCCTCATATTCGATATATGGGGCCTTAAAAACCTATGGTCCGATTTCGGCGATTTTTAGAATGGGGCTGCCACACTATTAACATAGTATTTGTGCAAAGTGCTGCACCGATATCTTCACTAGTACTTACTTTATATATTGTAAAGTAAACGATTCAAATTGTCTTCAAAGTTCTGGTATATAGGAAGTAGGCGTGGTTGTGAAGCGATTTGGCCTATTTTCACAATATATCATTGGGATGTAAGGAAACTATTACTAACCAAGTTTCATTGAAATCGGCCGAGTAGTTCCTGAGATATGGTTTTTGACCCATAAGTGGGCGACGCCACGCCCATTTTCCATTTTGTAAAAAATCTGAGTGCAGCTTTCATCTGCCATTTCTTATGTGAAATTTAGTGTTTCTGACGTTTTTCTTTAGTGAGTTAACCCACTTTTAGTAATTTTAAACCTAACTTTTGTATGGGAGGGGGGCGTGGTTATGATCCGATTTCTTTTATTTTTGGACTGCATTAGGAAGCTCTATTGGTTTGCGAGATATGTACAAAAAACTTAGTAGGGGGCGGGGTCACGCCCACTTCCCCAAAAAAATTACATCCAAATATGCCCCTTCATAGTGCGATCCTTCATACCAAATTTTATTTCCATAGCTTTATTTATGGCTTAGTTATGGCACTTTATGTGTTTTCGGTTTTCGCCATTTTGTGGGCGTGGCAGTGGTCCGATTTTGCTCATATTCGAAAGCAACCTTCCTATGGTGCCAAGAAATAAGTGTGCCAAGTTTCATCAAGATATCTTAATTTTTACTCAAGTTACAGCTTGCACAGACGGACGGACGGACGGACGGACGGACAGACAGACATTCGGATTTGAACTCCACTCTTCGCCCTGATCACTTTGGTATATATAACCCTATATCTAACTCGTTTAGTTTTGGGTGTTACAAACAACCGTTATGTGAACAAAACTATTATACTCTCTTTAGCAACATTTGTTGCGAGAGTATAATGATAAGGATGATGGGACGAGTTGTGAGCAATAACTTGAGTAAAAATTGAGAAATCATGATGAAAATTAGTATACATATTTCTTGGTACTCTGAGGATATTGGTATTACAGATGGACGCCGGTACCACCCATTTTTGGGTCAAAACCATATAATTTCAGGAATTACTCGATCAATTTCAACCAAATTGTGTATATATCATTTTATTGACATCTTGATGTTTCAGTTTTAATGTGCCAATTATGGGTAAAATCGAGTATTTATTTGTCTTAGGGTGCCTGCAGAGTGAACGCTCAAAACCGAGCCGAGCTTAAAGCAGCGCTGATAAATTTTTGTTAGCGCTGAATAGAATTAACGCTAAATTCCATTAATAGGGAATGTTATTTACTACATGTGTACTTTTCCTTTCTAATATTTTTATATTTGTAAACAAATTTAATACCATATTGCATTATTAATAAATAAAAAAAAAATATTTTAATTTTATTTAATTTCATCTTAAATTAAAAATATTAAAATATTAAAATATACTTAAAATAGTATGTAATCACTACAATCAAGTGAATAAATACAACGTTTCAGCATGAGTCGGCGCCACTTCACTATTTTTCTCGTATTGATCAGCTTTACGCTTGGCTTCGGTCAGCTTCCACTCTGCGCTGCCTGTGCGATTTTGTATGCTCACAGCATTGAAGATCATTTCTCGCATTCCTCAGCTTTGAGCTCGACTCGGCTTTCTGCATCCTCTCTGCAGGCACCCTTAGCTCCCATATATAGCTAATATTAGGCTTTTAAAAAATCCGGTGCGTACAGTACGCTTTGTACTGGTTAATATGTGAGATATCTAGCCAAACTAAGGGAACATATAACAATTGAAATTGATCACCCTCATGGTGCTTAATGCAGTGGTACGATCTGTGTATTATCTTAATTACAAAAAAATAAATAAATTGTGAGAGTATAAAACATTCGTTTACAGCCGAACTTAATTTTAACTTACTTGTAATTTTTATGTACCTACCAAAAGTTCGAGAAACCAATAGGGACTTATATGTGTTACTTTAGACTAAAATAGTTTAAAAATAATTTCGTATATAATTCGAATAGTGTAACCGCTTAATATTTGTCAGTATAGAAAATTAAGGCAATTATAAATATTCGTATGCTTATTTTTTCATGTAAATTTGCTTCCTACAACAACCATACAACTATTTCTCTGATTACTATTTACAACGCTTACCACAAGTCGACATCTGTCATCGAAATCCGAACACAGCGGGTCAAAGTCATTAGTGTATGGTAGTATGAATGAAATGGTTTGCACGGGGTCGCGGCAATTGAGCAAGGTGTCTTAACTACCTTACCTGCAGTCAAAATACAGAGCTGCCAATGCAAACAAATACACATACATACATATATATTTTAAGAGGTGAATAGACACACATATATACAGATGAATGTGAGCAACTGTGTATGTGTGCGTTTTTGTCGTCCAACCCATAATGAAACTGAATACAAATTAAATAAATTATTGAGAATACACCGTCGTAAAATATAAAGACTCATTTAAATGCAACCACCACTAAAAATTTACGGCAAACATGCGTACGAAGGCTGGAAATAGTTGAACAATTTTCTTAAGTCACTTGATCACAAACACATGTATTTGTTGCTATGCCTGTTTGTTTGGGCATGTGTATTGCGGCGCGGAATTGTGGCGATGCGGTAATCGCGCGATGCACCAAATTGTTGCTGGTTGTCTTGTCTGTCCCTTAGTTCACCTACCGAACAATCAATTTGGTGCTTCCCACGTTCGTTACGTTTCGCTGCGTTGATGGTTGTAGCGATGGCTGAGGCTTTGTGGCTGGTGGACTGTTGGACTGTTGCGACTGCTGGCGTACGCATTAACAAAAACAACAACAACAATAAAAACCGAAGACCAAAGACCGGAACATTTTCACGCCACATGTCGAGTTCGTGGAAACAAATAGGAAAAGTCGTACCCTCAATTCATATAATGATTTACTTGAAGAAATTTAAACAGACAATTGTGAAAGAATAACTTAAAAATAGTCACTGCTAGTAGCAGCAGCGGCATTGACCAGCATAAAATAACAGCAAATGAAAACAGTGGGCAAACAAATTGTTTACTTTCGTTGTATTGTGAAATGTGTATATGTATATATAGAAAATATTGAGCTGGTGAAAATAAATATTGGGCAAATTTAACTTGCGCCGATATGTTTTATTCATGTTAAGAGCGCGACAACAACACCTGTGGCCCATCTGTTAGCAATGAATTTCGACAAAGCAGATTTGAGTGAGTCAGCTTGGACTGCCTTCAATAAGCCTTTAATGATACTGCACTGAATGCAGTATAGATGACAGCATCTACAAAAGTTAATATCTCAAAATATATCGAAATATTATCCTATAAGATTTTGGGTATATACCCTTTAAAAAACAATTTTTGATATCACTGCTTTAAGTTAGTTGAGTTAAGATGGTCCGCTTACAAATAAATTCCGATAAAGATAGAATATACATGCCTCTGACCACTTACAGATATTTAATCAACAAAGACGTCGTAGATATAGCCAAGTCTCGGTGGAAACAATCTCTGATTTGCTGAACAACGTGGCTTGAATGGAATAAGGGTCGCAAAAGCCGTTGAAATTTAAAGAAACAACTTAAGAACTTAGTCAGTCATAATTTTGAAGATGTAGATAATATCGTATAACTAGGCACCAGCATCAACACCAATAAAAATGTCAGCCTTGAAATCCTACGCAGAATCACTCTTGCCAACAGGTGCTACTATGGACTGAATAAGCAAATGAAAAGTAAAGTACTCTCTCGACGAACAGAAACCAAACTCTACAAATCCCTCATCATTCCCGTCCTACTTTACGGTGCAGAAGCATGGACGATGTCAACATCCGATAAGACGGCACTAGGAGTTTTCGAGATAAAGGTTTTGCGGATTTATGGTCCCTTAAACAATGGCAACAGCGAATACCGCAAACGATGGAACGATGAGTTGTACGAGTTATTCGACGACATAGACATAGTCCAGCGAATAAAAGGACAGCGGCTAAGCTGGTTAGGTCATGTTGTTCGAATGGACGAAAGCGCTCCAGCTTTGAAAGTGTTCGATGCAGTATCCGTTGGTGGAAGCCGAGGAAGAGGGAGACCTCCACTCCGTTGGAAAGACCAGGTGGAGAAGAACTTGTTATTACCAATTGTCGTCAAACTGAAAAAAGGGCGAATCAAATGTGTCTACGCCAGTCAAAAAGAAGAAGACTTAAGAACTCTAGTAGGAGTGTTAACAGGTCATTGCCTAATTGGTAGGTAGACTGGGGACACCATACAATGACTATTGCAGAAGCTACCAAGAAGTAGAAGATTTTTTGAAGATGTCTCCGAAGTTGCATTTATAAAACTTATTGAATTGAACAACTTTATCAAGACCACAGGATGGTTCAGAGACGACATGGTAGTGTGAGTGGATTCCAGTCCCGGTAGAATCAGAATGGACCTCCTAAAAGTGTAAATGCGTCGTACGACTTTACCTACCTAACCAAACACATTTCTCTTTTGCAATGACTTATCTTTCAGTTAAAATATTTCAACAGGAAGGTTTATAGATCGTTCGCCCCGACAGAGACAGCTATCAAATTTTCTTGCCCCGAATGTAATGTATTAGAAGAAGGAAGATCCTCAACTCTCCTCAGAAAGTATGTTGCGGCCCGAACTACCTAGTAGTGAGCAATGTATTCCAGGACGCCTTAGGTCGTAATGATTTATTCAAAAATACCCCTAACGGTATCTCAACATACATATACGTTATTAAGTGGTTAAAAGTGAGGTCGCATGCATAAGTCCAAGCCAAGTAACTTAACACAATCGAAATTTTTGTTCCGATGCGGTCTTGATTCGATAAATAACAATCGAAGCATATTTCTGTCATGGCAAAGTTCCCATAAAATCATTAACGGTTTATATAGAAAATTGGAGATTTTGTGCCAAGTTCCCGATTCTAAAACTAAAGCCATACATATAACCTACATATATAATCTTACTTCTGGTGTGATACTAGAAATATCAACATTATAAAAACAACTGGTAACGGATTCCTTTGTGAAGCATAGTTGTTTATGTATATTTTTATTGAACAGTGTAATCGTTGCACCGATCTGTCGGCATGCGGTGCCATGTAGTGTCACACCGCACTTGCACCTAACAAAACTGTCTGCCCTACACTCATTCCCGCTCGAGTGCCAACCACTTGTGCGACACCGACAACCGGCAGCTAGGCCTGTTGCCTGCCCACTATGCGTCCATTCATCTATTGAACTACCTAAACAACAACTGACTGGCTGCACAAGCACATAAGTGCCCACATAGCAACACACATACACACGCGCATATGTAGCTGCGGGTTTAGTTTAAATTCTTTCACATTTCCATTTACATTTCCATTTACATTTCCACATGGTGACTTTTCACTTCCTCAACTCCCACGTCTTTGGTGCGGCTCGTCTTTACACTCGCGCATTCAAATCGTATGACGTGTGTGTATGTTTGTATGTATGTAGATATGTTTGTATACGCAACACATTGGTTTTATTTATATTTAATTACTCTGGTGGTGCATGTTGCTAGCCAACCAGCTGTACAACAACAACAACAAAAACAATACACGCGTCTGCAACAAGCAAGCGCAAGTTTACAATTTCATTCATAAATTGTATTGGCGTCAGTAGTCGAACGCTGACGGACGAATGGCATTGCTGGGCAGGGAATGAATGAATTTGTACTGTGTAATGGGCAATCAGTTCGTTGGTATTAGAGTAAAAACATCATTAGCATGTTGCTACATCGTCATTATGAACCGCATCGTTTGTCAATCGGCATCAATACAATTTAGTTTGCCAGTTATACTCATTACTACACGCTGCCCATTGCCGACACGCGTGATACCACAGCTACCGTTTATTTTTTGTTGCCATTAGGAGTGTTCTGGATGTTGCGCCACCGTCACAAATGATGCGGCCGTCATTCGATTGATTGGTGGTGGCGCTACAAGTATAGATATATACTTACATACATATGTATACTTACATATATATGTACATACATACACATTTGAATCACCTCGTAACTCAGCCACTCGAGGAACTCTGCCCGCGTACACGACGTGGGCACAAAGTACTTGGACGTATTTATTTACTTACTGCATATTATTGGCAGCAGTTGACCGGAAGGCAGCAACCTTCCGTTGTCTGCGTGTGTTCCCGAATGATTCGCTCAATGTAAATATTAGGAATTGAGATCCATAAACAAGTACATACATTTGTATGTATTGTAAATACATCTGTTTATGCGAACATTTGCAGAAATAGCAACACATGCTTGATCTGTAGCCAAAGAAAGATATATATGTGGAACAATTGACATTACAATACCCTTGGGCAGAATCAAGTACTCCAACTCCGTTTAATAATAAAAAAATTACTCTTTTTTTGAAATACTATGAAGGAAATACGATTTTCTGCTTTTCGTTAAAATTTCTGTAGTAAAGATCATATTGGTCTCAAAATAGGCCTAAGTTTCGACAACTATCTCTTTATTTTCTCTAAATTTTTGAAAGCCTGAGAAAACGAATGGTCGCATTCTCAAATATTCATGAACCCGACATTTAAAATTACATCCATTCAAGATTATTTTGGGAATTATTTTATGTGTTCTTCCGTGACAACAACAACAAGTTGTTTCAACAAGATAATATTCATCAATCCGCTTTTTTCTATAATCAGTGATTTGTTCATGGAAATATAGAGTTTCTTTATGATAAAAGAATTCTATTTATCCATTTTTTAATATTAAAACTCGTCTCATTCAAAGCGTGGAAAGATATTTATGGAAAGATTAGAGAACACCTTGTAACAGTTAACACATTTGAGGAGGTGTTACTAGAAGAATGGGACAAAATCGGATCGGTTGATACCTGAAAATTGCTTTATTCAATGCTGAACCGCTTGAGTCATAAAATCGAAAAGAAAAAAAAACTAATAATTAACAACTGATATTTTACAAATTTTTTCATAGAATTAATCCATAAATACTTCCAGCTGTTTCTTTGATATTGCTGCTTGCATTATTAATGAAACGAATATGTATGAATATCATATTTATTATAAATAATGCAGGATATGAATGTGAAACTTGGTCCAAATTCCCACAAATATGCCTAAAAAGCTGACGAAAGCTATAATTCGTCATAGATAAGAACAAAGGGATGCCCTGGACATTAAAGTTGCAGCAAGTTCTTTACCCTATGACTCAATAAACAGTGACTCCCGAAAATTATCACCGTATCAATAAGTACCGAATCGATGATAAAAAGCTAATAAATGTTTTGGTGTTTTTTTAATTTGTCTTCTTTTGCTAGAAAGTTATAACAATGAAGAATTAAAAACAAATTTACACAAATTTGCGCATGTTTCTGATATAAATAGAATCCCACACCTGCTGCACCTTAAGCAATAATTCGCTGGGCCGATTTCGCCTGCGACCGATTATCAATACAGAATCTCAATACAAAACTCTGCCGTCATTCGTTTTTCAATTTTCGCCAAACCAAACAACACCATTGGTCGTCATGCATCCCCACACCATAATGGAACCTCATTCAAACTTCATCATAGGCTTATGCGTGGTGTGCCTCTAATTTCGCATCCTTGTATCTCCGGGTCCATTCGCGCCCATCCGATCACAAAAATTTATTTGGCTTTATACAAAAGGATCGCGCCCTTAAACAACCAACCAACAAAAGTAATCAGTTGGATTTGTATTTGACTGCATATGTAAGATGGAATGAAGGAAGTAATGGCTATTCAACGGAAGCATGATCATTTCTTGAGTCACTGTGAGTTAGAACAAAATGTCTCTGTCAAAATATCTTCTGCCTGGCACTCAAAAGTTTCAACTCTATTTACTCAAAATTGTTTTTTCATAAGCAGCCCATGTAACACCTTAACTTATCGACCCATCAGTATGAAAGAGCTAAATATAATGTGTTTTTCTAAGAAGGTTTTTGTTGCTGCCTCGTTTCACAGTGCGTACGCCGTGTTATGACAAAGCAGGGTTGCATGACAAGACATTTCCGTGTTAGTGCTGCAACCCTGTGCGCAGCAACACTGTGCACACAGTGGTCGTAAACGAAAAATAGTAGCAAAGAAATCGTCCAACGTACTAGTTGTTCATCCAGTAGTGTCGCGGCTCGTAATTCTTGTGCACAACTTGTGTATTAGCTGGTTTTTCACTGCGGACATACGTTTTGCGGTTGAATGAAACTTGTGCAGCAGCAACAAAGTACCCCGCCGACTCCGATTTCGTCGTTTTACTTGTACGTACAAACTAACATATGTGTTGCTTCTGGTTCTATGTGAAAAGTAGACCACACCGCAGACACCGGAAGTGAAGTTTTTTTTACTGATTGACAAAATTCGAAAAATCAAATGAAATGTGTAATTATTTGCCAAAAGATATACGAATATCTTGGTTAAAGAGAAATCATAAAGAATATTATACGCTAAATGAATGAACGAAACAAATCAATAAGTGCAAAAAATACTCGTTTCTGCCTTCCTCAATTGTGCCAAATGTGTATACAAAGTGATAGCTATTAATTAAACTGTGACTCGTCAATTATGTGCGAATAAAATGAAGTTGTCTAAAAAAAACTGAAAAGTGTACAGAAATTATAGTTTTATATACGAACGCTTTATGTGCGTAAATATGTATTGAGATAAGCGCAATCGAACTATTTGCGATTGGGCCTGGTGACCTACGCAATTTTATGGCTAATGTGCTTTCCAAATCCAATAATTTGCTGCCCAGAGTACCACCAAAGTCATATCGCCGTGTACAATTGACATTCCACACCATACGGCTTTACGGCTATAAGTCAGTTCATTCACAAAATTGAATGCTTTGGCAGAATGCAAATACCCATGCATACGTACGTAGTATGTACTTAAGTAGATATGTATGTGTGTATGCACATCTAATGACAACGGCTACAACAAAATACCATAGATAGCAGAGCAACGGCAACGACTACGCACAATTTGCCGAAATGCCGAAAATACCCACGTCCATATGTACAACACGTACATATTTATTTATATAGGCTTGAACTCTAGCAAACAGGCGCACATTTGGAGTTTCACACGTACTTGTGCACGCAATATGCATAAGACGATATACATATATACAAGTGTATATACATATGTATATATGTAATGACATCCTAAAAACCTGAGCCACAACTGAAGCAGATTTTTATGAATGAACTCAAATTTCCCATTTCCTCTGTGACGCACCCCGATTACCCATAAACTCGCATAGCAGCTATGCAAACAAGCAAGACAAACTCGTTTATGCACCCTCTCACTCTAGCCAAAGTGCCGTCATTGCGTTTGGACAACAAAAAAATTAATGGCTAGGCTTCGGAAAACATTTGCACTGACTTAACAGCGTATCTTGTACAGCGCACTGTTAACCCAAAGTAAAAAAAAGCAGAAAATCTCTTGCTGTAATTTATATAAAGGATTTCCTCTTCGTTTCCAACTTCATGTCGTTTCGGCTTACAAAATTTCTCACCTGTCCATAGCTAAATTTCATTCTCACACTGTTTCATGCTAATTGGATTCTTGTGCACGGTTAGAAGCAGACCCTTGGCAAGCAGGAAATTTGAGTTGGAATACTTTTAATAAAATTCTCATTGAAACAGAATTTTCAAAATATAATAATATAAATATAAAATCAGATTAAATCTTAAAAATAAAGTACTGTTAGTGTTCTAATAAGTGGAAGTGATTTGAAAATAAAAAAACATTATAAAAAAAGTATTAAAGACTATTGGAAAAAATATAATTTTGTGAATTTATGAAAAATTTACAAAATAATATTTTTATGTGAATAAGAGTTTTGTTTTATAAATAGTCATAAACTTAAGCTTCTCCTCATACAATTTACGTTGAAGTGCCAAATTGTGATGAAAAAATTTTTATTCATTGAGTGTATTTAAATCAAAAAATTGTTTAATAAATAATAGAATTGTGTGTTAAAAATGTACTACAACAATTTTGTGTTATTGTAAATTATGGTTTTCAAGATTTTTTAAATTAAATTAACTTATGTGTTGTGTTTAATTTCAGTTATAAATTACCTACAAGTTATGTGTACCCAAAAGAAGACAACTAATTATTTAAAAACAAATGAGTTAATTACAACAAATATCCTTATCTCAAAAAAAGATTTGTGCTAACCGCACGCATTTAATGCATTAAATATAAATAAACAACGGCAACACTGCAGCACTAAAGTGTAGTAAAATTTCCCTCGTGTAACGAACACGATATTGTGTGGAACTGGAGAATTAACGAAATGCATCTGAAAAAGAAATACGAGGAAAGAGACGACCACAGTATGGAACATACAAGCATTAGTTATGGATCCAACATGGCCGATAATACACGCGAAGTACGAATTGAAGAGCAATTAAAAGTGAAAATTGGTATGTAAATTAGTGCAAATTACTATTAGATTAGAAGAAAAAGTGCAATTCGGTATCGGTTGTTCTCACCCGTGTGGAATATTTGCATTTCCGTGGGTATTTTGTTGGGCATTCGTGTGTGCATTGGAATGTTGTTGCTGGTCGCGATTGATGCGCGTTATTTGTGTATGTGTGTATGTGTGTGTGTGTGTGGTATTGTGCGTTGTTGGTTCGCTCGTTCACTTTCTAGCTTAAAACAATACATATTGTGTGGAATGGAACGCTAACATTACATATTGGATTTTATAAATCACTTTCATATATGCTCCAACAAAATTAATTAAAAAGTGTAATACAAAGTGTTGTAATTAGTTATAAACAATGAGCCTATATGCATTAACAGAATTTGGCGGTGAATTTTGTGTGTAAAATACTTACAAAATCAAGACGATTTGAATAACACCGAGCAATAAATGAATAAGAAACATACAGTGGCGGCATATGCATATATATTTATTTCTTTTTCTCCTGTGTTGTGTACCCATTTGTTGCTTTCCTTCACAAACACACGCACACAATATTTGTGATATTTCGTGAAGGTGTTGATTGAAAACGCTTTGAAATTGGAACAACAATGAATGCCTATACAAATGCAGCTGCTTGCTGCTTGCCAGCTGCCGACACAGTGCTCTATCTGTTTGCTTGGTGCTTTTGTATTTCCCTCTACGTCCCTTTATGAATGAATTTTTCTGTACACTTCTGTGTACTGGAATTGCGCAGGGCTACTGCTTGATTCTTTGTGTAGATGTGCACACTTGTGTTATTGCTGTTGTTATCATTTTGTATGTGGGTTTCATGAATGAACGGAATGTTATGGTAAAGCGAACGCACATCGCTGATTTGACAAGTAGGTAGGTAGGTTGAACACGATTAAGAGTAGGCCTGGCCTGTTCGAGATGTATGCCTTACAGGTTTTTGTTTAATCTGTGATTGAAAGGAAACATAATCCATATTTTTATTTTATTTTTAATTTGGTTAAAGAAAATCGTGGGGGATATAAGTATTGTAACTTCGAAACTTCTTAGTTAAAGCAGATGTGTTCTGTCACTTCCAATTTTGTGAGTAGTTAATTTATTTGGCAAAACTTTATTACTAGAGCCCTACCATTTATTCGACAAGGTAGTTAGTATAATAGCTACTTGTTAATTACGATTACATTCGAATTTTACAATGGCTTTTCATTATTTAAATTATTTAGTTAGCATAACTCACACCTAAAAAATTGGAACTGGATATTAAATAAAATCTATGCTTGCAATCATTTTATGTAGGTGAAGAAAGTGATCTTAAATTCAGAACATATCGTCCTATTATGTGCAATCATAATTACTTATTTGAAAATAATAAAAATATAGGTTATTGTACCCTCTTACTATCTACCCCAACATGTTTATAATAATGGAAAATATGTTGGACTATCAGATATAACTGTCACCTAATCTTGCTGTGACCTCAAAATATTTAATATGTATAATACATATAGAGAGATAGATATAGATAAATTAATCAAGGGACTTATAGTACAAACCGGCAGCAAATGTTTATTATTACTGAATACTAAATATGCTGTTTAATTTTCCTTTTTTATATTTTTTTATAGAAGTTATTGCTGTTAAATATATGAAATATGTTTAAATAATACATTTTATATACTTTGCTCTCACAATTAGCTTTATTCGCTATATCTATATCGCTATGTGTGATATGTATCTAATCACAGTCAGCATAATAAAATTTTGTGTACACAAATGGCAAACGCGCCTGCTTTACTAACCGCACCACACCCATCTTCGCAAATAAGATTTCTTTATGCCAACACACGGTTGGATATACATATTATACGTCCGTGTGTGCTATTAGCTCGCTTTGCTGCCAGTTGGTCTATCATATTTGTAACATTACGCTTTTTTATAAGTCTATAAGTGTGATTTCTTTTCTTTGTTATTCAACCCCATAATTTTATGCAAAGTCGCACTTTGTTACTTTCAACTTTTGATTTCCGTTTCTCATCATATGAATTTTTCACGTATGACAGAACCACAACAAACGCATTAAAACTTAGCAAATAGTAGCCAGGCATAAAAAGCCAACTAAGAAATTTAACATACTACACCTATGGATGTACAAATGTGTATGCAAGTGTATCGTCTTTGGACTTTTAATGCTGAAGTCGTAGCTTTGGTTTTTGCACGCTCCGTCAAGCTTGTCGTTGTCACTACTTGTACATTTGACTGGGTATATTCATAAATATGTATGTTACATATGTTGTTGGTTTATGTTGAGCTTCCTGTCTCATCGCCCTAGTTGCCGTCTTATTGGCTGGAAGCATTCATTACCTGTTTTCTTATCTGTGTGTACATTTCTTGCTCCCTAGTGCAGAATAAAATATGGGACTATTAGTGCTTGTCTGTATTTAATAATACTTTGGATACATAGTTATAAGCAGATAGGTTTGTAAAAACTGCTTATGTAACTTTTCAATTACTGAACAATATAGCTCTTGTAGAATGAATGTTTTAATAATAAGATTATGCTGAAAAGTATTGAATTTATCGAATTACTTAGAATAATTCTTAAATTGAAACACTTTTAAATATTTTAAGGGGGATTTTTAAATTTATCAAAAGTTATCCAATACATTATTCGGTATTTACTTGTTTGGTTCTTTGGAAAAATAAAAAAGTAATAATTCGTGTACAGAAAATAAAATTACTACATTAAATAAAAGAGATTGCGGAAATATGGTTGTGAACGTGGAGAACTCAAGCATACGTTCTTTGGCTAAAATTGTATGAAGGGGTTTTTCTTATTATTTTCTGATTCATGAAATTAAAGTCATTCTATGTTGACTTGGAAAAAACTTAAGATATGCATTTCGTATTGGGATAGAGATATGAGAACGGAATTCCAATAACCTAAACTTTAAGAATTATTAGAAGCGATAGGCGAAATATTTAAATTCAAATAACGTAATAATTTTCTGCTCGTAGAAAATGCTCCACCAAATGCATTTAGGTTATGGAAACTTTTACTTTTTTCAAAGAAATCTGAAAATATTAATCACGTATATACGCTACTGCGTTGTCGTTGATAGCAGCCCCCAACTAATACATAATGTATGTATGTGTATAATTATTCCTCCATACTAAATGTACGTTTCCGTTTACGGCTAAAAAGTTTATAAAGTAATACTATCTTACACCAATAAATATTTCAAAGGTAACTTGCGACGCAAATATTTATATTTATTACCTACAATTTATACAAATATTCTTATCATACGATATTCCGCAAGCACGTTTTCCGGTGTTTATAGTATTATATTGTTATTGTTTTTTTTTTTTTTTGCTTTGGTTTTTTTTGTGCTAACGAGTTTAATCTCGTACGTCCTACAGCAAAAACGAAAACAGCTTACTGTTGTCGTAATTAGTTTAAATTAGTTACGTATGTATATATGTATATTCCTTATAACAAATCTTATTAACAAATAGTAGAATTTACTATTAAATAAACGAAAATATCGTAGCTTTATGAGTCACATTTTGTGTTATAGACTTAAGCAAAGAAATTGAACACAAAAACAAAAAATATTGCGCTCAATACAATAACGCTGAAACAATTAGTCATGCGCACAACCAATTGTGGACATCAAGTCCATAATGTACACAACCAAACACATTTATAAACATTGAGCGTTGACAGAGCAGGAGGCAAATTTGGTCAGTAGCGCAATGGAACGACTTCAAAGTAGATTTGAACTTTTTTCATTTCATGTCTCTTTATTATATTTTATTTATTGTCTCATTGACTGTTGTCAAGTATTGTATGACGAATTTATTGCCTCCACAACCGACACATCTCGTGCTCGATTTCAACGCATTTACACCACCAAGTGCTCTTAAACTTACCAAGTCATGGTTATGTGTCTCATATGACCGCAAAAAAGGGCTTAACCGTCAACGGTGTATGAGCTTAGTCGCGTTCATAACGAATCGGCCACAGGAGAGTAGACCACACAGCGGCGGTTGAGATGTTACAACAACAGTAATTGTGGTCAGTATATTTGTGGGCAACTAAGTTGTGTATAGTTAGTTGTACGATTTGTGGCTTGTTACCTAGCGCGTCATAATACTCAAGCGAGATGTTACAACAATTGTAGGCGCAAGTGCGTGCGTCAAACCACCCAACTGCTGGAGTTTAAGATAAAAATGTTTGTTGTTTATGCTTGTAATTGTTGCTGCTATGATCATAATTAAACTTTTTTAAATTTTGTGTATGGTTTTCTTAGACTACATTTTTTTCTTTTTGTTCTCTGACGTACGCAGTTAACGTAACTTTTAAGAAACAGCAATAAAACATAACAACAGATATACAACAAAAAAATAATTCAATTACAAATACATGATTACGTGAAATATGTATATGTAATGTTTATATTGTTAGCATTAGCCTGCAGAGAAGCTAAAGTAAAGTGGTCAAAATTCAATTTACTGTAAAAGGTAATTAATTAAAAGCTCAAAACAAGCAGCAGCCACTTGAAGCAATTGTTTTAATTGCAGACACGGTTCTTTATAATTCCATTGTAGTTTTGTCTGACCAGTTGAATAGTTCGTTGAAACTTGTCATCAGCATTAATTTGGTTGTTGTTATTGTAGCACACCAAATTGGTAATGTTAATTGTTACATAATTATTTTTATTGTTGCCAAATTAAACGTATTGCTTACTGCTTGGAGTGAAGATTTTACGATATTGTTAGTTTGTTATTTTAACAACTGGAACTAAAAATAAACGTTATCTTATATTTTTTCATGTATTTGAGTATATTTATGGATTTGACGATCTTATCATGCATTCGATAATGGATTACCGTCAATCTTACTTTAATTTCAACTCAGTATAACTATATAATAGCTGTCATCGATTGGCTAAGCAAGCGTTATAGACAAGTCAATAGAACGAACTATCCAGTAATTCAAACAAACAGGCACTTGTGGTGCAACCCTGCGCTAAAATGTCCACTTATATATTTTCAACTCATATATTTATCTGATTTAAAGTACTATACAAATTCGGTGAAAGCTTTGTACTACTCGACACATTATAATATCTGTTAATGTTGTATGAGTTGCTAATAGCGAAAAATACAATTTTTTAAAGTAAATTAAGAATTAGACACCGTGTAGTTTTTGTAAACATATTTGATTATATATTTTACTTGTTCTACTTCTTAACAAAAATGTATCCAACAAAAACATTTAGCTATGTATTTCTAAGAAGAGCAGTTGTTTTCAACATGCATTTTTCTTTGTAGCTGTCTATATACCACATATTTATTTTTTCGTCTCTTTTCCTTTGTATATTTTCATTTGAACTGAACCTACACTTATTAGTTAAATTGTGTGCCATACCATTTTGCAATGTTGTTATATTTGTATTTTTGTCTTTTGCTGCTCTTATTGGTGTTGTTGTGCTTTTAATTACATATTTCACCATCAGCGACTGGATACACTAATATTGGCATACTTCAGGCGTTTGGCCAGTCAGCGAGTGCGTTGTCTTAATTGCTCCACGACGCCACCGCAAGTTGTATGAACCTAATGCTCATCGGCTATTGTTTATGCCAACGCTGACGATGACTTCTAACAACTTCACAGCAGTGAAATAAAACAAAGAACTCTGCACGCAGCTCTAATGTGTCTAAGCAATATTTAGTTATACACGTCCGTAATTAACGCAAGCGTAGAATTGTTAAAAAAAAATTAACTCAACTCATTAGAACGACACAACTTAAAGAAAAACAAGGTATCACTACAATTGCTGGAAGAAGTGTAGAAAATTGCTTGAATTGTGTAAAGTAGCTACAAAAAAAAACACGATGTTGTTATACAACTTACAACAAAAACTACAAACATATTAACAACAACAACGACATCAACTAAAAGCTACAAGTAATACAAGGGAAAACGCAAGTTTGCCTTCATAGAAATGTACTAAGCTGTAGTCAAGCCAAGTTAAGTCGGCGAGGCGGCATGTCTACACTTGAGTCGAGCGCGAACATTGACTCTGACTTTGACTTTTCTTCTATTCCTTGTTGAAGTTACAATATTTAGAAAAAAAAGTGGAAAATAAAGAAATACGATGCAGAAAACATTGTAGAATTGTACACGCATCATCTACACGTAATGTCGACAGTCGCCTGATATGTTGGCTTAAACACGCAGTTGTTGATCATCATCATTATCGGCAGCGTCATAATTACACTCATCAGCATTACAATTACATATGTACATATGTACATATCTTTAAAGAAATACAATAAATGCGAATGAGATATATGTATTTACACTATTTGTATGCAGGAGTGTGTGCTGCCACATAAGTATCACCGTACACGTCTACCATAATCGAAAGCAACAATATTTCTGTGCCTGCATATTGCTGCGGCTTGGCGGCACTATTCTATTTCACGCCGCCTGACCCCATGGGGTTCAACTCAGCCCCAGTTTAGAGCTTACACGCATTAGTCGCTGCAGCTCTGTAGCTGACCTTAAAATTAGAATTGACTTTTAATACGCGCACACACTCAGCGCGCAGCAATACTCTGTAAGCATATGTATAAATGTAATATATATGTAAATAATATCTACATATGTACATACTTACATACATATATATGTATCATATATAGTGCATATGCTAGTAGTAAAGTTAGAATAAAATAGTGCGGTGTTTGCCACCTCTATCTCGTCTCCACTTTCAATTTGGCCCCCATTTGTTGTTGTTGCTGCGCTGCTTGGTTGTGTATAGTTCATATATGTTGTACGAACACATGTGTATGTACAAGTAAATGATCCTTTGACATTTACGTGCTTACCGCTCATAAATGTATCTAACTAGATTAAACTCACAAGCAACTACAATATGCTGTGCTGATAACAAGTAAGCTCATAGCGCTAATATGGGTTGTGTTTAGAAAGTACAAGTACAGAAAAAATTGTAGTACAATAAAATAGTTTTTTGCGTTTCATGTATTTTTCATTGAATTGGCGCAGTTTGTGTTCAGCAAACAAATGTAGCAAAGGAGAGTTTTATTTTTTGGGCCAAAGAGCATTATAAAAACTCCTTCAAAATTTCCTTTAAATTTTTTGAGATTTTTCTTTAATTAATTAATCACTGTAAAAGAAAGTTTGTAAACATTCGTTAAAGTAACGTAAACTGTGGAACAATTAGCCCTGCAGCGATTCATTCTTTTTTTGGACATTAATGATTCGATCGTAAAGCCTTTTCGCACAGCCAAAGTAATTTAGTACATAAGGTTATAATTGAAAACCCCGTTTTTGCTGTTCATTAGAAGTTGGTACATTTGAACAGCTGATAGCTATTTTATCAATAACTACAACAAGATTTAGAGCTTGGAAACCAACCCGCAACTTGCATTGCATTTACAACTCGAGTTTTATTCGATTAAAAATTAATGTAGTAAAATAAGATTTTTCTTTTGTATGGTAAATCGATCTAAATTAGCACTTAAATCGAGCAAAGGCCGGTTAATTGTTCAATTAACACCTGTGCGATGAGGCTATTACTTAAGTTCTTTATAAAATTCGAAATTTCTATTTGTTATTTTCGCTTGCAAAGTCTCCTGTGATACACTCTCTGGACACAAAATAGTTGTCTTCGATTCGACATTTCTCTGCTCGCTATTTTGAGTATTGCTCTCTTGTTTTAATCGACACCCCTAAATTTAAATTATTTTATACCCATACATAAATCATTTTGAGTCTGTATGCATGTTATTATATTTTTATCGCTTGCGTAAATTAGACCTCAGGCCTCCGGTGTTTATCTTGCCTTTTCAATGTTTACACCAAACGTCTATCTTTTGTCTCTAAGTTAATTTACGCACAGTAGTCTTTCGTTTTTGCTGTTCGCAAATATTTTATCACTTTCTCTTCAAATTCCATAACTTAATCTTACTAATGCAAGACACTTGGTAGATAATGTTTGTATAGTTAATTGCGACTGTTTTTGTTTAGTCTAAAAATTAGTTTGTCTAATGAAAAAATAAAGAAAGCAAAAGAAAATTTGACATTTCATGATTTGTGAGCCACACGAATATCACCCCGCTGCTACATAAGCTAGAGGTTAATAGCATATAATGATGCAATTTTTTTTTGGATGCAGACTTTCTAGCATCAATTAAGGGAGAGTTTTTTTAAAATGTCAATTGTTATATATAGAAATATTTAATAATTAATGTTTATGAGAGATTTAATTAAAAATAAAATTTAGTTTTGTAAACAATATTTATTTATTTATTATTATTTATATTTAACGAAACTCAAAATTTCAATGAAAACAGTATTAGAGCTGGTGCAATCAGAAGAAGCAACAAAATGCCCTCTTATGGTTGCGCAAGAAATCAGCTAAAACTTAAATGAACTTTTATACATATATACATATGTATATGTATGTACTTGTAGCAATCATTTATTTATATTTGCCGTGGGTAAAAAAGCAAACTAAAACGGAAATACGCATAACTTTTGCATCGCCAGAACAGATGGAAATTCGCCGATGTTGCGTAATACCTTCGTGTTGCTGAAGCTGTTGTTGTTGTTGTAGCTGAAGCTGTCATTGTTGGTGCTGCTGTTCGTTTTCTTTTGATGTTATTATTGTAGATATTCTTTTCATGTGACCAAAGCTACATCCTGGTGCCTGCTGCGGTAGCTGTGTGCGCATGCACACTTTGGATCATTTCATGCGAACGTGTTTTTTTTTTTTGTTCACTCCTCCTTCTTCCGCTGATTCTGCACTTTAGAGCTTTGTCGACCGCTGAAGTTCTATTGTTCTGTTAATTTTTGCAAGCTGATAGTTTTCTTTGGCGAGCACAGTTGAGTTGGGCAGCCCACCATGGCGGCGCGAAGAAGAAATGCTGTGTCATCAGCATCCCTTGTTCCTGGAAATAAAACTCACACACATATATGTAGGTAGATGTGTATTTACACAATTAGAAACAGTCATGGAAATGAAGATCGGCAGGCAAGAGTTCATACGTTCATATGATATACATATATGTACATATATCAGGGTACAAAGGGTTACTTGAATGGAAGTTTAAGAATTTTTGTTGATAACTCTACTTTATTTATATATTTTCTATATTATTATTATGAAATATGAAAATATTTCCTCCAATTTTCTTAAAATTTGAATGTTTCTGAAATCTGAAATAGCCAATGCAAATTCTAGTTATAGTAGCGAATTCAAGTAGACCGGCATTCATTCATGATTAGCGACTAAAAAACCAGCAGTTTTATAACAAATTTCCAATAGCATTACTCACCATTGTTATGTAAATATACCGCGTCTACAGGAAAACCAAATCCGTACATTACAACAACTACATATGCAATAACTAATTTCTGCAACTACAATCCAGTGCGTAATTACCATAAATAAGTATATGCATATCTGCTTGCTTTCCCCATCGTCATTTATTCTATTTTAATCATGCATTGGACATTTGATGAAATAAGTCCGCTGTTTTAAATTATGGCTCACTCTTTGCGAACACGCAACTCACTGGTCATTGGTCCAAACAAAACTTGGTTGTAAACACAGTTTTTTTTCTCGCTTTGCTACAAATCAAGCTATCGGACACACAGCACAGTATAGCATTGCCATCGGTGTGTGCTGTGTTGCAGGTCAATCGTTACGCTGCTGTTGAATGAGAACTGTGCTTCATGATCTTCATCATCTCCTACCATGTGTGTAAGCACATGTGTTTTTTTCTCTTCCATGTATGCGGTTGTTGGTCGGGCTTCTTTTCCTGCCTGCCAGCCTGCAGGTAAACGTTCCATACATTCTATCTTAACCGAATGCACCGGTCGACCCACTATCTTCGTTGTTATTGTAGTGTTGCTTTATTCTTTATTATTTTGCTTGCACAGATCCATGCACATCTGTGTGTGTACGTGTATGAACCAAGTTCAATTTCCGGTCTTATAGCTGCGACTGCATCGGTACAATACACTTTGCGCTAAAGTAATAAAACGGCGTTGACTTTGCTGTTGTCGTTGCCGTTGCCGTTGCGACTGCCGTTGATGATGATGCAGCTAATGAAGCTGCTTTGGGTACATATAGTATACTCGTTTTAACTGCACTTTGTACAAGTGTGCTGGCCCACGCCTATTACAACACATCGTTTCAGACGACTGGTACGAGTATATTAAACCTGTACGTAGTACATCCGCACATATTGATGCACACATATGCACAATAGAAGATATTGCTTGCATTTATGCCCTGCTGGAAAATTTGGGTTTCCTTCTTCATAAAAGAACTAACGAATTGGACACTTTAATGGCCGTAGCAGTTGCAATGTGTGTACCTTTTGACATTATTTTTCGTTGAAGAATACAATTCAGAGTATTATGTATAACACTAATACCTTTTTATTTATTTCTCCATCCGTTTATGCATTAATCCGAATTCTATTCTACTAAGTCACTATAAAAATGTTAGCCTTCTTTCTTAAAAATAATTTTTGTCACTTGTATAGACAGCTTCACTGGCATTTATGTGCGCTCGATTTACAGTTGAAAAGTGTTTCACTATTTTTGAACTGGTTATGAATTGGTTTCTATCTTTCTTTCAAAGTTACCACTGGAATAGTCACTTGTAGGCATACAAATATGAATATACATGTGCGTATGTACTAAATCGTATAGTATATTATGATAGTAACACGTTCTGTTATTCATCTTGCCCTCATCGAACGCTTTACAGCGCACATACAACTGTTTCCTTCTTTGGTTTTTATTCAAAGTCTGCTGTTTGTATGGTTTATTGCAGCTGCAGTTTATTGAGTTCATTTATTTCCCATCTTTCACTCATTAATTATAGTTTCCTTCCTTCCAGCATTTTGCCAATGTAACCAGCATGCATATATTTTAGATTATATTTTGTAAATGCAATTGCTCTCTGCATTTGTAGTTTGCATCTGGTCAGCAAAATATAACTTTGTTCGATATAGGTTCAACATAAAAATTGCTAACTGCCGTGTTTTCTCTTTGTCTTTCTAAAACTGTTTTGATTGGATCATATGAGCCTGAGATATATTCAAGATCGCATCGAGTGAATAGTAAAACCATTAATTCATGTGTGTAACCTTCTCTTGTAATATAGAAGTATTTGAGCACCCTGTAACATATAGTATTTATAGCATTCAGGAAACTGACTCCACAAAAAAGGTATAAAACCATATATAGTTGAACCTCCTTCACTCAGGTTATAGAGACTTCCAAGTTACGAAAGGTAATTTTTATGAAATTTGACTTCTAATGTCTATTCAAGAGCTCGGGTTATGAAGACCTTCGAGTTATGGAAGTTCAACTGTAGTTAGATTTTAGGGCGATATCCTGTGCTCACTTATTTATCCACAAGGAAATATACTTCCAGAGGGAATACTCATCTCGACCTAATAGTGATTACATTAATTCTTTCAGGATAGATGTGATGTATCATATGAGTCACTTGAGATGCTTTTCTATTATGCAGTAGACCCCAAAGAATTTTAAACATGTTTCTCTATATTTAGCTTAGAGACCTCTATTTGAAATGAAATGCCAAACAAAACCTTGCATTGAATCATCATCATTTTACTACGAATCTACGATTTTACGCTCATTTATAAAAACTACTAGCTCTTTTTGCTCTCCAATAAACGTCATAGTGTGTCAAAAAGCGCCAGACTTTGTTGCACGGCAATTATAAGCAAATTATTCGTCTATGCCACTTGACGCTTGCTACTTATTTAATACAAAGAAGTTCATAGACCGTATAAAAGAAACAAAAAATCAAAAAACACAAAGATTCGTACGATTTCGTTTGCGCGTTATAACCTTCAGTGGCGTCCATATGAAGCGACTTGATTAACTTGACGATTTGTTGCTTTAGCTGGATATTACATTTGAAGGAGACGCATACCGCTGACTTGTTTGGAATGCTATTGAAATAAGTCAAAAAACAGCAACAAATTTTTTATTGTGTATTATGTTTGCTATGCTTTATAAAACGCGGACGAACGTACTAAGGGGGAAAACAAAAAAAAAAAAAGCAAATGCGAAAGTGTCATTTGAGCAGCTGGTAAGGTAATAGTTTCCTTTTCTCATTAATCAAAACTATTGCTGCTTGCTATTGCCACCGCTATAAACTGCTGCTGTATTGTTTCTTATTATTATATTGTTGTTGTTGTTGTGATTTTATTTTATTTTATTTTATTTTATTCTTTTTTGTTGTGCCACCATATTTGGCGACAAGTTGTCATTGCAAAATGCAAAGTGAATTGTGAATAGAATTTTTACGAAAGTCATAAAAGCACTCTCGTGTTACATAAACTTGCGCGAATTGCCGTAGCATTAAGCGTAATTTCATAATGTGTAACTTATTATATATTTTATTTCTTTTATGAATAGATTTCTAATGTTTAAACTTTTGCATTCTTTCCTTTGAAGTGCAAACTAAAGCGTTATGGTGCATCTGAATTTAAATTAAGCAATAAAATTAAAATGAATGTTGAGTTTTGGAAATGCTGTTGAGTTGACAGATCTTTGTCGCAAGGGTTGCTAATGATATAATAACATACTAATGAGATCTACATTGAAATAATTCGATTCTCAACTACATATACATCTGAAGTGATTTATGATGCATTTTGATTTGAAAACAAAAAAAAAAAAATAACCGAAACATTATATTGTTTTAATTTTTTTTGGCATACAAAAATAAATACAGTGGAACTTCCATAACTCGAACTTTTGGAGTGGCAATAGAAGGCAACTTTCATACAAATTTCGTTCCATAAATCGAACTTTTCGACAAGGGCATAATATAAAATTATAATTTTACTATCGAGGCAGAATGCATGTAAATAAAACTTTATACGAAGTAAATAAATGAAACAGTGTATAAATCTATATTTTACAGCTTTTTGGAAAATTGTATGTTGTAATGAAAATTCTATAACTCGAAGTTTTTTTTGTGGATTTTTTTTGTGGTGATTCGAGTTATAGAAGTTCCACTGTAAAAAGTAATTTTGATAATTCGTAGTGGACATTGCAATTATTAGATATTTAATTGCAAATTTTTCAGTTTACTTTGATTTTAGTTCATCGAATATTTACTTTAAAATATTATTAAGGCGGTGCGCTATGTAATTATTTATTTTAACGCGCATACATTTTTCGTGCTTGCCACCAAATAAATTGATATGCAGTTTTTAAACACAAATAATTATTTACGCCGTGCGCTACCGGTGTTCCGCTACCGTTCGTGCACTCCATAAATATAACTATTATTCAAATTTCTGTTTCATTTGCCGCTTAGCTATTATTTACTTTTGTTGCTCTGTCGTGCGATATTTACTTTTTTATTATTATTTTTAACACACAATTCACCAACATTCACATGTTACTACATATACATACATGTGTGAAGTGTATCCAATGATAATGAAAATTTAAAAGGAAAATGCTAATTTTGCAAAAGCAAAATTATTGATTCAGCATTCGTTCAGCGCGATATTTCGCTGGAAAGGCGGCATTTGTAAGCTTGATTATAACATTTGTATTTATACATATAAGTATGTATGTGTGTATGTGCGTACATATATTGGTGCGTGTGCATTTCTTTGCCGGGATTTTTTTATTACGGAGCATATGTCCGTTCTTTACGGAATGAAAAAGTTTATAAATAATGCGTTTATAATTTCAATTTTGGTTTGGTTTTTAGTTTTTTTTCTCAGAAACTTACTTGGATTATTTAATTTTCGTTATAATATATTTTATTTTTGTAAATTGAAAGTTGTATAAACCGCGATAAAGTGCCACCACAGTATGATGTGTCATTTCAAAATCCTTTCAATCAATTCATGATTTGGTTTTTTACTGCTTATTTTTATAAATTTTTTCTTGTTTTACTTTTTAATATTTATTTTTATTTTTTTAATTTGGACGATTTTCTCTTTGATAACGAATTTTCGCTTAGTCATTTTGTAGTAAAATCGACAGTGTATTTCATTAAGCTAAATTATATGAGGGTATGTGTACGTATGTACATTAGATATATGACCATTTGTTGTCATTTCATTCATAAATATTTTAAATTGAATTGTCTTGTATAACATTAATTGCAATTCTTTGTTTGTTTGTTTGGTTTGTGATTTCATTCATTATTTTATAAATGTCGAAATAATAAATAAAAAGAAACAAGTAAGATGAAAAAGGAAAAATAATCAGCTGTTTACTCAATTATCTAAGACCAAAAAATAAAAAGAATATATATATATATATAAAAAGATTAAAAATAAAAAAATAAATTAATAAAAATAAAAAATAATAATAAAAATAATAAAACTAAAATAACAAATTATTAAAAACGATATGCGATTGCTAACACTTAGAGGCTAAGTTTTGCTCTTGATTTATTTTTTATTTATTAAAATATTTATATTAGCATATAACTTTATGAATATTATAAGTCAAAAATACCTTATTTATTTACCAATTATATGCATATATACATATAGATCAAGTCAAACTAAGCCTTTCTGCTTCCACCTGGCAAAAGGCGTTAATAAAGTGTGGAGATTTTGTAGCATTAAGACCTATGATTCAATGTTATGCAAAATATTCTAGGGATTACTATAAATATATTAAATTTAATGAATTGCTTATAAACGCTTTTTGTGACACTTTCTAATCGGAATGCGCGTCTAGAAAACAGCTGTGCCAACAATGCAAGCAAAGAATTTGCTTATACTATATACAGATTTGTAACAGCCTTAAGTATAGTTATACATATATAAATATTTATATTTATAATACATTTGTATGTATGTGCGTATGTCTACAACATTCCTTTGGTGGCATTCACTAATCGCCGCTGTCTAAATGATAAGATTACTTTGGCTCATACTAAGTACGTACTTAGCACATCGCTTCTATTTTATTTTGCACATTTCCCTTATATTAGCAGTTCATTCATTTGTTGATTTGCTATTTGCGCTTCATTTCCGCTTAGTTGCTATTTTTTCATTCACTATCGTAGATATAGTTGTTGTAGTTTTTTGTTATTCTTATCTACTGCCCGGCTTTACGGTGCTTCAAGCGATTCGATATCATATGCGCTCGTCCCACAAACGCGAATACACGAATGTGTATGTGTATGTGTTTTATATATACATTGTATATATATGTGTATATACATATCTTCGTATGTATGTATGTATGTGAGTGGCGTTTATTGACTGCTTTCGTAATCGTTATTTTTTATATTCTGGCAATTTTCTTGAATGGCGACACGGTTTCTCAATTCTCCCCACACACTTAGCACTTTTTGCGCGAGCGGAATGTCACGTCAAAATAAAGTAATTTCCTCGGTTAACGCAACAACACCTACAAATGTCTGCGCCTCCATTCAATGGGTGAAGTTCATTTCATTCATGTATACTGCTTATTCTTATCAATGACTCTTGTTGGCAGCGTTTGCCAAACTTTTTGTTATGCAAATCCGCATGCTTTGAATTAAGATCTTTGAAATTTTGACAATTGTATTTGTAGAATTTATTTTAAATAAAAAAAACAATAATTATAGTATTGCAGAATACAATTTTCTTAACAATAAAAAAACATGAACCCATAAGAAGTATTGGAGGGCAGTGCGAATTGCCACATTTGTTTCTTTTCGCATTCAAAGAATACTGCAGCAATACAAATTAAAAATCGGTAGTCAGCAGAAATGTTTAGTACCCTTTCACTGCGACTTCGCTGTCGTTAAATTAATGACACTTCCGCTCAGGTATTACGTTGAACGCCACGCGCTGCAAAACCAGCCGTACTTCCATACTAGGTACATATTCTTATTGCAGAGCCCTGGTGTTCTCCGACCTTTACTACTGATATGTTTGTTTATATGTATGTATGTAGTATTTCGCAAATTCTTATACTCGGCTCGTTGTACTCATTCCCTTTATACTTTTTTTGTCCGTTGAATGACTTTGACTTTCCGCTGAAACGACATCGGCACAATGCCTTTATATGCGTGTGATGTGATGTGCCAATGCCGGCTTCTCCATCGTCAACGCCATGAATGGCAGGAAGTCACGTTTTCGCTTCCTCTGCTTGCGGCATTTTCATATGTTTTCTTTCAGTAGCGTTTTTTTTTGCCTTTACATTCGGCTGCCTTGTCGCATTGCTATTAAACTATATACACACACACAGACGTATACATATATATGTATATTATATGCGTGCCTCGATATGTATCTACAATAAAATATGCTTACATATGGCCTTTGAGGGTTTGCCAGCCTGGCAATAACTTGCGCCTTTGCCGCCATCACTAGTTTTGGGCACTTGGCCAAAAAGTTGGGCATGCCACTACCATTTTCATTCATTGATTTCTCTACAAGTTCGTGTTTAATATTTATTAAACATTTAATGAGTTATACGGCTGGCAGCAGGCATGCAGGCAGGCACGTCAAGGTCGTAAGGCGTGGTGGAATTCGATTTCATTGGCCATTGATGACATGCCCTGACGTGAGTGAGTAAGTGGCTAGATTCTAGTATATACGCTATACGCTTTGTATACAATTGTATTATAGCGATTAGGAGAGGCGTGTGGAGCGAATGTATAGCACACGAATGCTTATGTGCTTTTTGTTTGAAATTTATTCGAAATCGCTGTGCTCCAACGAAAAACTAACATGTGACGCATAATTTGAATACAATAAATTGTTGTATACATATATATGTATAGTAGCCATTACTAAAAGAAATTTTCTCAAAATATGTATACACTCAAATATGTACTTTTGTGTGTATTTATATTGGATCTTCTAAAAATTCGAATTGATTACCGTTTCATTTTTTTCAAGCGAAATATACAATTGAATGCATTTATTTTTTCTCGTAAATACATATTAAATAATTGGAATTTCCTTAATGATAAACAAATCTCTACAAATTTTATTGTGTTCGAAATCGAAAGTGTTGGTGAAATCAACAACCGATTTGCACATTCATGTTAAACTACATCATCATCACTTTTATAATAATAACAAATACTAAAGTGTTTATGTTTTTTAATTCTTCCAGGAGAAGCCAAGAACCTGAGCAGTCGCAATGCGGCCAACACCAGTTGCAGCACACAAGGCGTACGTGATGTATACTGCACAATCGCACTGGATCAGGAGGAAATCTGTCGCACACCTACCATCGAACGCACATTGGCGCCGTTTTTTGGCGAGGAGTATCAATTCAAAATACCACGACGCTTCCGTTATCTCTCCATATACGTGTGGGATCGTGATCGACATATGAAACAAGACAAACCAATTGGGAAGATAGCGATCAAACGCGAAGAACTGCATATGTACAATCACAAGGATAATTGGTTTGCATTGCGGCCGGTCGATTCGGATTCCGAGGTGCAGGGTATGGCGCACATTGAGGTGCAATATGAGGAGGTGCAACCGCCCGTACATGAGCAACGTATCAATTTAATACGACCCAGCGAATATGATCGCAGTGACATCATCGAAGATATTAGCCATCATCATCAGCATCAAGCGCATCTGAACGATTACAAAGAGAATAGTGAACTGAGTAATATACAGCGTGGTTCCTTGAAATCACGCGGCCTCTTTGGCACACATAACGAACACAGTACGAATTGGAAAAATGTGATGGCCATGCGGCATGCACGTGTTGCGGTCCGTTGTTTGGAATGTGTTGATTTGGCTAAAAAGAATGGTACTTGTGATCCGTATGTTATATTTACAGCGACTTATACGAACAAACGACAAGTGACGAGACGCACAAAAGTGCGTGAGAAGACCGTTAATCCGGAATACGATGAGACGGTGTACTTTGATCTCTGTATTGATGCTGATAATTCGACAACAAAGTCGATTTCCTCACATCATGATGCCAGTACAACGAACTCCAATAAGGGTTATACTATTTATCCGCTAGGCGGTGCTGATCTCTGTGAGATTTCCGTTGCTTTGTGGCACAATTCGGCGGGCATGGCGGATAAAGTGTTCCTCGGTGAAGTGAAAATACCCATTTCAAGTAAGCAACAACAAATCGTCGCCCAACAATCCGCCTGGTATTTTTTACAACCACGCTCAGCCAGTACAACGAATCGTTCGTTGTCGTCCACACCGCGTTCATGCGCTACCCCACCTGGTACACGACTCAGTTGCGACAGCACGATCGGTACGTTACGCCTGAAATTACTTTACACCGCCGATCATGTCTTCCCGCTGGCGACCTATGATGACCTAATGAACCTGCTATTAGAGTCGGTCGATCAACGACCTATCACAGTGTCCGCCGTCTCTATACTAGGTGAACTAGTGTCGTGTAAGACGGATATGGCGCAACCATTGGTGCGACTCTTCACACACACCGGACGCATTGCATCGATTATCAAAGCTTTGGCCGACTATGAAATTTCAAATCTCACAGACCCTACGACTATTTTTCGCGGCAATACGCTTGTTTCCAAGATGATGGACGAGGCTATGCGACTGTCTGGTCTGCCTTATCTACATCAGACGCTACGTCCGGTGCTCGCGCAAATACTGGCGGAAAAGAAACCCTGCGAAATCGATCCATCCAAAGTAAAGGATCGTTCAGCAGTCGATACAAATTTGAATCACCTGCAAGTTTATGTTGAACGTGTATTCGATGCAATTACGAAGAGTGCGGAACGCTGTCCGAAGGTGCTCTGTCAGATATTTCACGACCTACGCGAATGTGCTGGCCGACATTTCCCACGTAATCATGAAGTGCGATACTCAGTGGTATCGGGTTTCATATTTTTACGTTTCTTCGCACCAGCCATACTAGGTCCAAAGTTGTTCGACTTGACGTCAGAACCACTAGTAAGTACTTACATACATTGGCTGGCACTTGGCTTTTTATTTATTAGTTAATTATTATCTTATCTTTATAGGATCATCAAACGAATCGCACGTTAACGCTAATTTCGAAAACGATACAATCTCTGGGGAATTTGGTGAGTTCACGTTCATCACAACAGCCAAACAAAGAAGAGTACACCGGTCAGCTGTATAAGCGGTTCTACACGGAGAAACATGTGACGGCAGTTAAACACTTTTTGGAGGTGATTTCAACGCCCGGTGAGGATTGTGGACTGCAAGGAGATTCAGCCAATATATTGTTGCCAGTTGTGTGCCCTGCAGATGGTACACTCGAACCAGTATTACTTAAAGAGGGGTAAGTTTCGTAATTTGTTAAAGAATATTAAGTTTAAAGCTTATGGTCAATTGCTGGCATTTTTTAATCTATAAATATATATCAAATTTCGCTTTGTTCTTTTATCTTTGGGAAATATAAACACATTTGCACTACCACCACCATTTCAACGCAACCAACGCAAAATCATTGCTAACATCCACCATAAATTCATGTGAAATGTATTGCCAACTTAACTAACACATTTACTAACATAGCGATGGGTAAGGATTATTCAAGTTATTTGCATGCATTTTATTAGAGTTGGTTCGTCAATTATATTTTTGTATTTTTTTATAATACTATGCGTATTTTGATTTTGTTATTTTTTATTATTATTTTGTTGTTTATTTTATAATTTATTAATAATAATATATATATATTTTTTTTTATTAATAAACTCGTAATTTCAAAGTTAACTAAAGAAATCAACCACGTTAATTGGTGAACGAACATATTTAAGTTTAATTTTCGTAATTGTGAATGTTAATTTTGTAATTGTAATTGTAATTGAAATTTGTAATTTGTAATTGGTCTTAAACATGGAAGATTTTAACTTTAATAATTTAAAATATTACTTATTTTTTTTTTTATTTTATATATTTTAATTTTTATAGGGTATTTGTTTTTGTTATTATTTTCTAATTTTATTATAATTATTTTTTTTTAATTTAAATTTCTTCTGTCGATTTTGCATTTTCTATTTTTCTATATAACATATTACACCGCACACGTGTATATACGCACCTAAATGCATATTTTATCACTAACCATTATGCTCACGTACACTTTTGCACATGCAGGATGATGACGAAATATCCACAGGGCCGTAAACGATTCGGCCGTCGGCGTTTCAAGCAGCGTTACTTTCGTCTAACCACAAAAACCCTCAGCTATGCCAAATCAAAGGGCAAACAACCCATCTGTGATATACCATTGTCGGAGATTGAGCGCGTCGAGCAGCTGAATGAGAAGAGTTTTAAAATGCAAAACTGTTTTAAGGTGAGTAAAATGCAGTACATACATTTATATAAAATAAATTAATGAAAATCACCAAAGTGTAAGTGGTCCAATAACAAATCCATATTGAATACACACAATGCTCACATATTATGGATGGCATATACTCGCATGTAGACATATTCATTCGCGCTGTGCTGTAATTACGCGTAATTGCAAAGCCATTTATAGTTCACAATGTCACAACGCCATTGCTGTTAGGCTTTGATGTTTGCCAGTTAATATTGTCAACGCCAACTTATTGCATTTCGCGAATTCCAAATCGCGCTTAAAAGTGTCTTGTGCAAACCACTTCAATTTGCACTCACTTGTGGGCGCCATACAAACGCTTTTACACACATAATATAATTGTTGGCTGTATTGTTTGGACTAGCATTGGCGGTTGATTTCTTTTACAATTACTCAGACGCTCATAGGCGGTATTGCCTATTTTGCTGTTAATTGGCATTTCGTATTATTATTAAATAATTAAAAATATGCTTGTGACACTTAATGGGTGTGACTTGTAATAAAAAAAAACATGAAATTCAGCATAAATAAAATTATATGTAGATTTACATAAAAAAAAAATACTAAAAAACCCACAGAGCAAATATTTTCTTCGATATTAGCATTTGAATAGCAACAGTGTGGCAGTAATTCTCACAACGCATAATACAATTGCTGCTTTAGAAATCTAAAATGCGCGGAAATCAAAATTTCCCTTTTGCTTTTTATAAAGTTCATAATACACTTTCTGTATATTTTTGTATTATACTTACGCAAATATCTGTATAATTATGCACTAGTGCGTGCGCTGTATTGTTAAAAATAAATTTACACGCAAAATTGTTTGCGTAAACTCTCATTTTCCTGAATTACCCACAATTTCACCTATTTTCCATGCTCGAACAATGCCACCCCATCCATTGGTTTGGCAAGTTTTTACTTTTCTTCGAATGAAATGCAGATTTACATAAATTCTTTGCTATAATTAAAAGTGTGCATTGTTTCGCGTGTCTCCCACACATTTGTTATCTTTCTTGTGTGGCAAGCGAACATAATTTCTGTGCCGATTATACATACCTAGATATTGTAGCTGCATGCACATCTTCATTCATGACCATCAATATGAAATACATTACATATAAGAGAAATATATATTAACATAATTTCAACGCCCACAGTGAAGTAGTTCACCACTTCAACACAACACACTCACACACCTGTGGAAACTTGCATTTAAATAAATAAATATTATTTACGTTAACTTGCTCTTCTGCAACACACTAGTACCAGCAGAATTCGTCGGCACATTGAAGACACACTATACACGGTGAAATCATCGCTTGGCATCTGGCACTACGGTTTTGAAGGCGAATTATGTTGCACATTGTGTTATTGTTTTAAACAGTAGTGTGTAAAACATATATGTATATGTGCAATGCATTTTTATTCATAGAACTGTTTTTGCAATAGTTATTGCAACAATAAAAAACGCAACATAATGAGCATCGCGTTTCACACGAAACAAATTCAATAGTGTTTTTTTACTGTTTATACTACTATTGTGAAGAAGCTGTAAAAATTCGAATATAATACTAGTAGCAATAGCAAGCGAATCCGATATTTATATGCCAGCTTTTATGTTTGTCTTTAGTTCCCTTATGTTTTACATTATCATGTAAATATGTATATCTTGCCACATGCTGCCTTCCGTGCCATTAACACTTTCCCCGGTAAAAAAAAAACTTTCGTTGAATAATTACTATATATTTATGTAAAATTGTTTAGTAGAGACAGAATTCAATTGAGATTTCGTAATTTCTAAACCATAATCAAACTCTTGAATTGGCAATATAACTCGAAGTTTTTTTGAGGGTTATGGTGACTAGAGTTAGGGAAGTTCAACTATATTTATTTAGAGATATTTGACTTTTTAGTGCTACATATTTTACAATAAGAAATATAGATAAATGTAGAGCCAAAAATGTTAAAAATTTTCTGAAAATTAAATATAAATTCTCCCACATTTTTTCCTCATGCAATGCATGCAAATGTTCAGACCTCTGCAACGTGCTAATTATTTATTGCACTACAGAAATTAATCGTTTTACTTTGACGCCATATGCTTGTCCCAGTTCACAACAATTTGTGTGCACATTATTAGCTTTTGTTCAAATTGTTGCCACATATTGTTGTACCACAATTAACTATTAATGTCTCAACATCCTAAAGCGCGTGCAAATATGCTGCTGCGCTATTTTATGTTTTTATATAGATACTAGGACATGAAATAGGGAAATTTGTTTTTCATAAAAACACATTCTATTAGTATACATCTTTTTTAAATTCAATTACGAGTATTTTATTAAAATTATTTTATTTTCCCTTGCAGATCATACGTAAGGAGCGTTCGCTTATTATACAGGCAACCAATTGTGTGGAGGAGCGCGAATGGATCGATTTGTTGCACAAGATCTGCCTTACCAATTCCATCCGCCTGCAGTATTTCCATCCGTCCGCCTTTGTGAACGGCATATACAGTTGTTGTTCGCGTTCGGACGAGAACGCACCCGGCTGTCGCACTGTCTCCGCCGAAGCGATCAATTACTTTCAAATGGATCTTGTCACCTCACTCGATCCTGCGCTCGATCTGCAACGCATACATACGTTGATTATGTCTCATATGACCCAACTGGTGGCACCGCTGGATCCGATTGCCTTCCATCATTTGCAGCAGGGTCACAATCCACTTGGTCCCACCGCATTGGCGTTGCAACAAACGCCAGCCGCTTATGCGGAATTTCAAAATACAATCGAACAACTGCGCAAAGTGGCATATGCCATTGATCGCGATCACCGCAACTACAAAGCGGGCATAGCGCGTGAGCTGAAGTATGGCAGTCGACAGGCACCGATTGGTGATGACAACTATTTGCATATGATGCATGCGGCCGGTCACTTCAATCTGCAGCAACACCAGCAGCAGCAGCAGCAGCAACAACATCAACAGCAGCAACAACACCAACACCAGCAGCACCAACAACAAGTGATATTGCATACACAACAACAACAGCAGCAGCAGCAACCGCAAGTTTTGCCACAAATGCAACACGTGCGCGCATATCCATATCAGCTGAAATAGCTGATGCAATGAAAAACGTTGTGCGTGGAGCCGACTTTTCAGTGTTAGAAAATAGCAGTTAGTGTAGTTGTAATATACATATGTGTAGTAGAAGATAGTTAAGAAGCGCTTCGCTTGGGACGTTATGTACCTAAACACTTGAAAAGCAATAGGTACTTACTTACCAAACACAATTTATTTATGTCAAATGGCAGCTATAGGTGGGCACGACGCTCATTTCTTTGTTTTTTTTTTTTTTTTAAATATGAAACTCAATTATTAATGCGTCTGATAATCGTAATAGTGTTGATTTGGACATCAGCCCATAAGCTGCTGCATTCTGGTACAAGTTATATCGTGTAACTTACCCACTTCCCAGAAATGTAACATAAATACCAAGCAACCAATACTACAAGCAAAAGTTCAAATTCTGTGTAAAAAATTATGTTCTAAATATTTTTATTATATATACATACATAATTGCGTAAATCTATTTAACAAATACTTACTTTGTACGAATTATTATTAATATACATACTAAAATATTAGCATTCGTATTCGCATGCGTATGTACGTGTGAGACTATTTATTTTATACAAACGCTATTATATAAATATATATATATATATATATACCTACTTATTATTATATAATTGTATACAAATTTTAAGTGAAATTAAGCAAGAGTATGTAACTGCGAGCGTTAGTTCTAAATTAAACGCTTTGTAGTGTGTGTTTGTAGATATACTTATAGATACATATATATATTTACATATATATTATACTTGTACTACCTATACGAGTACGTAGTGAAATAAGCTGATTTATTTATAAACCTAACTTAAAACTCTGGCTTAACATACACCTTGCGCCTCGATTCACAGAGGTCAACAGTGCATTGTTGAAACAGTTAAGAAATGAACTCCAATTTACTGCATTATATGCATGCTCCAAGCTAAAAAAATGAAATGAAATGAAATTTGTTCTGTATAAAGCGCTTTAGTGTAATAACTGTTGAACTAGAGAAAGAAAGCGATAAATGAAATGTAACTACATATGAATAACTGACATTATACAAGTACTTTACACATACGTGTAGCGAAATTGTATATAATTGTAAAGAATTAAGTAATTTTAGAGTAACTTAATGAACAACTAAACACTGCAACAACTCTATGCATAATAATATTCTGCAAATAAGCTTTACTTTTCAGTGTTTATTTTCAAAACTTGAAAGAAAAAAAGTGTGAAATGTTGAAAGAATTCTTATGCAAATTTGTTATACTACATAACTTTACTTAATACATAGCATACATTGTAAATGAATTGTAACATAATTATTAAACTATTTGTTATTTATTTCGACTGTTTCTAAATTATTAACTACTTCATTACTTAATGTTACTTCTTTAATTTATAAACATCTACAGTATCTATGTTACTATTGGATAGCATAAACGTTTCCAATATATTAAATATATAGTTTATTCAGAGGCATTTAGTTATATGCTTAAAGACTGAATGTGGTTGCAAAAGTCAATGCAGATTGTAAATACGAAACAGACAATTGTGAATGCTTATTTGCAGAAAGTATATGGAAAGTATATGGAATAAGAATAGCAACAGGTTTCTACAATATTTTTCGCACACTATATGCAATTGCTACACAGCATTTCACTAATTGTTAAATTAAAAGCAAGAAATGCAGTAGATGAAACTAAAAACATTTTTCATTTATTATTAACAAAATGAATGAAACCCCGCTTATGACATCTAACAAATGTTATTGCAAGAAAGCATTAAGTCTAGCGCACACTTAATTTATATACATACAATCATACATTTGAAAAATCAGTAATCTCATTTCATTCACATACACATTTTGAAGAAAAAAATTTAAATAACTGCATATAATATATAATCTGTTAATTTTTCCTTTTTCTGAACTAATTAATTAAAACTGTAGTCCACTTGTTGCCGTTCATTGTACTTCCAATGGTAAATAATTCGTAGTTTCTAGTATGTTTTCTTCTCTTTATTAAGCTCCTTTGAAAAACACTGTCTTCCCATTTGTGTCTTCGCATTGTAATTATTTGTTTTTTCCGTACATCGAATTTTATTAGTTCATTTTCAGTTTTCATTTAAACAAAAGCATTCCAAGCATGCTACACATTTTCATTTTCTTTTGAATTAAAACATAAATATATTTATAGAGTAATAAAAAAATGAATATTTCATTTTATTCAATTGTAAATTTTGATTTCGCTTAATTATTTTTAAGATTGTATATACATTAATGTCGGTCGCATTTATTATTAACATTGACAACGATTGAATACATACAAACATACATGCATACGAATACTACATAACTAATGTGTAGAAAAAAGGGGCGCCATACATTAGCGTTTATACTTAAGCATTTCTCGATTAATCATTTGTTCGTTTCATATAAAACTTTAGCATTAAGTTACTCGTTTATTATTTAATTATTTGAATTAGTTAATTTCTGTCTAATTACTTTCAGTTCATGTAAATTATTACCGAATAAGCAAGTTTTGCTTTTTACTATTACAATTATAATTATAATTAAATATCCATTATTATTATTATTATTATTATTATTATTATATTAAAGCAACATTTTGTATTAATTTAAACTATTTTTAAGTTTGTAATCGGTACAAAATTTTTTTATTAAAGAAACTTCCAACTTGGCATTTATGACTAGTAAGAACGAATACGCATTTTGTTTTATTTTCAACAGTAATAATTACTAAGTAATTTATTGTGCATTTGGCTTACATTCGCTGGTCTTTTTTATACATGTACAAGTACTTATTTTGTGGCATGTGATGTTTTCCACATTTTCTGCACTATAAACTCATTGTGATTCCAATTTATTAAAAATATTTTTAAACCCTCTTAAATGGTTTTCGTAGCACTTAAATGAAAGCCACACATACATACATATAGCAAGTAATTTCTGAGTGGTAACCATTATAGAAAATTATAAAAGTTTACAAGGTCTACAGTTTTTACATGTAAGCATCCCCTTACAAAACTTATGTATAACAAAAAATTAGTGAAAATTTGCAAAACAATCGATAAAAAATACACACTATTTCTAAAAGTAGCTGCAAGAAATTAGATCTATTGAAGAAAATAAATGCATAAAATTTACCTAAACTATTTATTTACAAAACGAATTTGAGGTAAGTTAGAGGTTTGTTATTGTTTTTAAATTAATATATAATATAATAGATATAACCTGTTGAAAACTAGTAAAGTAAGGAAAAATATTATATCTCACAAACTGTCCGATTTGAGTTATTCGAAATAGAGTTGAACTTCCATAACTCGAAGTCCATCGAACTCTTGATTTGGCAATAGAAGTCAACTTCCATACAAATTTCCTTCCACTACTCGAAGTCTCTCTAAGTCTATGTTTTTGTGTGGATTATGGTGATTCCATATACAATAATTGAATGATTTCCAAAACCACTTTGAAAATCTTGTCGCCGAAATTACCGATCGGCTGTAACCGAACAACTAGAACTCTCCAAGTTCCTTGATATCGAACATGAGGAACTCACCGAAAATATCGGTAAATCTCTTAGATATTTTAATTTAATTTAGATGGAATCTATTTCTTCTCATAGTGTGTCTCTTTTCCCAAAAAAATTGTGGGCTATATTCCGCATATATCGGTTAATATGTGATATGTCTTAGCCAAATAAATTGAGCATATAGTCTTGAATATAGTGTACTTTGGAGGTGAAAATTAGGGAAATCGATTCAGGAATTATCTCAGCCCTCATATACTATATGAATAATTCGTCATTCATCCGTTATCGGATGTGAAGAAGGAGTTGTATATCCGCGCCGCGCTAATATATAGCGGTATATGTCTAACTGGATAGCGAAATGTTGCCCGATCAGGATTTGGTCCAATGACATATCTTTAAAACATGTAAGTCGTCGGCCAAAATTTTGGATCATTTGCCAAGTTTGCGCCACGGAAATTTACTCTACATGCCGTTATGGAAGCATTTTATAGTTTGAAACAGTATTATCGGCTGTTATTTAAGTATTTCGTATATTTTATAACAAAACTAGTGGTCGGGCCACGCATTGCTGTGGGTAAGGTATATGAATGTTAAATTCTATTCGGGTTAACTATTTGATAAAGTGGAATTATTTAGAGAGTAACTAATTATTTAACTACTTTCCAAGTTTTCCGTCAGCTTTAGTGGCTTGCGATAAATATAGTGGAACTTCTCTAACTCGAATCACCATAATCCACAAAAAAACTTCGAGTTAGAGAGACTTCAAGTTATAGAAATTTTCATTAAAACATACATTTTTCAAAGAGCTGTAAAATATAGATTTACCCACAGTTTTAGTTATTTACTTCGCAAAAAAATTTATTAAAATTCATTAAAACATGTATTCTGTATTTTTGTTCGTTGAACTTTGCTATTGTTTGGCTCTTGACGTCTATATCCCATTCCTTTGTTACATGATTTATGAAATCCATTAGAGTAATATCATATTTTTGTTCTCCTCCATACGAATATAGGGACTCTTTAAAACTGTGCCTCGATAGTAAAATTTAAAATTTTATTAATTTTAAATTTTATTAATTTTAAATTTTGTATGGAATTTTACTTCTATTGCCAATTTAAGAGTTCGGGTTATGGAGAACTTCGAGTTATGGAAGGAAATTTGTATGGGATTTGATTTCTAAATGCTATTGCCAATACAAAAGTTCGAGTTATAGAGATCTTCAATTTATAGAAGTTCGAGTTATGGAAATTCCACTGTATACCAAAACTCACTCTTCTCGCCGATTTATCAAACTATTAATTCCGTACTTAGATCATGTGTTCCTAATTTTATTACTTACATTGCATTTTTGTTATATCCCTTTTTGTTTAACTACTATTTTTAGTCGTTGAAGAGTATATGTATTTGGATATCCAGATCAAATTATCGCTTGACCAAATGACCGACCCGACAGACGGATGTTGAGCTGTGACCACGTCCACTTACCTAAAATTGTGTAAATCCTAATGTCCTTATGTGTTGTGAATATCTGTTGCATAACTTATTTTTATTTTTACTTTTTGCATTTGTCAGGTTTTGCCTATCTATTATTATTAAGATATCTAGATTCCAATTCAAATTTTCGCTTGACCGAAAGGTCGAATGGGCAGTCGGATGGACATTGCGATTATAATTTGAAATATAAACTATCCTATCTTTTAAGTTAGACCAAACTGCAGACTTGTGCAAAATTTCATTAAAATCGGTTCATTAGTTTAGACGTCAATCCCGGAAAAACAATGTAGCATGAAGTTTTTATATATGTACATATGTAAATAGATTTATGCTTTTAACGTATTTATTACTTAAGGTGTTTCCAAAAATTTAAGGATTAGCATTGCGGAGTGGTTTATTCATTTTATTGAAAATGAAAGTTATAAAACACATTAGAATGAGAAATTTTAAATTTTCATAAATATCTACATACATATAAACAATTTATAGAATAAGTTATTTTCAAATTCCGTACGTACTGTAGTAAACAAATACTTCAAAAGTAACGGACTTTACTATTTTTTAGCTAAGCGCTAAGCTTTAAGTTCTTTATACCAATAAACGTCAAACGTCAAGCTTTTGTCAGACAGATTTTTTGTTTGACTTTTGCATTTGGCAAAACAAAAGAAAACTGCCAGACACATCCAGTTCGCCCGTCGATTCTTATCATATTTTCTCTGAAAAATATTGTGTAAATCAGAACAGAATATGGCGTGAAATTTCTTAAAAAATAAATATTGCTAAAAGTGTCTTACGTGGTGTTACTGTTTAATTATTGCATTGCAAACAATAACAGCTGAAAAGTGAGAAAAAATAAACAAAAAACAATATCAACAAAGTGCCGAGTGTCACCCGCCCCCACTAAAACTAAATGAGTAACTTGTACACAAAACTAAAGCAAAGGCAATTAATGGTGCGGTAGATTTTTCTATCAATCGAGCCTGCCATTGCGCTACTGCATCGTAATACACCATTTTCACAAACTATACTGAAATAATGGACACGTTCGAAATGTGAATGTGAATAGCTAATTGAATCAGTCTCTGAAAATAATTGTTTTTCAGCATTCACACACACATTTGTACACCAAAGTTCAGCGCTATAAATCGCCAGTGACCTGGAAAGCATAATAACATAAACTTGACAATCGCATAAATATGGAGTTCGCTGATCTCATCAAAACGCCAAAGCTGGACGGTGTGTTCTTACATGACCATCTGCATGCAACAGTTGAGGGAACACTCTGTATCACAGGTCATCATCTGTTGTTAAGCGCCAGGCAGGAAAATAGCCAAGAGTTATGGGTAAGCAAATGGTGAACATAAATATGTACTTATGTAGGCAAACAAAATCATTGAACAAGCACTGAAATGGAAATATAATGGGACCGTGTAAATTTTTTTGTTGCGGCTTTTAAAGTGCCATTCCCCGCTGTACGTACCATATTTAATTAGTTCAATCAGGCGAACTGTTTACTTTAAAATTAGCATTTGCCATGTCAATAGCTTTGACTAAACATGAAGCACATACACACGCCCCAATATACAACTTATCTTCTTGTTCATTAACAGTTGCTGCACAAAAATATCGACTGTGTGGAGAAAAAGCCAGTTATGGTACAAAACATGGTGATGGGCGGCATCATAACGCTGAAGTGCAAAGATTTACGCATCATTTCACTGGAGATTAAATATGCTAAGGAATATTTTAATGTAGCAGCGTCGCTAGAGGCACTCAGCTCGTTACACAATGCTGAACTCGAATATCCATTTTTCTATCGACCAATGTATACTATACTCGAGGACGGATTCACTATGTTCCGGTAAATACAAAAAACTTGCTTGCTCCTCTTTATGATTATCTTTTCATATTTCCTTTGCTTGTTAAAGCCCCGAACTAGAATTTGCGAAACTAATTTCCGGTGTAGCCTGCAATCTGCACAATGGTAATGAGAATTGCAATGTAAGCGGTGGGGCAGTAACTGGCGCTGTTGGTGGCTGCGAATGGCGTATCACGACAGTCAATAAGGATTTTAGTGTGTGCCCAACGTATGGCACTGCACTTATTGTGCCTAAAACTATTACGGACGAACAAATTGTGCAATCGGCTGCATTCAGAGATGGCGGTCGATTTCCGGTGCTCAGCTATCGGCATGAAAACGGGGTGAGTGGCATGACTACATGGTAATTATTGATGTGAGTAGACACGAAAATATTTAATTTAATCTTCTCAATGTATGTGAGTGTGTCTGGCTTTATCGTCAACGATAACATTAACACATAAAATATTTACATTTACTTAATTAAACTAATCTACATATGAGTAAGATATCAATTAATGCTCATCCATGTATGCACTTACATATGTATTCACGTTTGAATGTTATTGCGTTTACGCATAAATATGAGCTATTGCTAAAGGTCATGTTGATATTGTTTAAGTACTATAGAAAAAACAGTCGCCTATATTGATACGGCTAACTAACTTATTGAATATAATTAAACTAGTATTTATTATTTTTATTTTTATATTTTCAGGCTACGTTAATGCGCAGCTCGCAGCCCGTGTCCATACAAGGTATTAAACGTTGTCGTGCCGACGAAGCGATACTTAACGTTGTGTTGGGACGCAGTAAAAAGGGCTTCATTGTGGACACTTGGGGCAAGGGTAAATCGAACACTGAAACAGATCAACACTACTCTCAATGGAAGAAAGTGAATCGTGCTATTGGCAATGTGTCGGCGCCTTCAGCAATTTTAGATAGTTACGCAAAACTGATTGATGGTATTATGACATATTCCTATATGCTGTCTCTATATTATATTATCTTCCCAATTACAGCATGCAATGATGTGACGTGTTCCGCGGACAAATGGTTGTCACGCTTAGAGGCATGCGGCTGGTTAAGTCTCGTGCTGAATTCATTGAACGCTGCTTGCGTCGTTGCGCAATGCCTAGATCAGGAAGGCAGTCCGGTGTTGGTGCATGGCTCCAAAGGTTTGGACTCCACACTAATTGTAACCTCACTGGTGCAGATAATACTTAATCCTGACTGCCGCACAGTGCGCGGGTAAGGCCTGTAATTTTAGTGTCAAATCAATTATACTCAAAACTTCATTTTCAATTAGCATACAAGCTTTAATTGAACGGGAATGGATACAGGCCGGTCATCCGTTTGCATCACGTCATCGCTATGGCTGCTACACGCCCGCAGCAAATCGGCCGAAGAACTCTGGTGCCACATTTGTGCTGTTTCTCGATTGTATTTACCAGCTGTACACACAGTTCCCCTGCAGCTTCGAGTTTAGCCTTCAAATGCTGATTTTACTCTACGAGCACAGTTACTTCTCGCAATATGGCACATTTTTGTGTGATTCCGAACGTGAGCGTCACGAGTTGGGTGTGCATACGCGCACCACTAGTTTGTGGTCTTACTTAAACCGACCAGATGTGCTGAAAAACATGCTCAACCCATTGTACGAACCGAATTCAAGCGTCATTTGGCCGAGTGTGGCACCGATCTCATTGGAATTGTGGAGCGGTAATAATACTAATTTCGCTAAAAGTTGCTTTCAAATACTTATACATTTTTCCCCCCGAAATGCTAGAGCTCTATCTGCGTTGGACCATTGAACAGAAAAATAGCACAAAAACCATACAGCAAATACAAGAACTGGTCATGCAGGAAAAGGAACTGCGCGCGAAAGTAAGAGAATTCATGTAGATTTATAGTTAGAGATTCTTATGTATGTACCTTTCGCAGGCAATACGTCTACGGAAGCAGGCTTCAGATCTGAGTAATGAAATGGAGGATCTCATGATATCCGATTGATCGCTGCAGCCGCTGGAAAACAAATCTACGCCAGTTAACATAGAGCAAGTGAATATTTACAAAGGAAAAAATAAGAAAACATAAACTAATCTATGAAATACGCAGTTCAAATTTTTAACTTTGCTCTCTAAGTGTCTCTCTCTAGAAATATACTATGATAATGTATTCGAATAATCTCCAGGCGCTGTAGGCACCGTACGGCACAGTGGTGTGAACACTTGTAAATTGAGTCAATTTTTGGCGCATTTTTATTGTAATTTAATATAAGTTAATAATTAAGCTAATAATAAACGAAAATCAAAACTTAATTCCGTTTTGGAGGAATATTGCAAGAGAACAATAAATATGATGGTTTAGCATGAATGTACATACATACATACATACATACTTATATATATATATATATATGTATATTTATTAAAAGCACTGAAAACAAATGAAAAGCTTCTCAAAAATCGCATTTTATTAAAAAAAAATTAAATTAAAGTTAACAATTGGTCGTTTGTGTTGAATTGTTTTTCATTAGCAAAACAATGAAATACTTTAAGAGGTTAGGTGGGTTTCAAAGGCTAAAAACTAGGGTATTTTTTCAATGTTTTTAAATATATACAATCATATTAATTTAAACAGTTTAGCGTATCAAGGATACATATTTAAACAGTATTTTGTGAAATTTTTATTTATAAATTTCGAAAACTCAGGCTCAGCCGTTCGCACCTCATCTCCAATGACATGTCCACAAAAAAAGGTTCTACCGTGGGCATCAAACTCATGACTGGTTCATCTAAAAACATGGATAAATCTAGTTAATGAACGAAGAAAAAAATAAAATATTGAAATTGGAGCTTTTGACAGAATTTAAACAGAAAAACTCACTTTTTCGGTTAAATTATCGGCATATATTGGCTCAAAAAAGATATAGTTACAATAAATGTATTAAAAATCTTCGTTCACTAACTAGATAATGTTATTCCAAAGATGTGTACAAAATTCGTACAAAATCGCTTCAAAATGTTTTGAGTTATCGTGTCCACCGACTTGCAAATTTGGGTTTTGGGATAAATGCCTTTAAAATTTAACATTCATACTGACGTTGCCTGATAGGCGGATCTTCCAAATGGTATATCTCTTAGAAAATTTGTGGGATTTATTTGATATTTGAAACCCACCTAACACCTTAATTAACATTGCGGTAATAATCCGATTCGATTGATGATAAAAAGATCGAAAAAAATCAAACTTCATACTTTTTACGATCTTTGAGAACGACCATTAATCTTAATTAATCTTTGCCTTCTATTTAATATGTAACGGAAACTACCAATTTGTTGAAACATCTACAAATATGAAAATGAATATTGAGAAACGCTTGCATTTTATTTGCAAATTAACTTTGCGTATGCGTGGCGGCAGAAACTGCACGAATATGCGTTAGAATATTTGAAAAGTATTACAAGTAAAGAAACAAAAAACATGTTAGATAGTATTGAAGTCTCAATAAAAATTTGAATGTAATTTAATATGCTGTGAATTGAGTGTCAATTTAATGCGCTAATTAAAAATAATTTTGTTATTTATAAATAAATAACGGGAAATATGTGTGTGAGGTCCCAAGGTAGAAGGGAATCAAATGACCACATACGTTGGATCCAACCCAATCAAATTGCTGCAACATTTACGCATCTTGTCGGCCTTTAGTTCGCTCTTGTAAATAATTTATTTTTCTATTACAAAATTTCCCTTGATTTTACTATTGTTGAAAAATTGTACAAAATAGTTCGTAACACAAAATTCTGTAATGCTCTCAGAATATAGATAACATTACAAGACAAAGTTATAATCAAGCAAAAAAACAATACAGAAATAGAAATGCGCACTTAAAATAATCCCACATTTGGTTGAGTTGAGCTATGTTTGTTTGTTTCGCTATTTGTTTTTGTAAAGTTTACAAACTGTTGAATGCAAAAAAATATTCATGTCTAACAATATACGGTTCCGAGTGCAACTGCGAAGTATTTCCATTGGCTGTTATTTATATAATGTATCTGTTTAATTGCCGGCATCATCCTCGAGGAAGAAGAATTGACCGGAACGTTTTTGTTCAGTATCCTGCAATTGAAAAATATACATAAATCAAGACTTGCACATACATATAAGAGTGTGGTGTGTATATGAAATTAGTTTACGTACCTTGACAGAGTTGTTTTTGTTAATGCGTGGTCTGAAGTTGTTGGGATCTCGGCGGAAAGTAATACCTAACAGTTCCAAGAAACGATTCATGCCATTTAACAAAGATTGCGGTGAGAAAGCAGTTGTCTTCACTGAGGGTTGACCTTCGAGCACAATAACGCGATCTGCCAGGTAAGTAGCCATTATGAAATCGTGCTCTACGACGAAACCGGTGCGTTTCGCATGTAGAATGAATCTATAGAAAAATATAGAGACGTGAACTCAATGTAGAATGAAAAATAATTAGTTCACCTACCTCTTAATGACTTTAGCGGCTACTAAACGTTGTTCAGAGTCCAGATAGGCGGATGGTTCATCGATCAGATACACATCGGCTGGTTTACCCAGACACAGCACTAAAGCCACACGTTGCAATTCACCACCAGACAAATTCTGTACTTCTTGATCCATAATTTCCTCGATTTTCATCGGTTTCATAACGTCCGCAATAAATTGCGGATGTACGTAGGCGTCACGAATTTTGTCGTGCAACAAATGACGCACCAAGTTTTGGAACTTTGGTGAAATTTTCTGTGGCTTGTACGAAATATTCAAAACTGGTAGATCGACCTCATCGTCTGGTTGCAAATTACCAGCCAGCATTCTAATAAATGTCGTCTTGCCAGTACCGTTTTCCCCCAATAGCACAAGAATTTCCGAATCACTGAAATGACCTTGCTCCACGGTCAGTTCAAATTTACCCAATGTCTTTTTCATGGCAGGATACACATAGTGGTTCATACGTTTAATTTCTTCCTCAGTAGCCGATTCAGACACCTAGAATTTAACATTTCTTTTTATAACAAGGAATAACAGCCAATAATCAGTCGCATTTACCTTAAAAGTCAAAGACTCAGTACGGAAACGCATGTTTTCGGTAGGCACGAAACCGTCAAGGAAAATGTTAATGCCTTCACGCACTGAGAAAGGCATAGTAACCACGCCATAAACACCGGGTACACCGTACAGACAGCAAATGAAATCCGAAAGGTAATCCAAGACTGACAAATCGTGCTCCACCACAATAATGAACCTGCATTGTATATAATATATTAATATCTCTACTTTCACATGAAATACATATATATTTGTTTACTTTGTTGGATGCAATAAATGTCTGATGGTTAAAGCAGCGTTTAGACGTTGTTTGACATCCAAATAAGATGATGGTTCATCAAACATGAAAATATCACCATCCTGGATGCACACCATGGCAATCGCAAAACGTTGCAGTTCTCCACCAGATAACTGTGCTATATCACGATCTCGTATATGCAGCAAATCTAACATTTGACAAATTTCGTGTTGGTTTTTACGTTCATCTTTTTTGTCGAGTAGTTCCGCAACAGCACCACGTACCGCTTTAGGTATCTGATCAACATATTGCGGTTTCACAAGCGCTTTTAAATTGTCTTCTAATATTTTTGTGAAATAATTCTGCAATTCTGAACCACGGAAATAAGCGAGAATTTCCGTCCAGTCAGGTGGATCGCCATATCTTCCAAGATTAGGTTTTTGTTTGCCAGCGAGAATCTTTAAAGCAGTCGACTTGCCAATACCGTTTTGACCAACCAATCCAAGCACTTCGCCAGGTCGTGGGATTGGTAGACGATGAAGCTTGAAGGAATTTTTGCCGTAACGATGAGTTGTATGCTTTTCCAAATTGCTGGGTACATTAATAATGGTGATGGCCTCAAATGGACATTTCTGTAATAAATAAAATTTTAAGAAGTGTTGCAAAAATGAGAAATTGATAATTTTACCTTAACACAAATACCGCAACCGATACAAAGTTCTTCTGAAAGAGAAGCTATCTTGGATGTAGGCGTGACTTCAATGCAAAGCTTTCCCATACGCACGACAGGACATGATTTCTTGCATTCCTGACGGCAACGCTTTGGTTTGCATTTATCATCGCTAACTATAGCAATACGCGTCTGCTTATCCGTCTCTTCGTGATCTTTTCTGCGCGACATGCTAATAAAATAAGATATACACTTATTATAACAATTTGAAAAGTGAAAACGTGTTTTCTTCAAGTTAAATGCACATTGACAACGAAGCAATCTACTCTCACTTCTTCTGCCCGTCCCCCCACAAAATGTATGAATAACTATTGATACACGCGTATTTACAATTCAGCCTGGTTGGCATTGCATTCACAAGACAGACAGACACACCACTATCATGGTCAACTAAGGCACCCAAAATATAACCTCAATTTTATTTACTACACTGAATTATAGTTTATTCGATGTACAACACACATTAACTCTCTTATTTTCAGTTTATTTGTAAACTAATATCACTTATAAAATATTTACTTGTAATACCTTAAAGATTAAAAAATTTACTAAATACGGCGATCTAAACACCTCGCCAAGAAAATTTCAAAAGGGAATGTCAAAATGCAAATGTCATTTAAGAGAGCTGCATTACCCACACCTACTGGTCGTTATGGCAGTTATTTTAAATAATTCAATATATTAATATTATTATTTTTGCAAACTAAAATCTATATGTTCTCAAATAATCGAATTTATAAAAAGATTTACTGTAATAATTATTTTTCACAGAAATTTTAAATTTCATTAAAGTTTTGCAAAAATTAATGTGGAAATGCGCATGAAGCTTCGCTATGTGAAACACATGATTTGAAATGTTGTCAAAAATCGATGACGTTTTGACATTTGACATTACAGCCCACAATTGTATTTCGTTTTTATCATTCGAACCAAAATTAACACGTCTTAAAATTGTTATTTTAATTGAAAAAATGGTCGAAGAAACCCCTAATGCTGAAAATGTTGAGAAAAGTGAAGCAGAGCAGGCTCCTCCGCCACCGGAACCCGTTAAAGTGTTCACAGTAGAAAGTAAGAAACGAAAACTGCATTCCATCAGCCACTACCCTTAACCTAGAAATGCAAACTGCATTTTAATTTGAGTCGATACTTTCACTTATTTGTTGTGTAAAATATGTACGTTTTCGCATTATAGTTCTACATATGGTGAAAGATGCTCAACAACAACATGGTTTGAGACATGGTGACTATCAACGTTACCGTGGTTACTGCACCCGTCGCATTCGTCGTCTCAGGAAAGCCTTGAAGTATCCTCAGGGCGACAAGCGTCACTTCAAACGAAAAGATGTGACTTTGGCTCAGCTGACAGGAAAACGCGCAGATGAACGGTTCATACATATTCCTTTGATAAGCGCTGAACGTGCATGGGCGTATGCAATGCAGCTGAAACAAGAAGCAAACACGGAGCCAAGAAAACGTTTTCATTTGATAAACAAGCTTCGTAGAGCATGTTTCTATGCTTTACAATTACAAGAGTTGTGCAATGTAAGTTTGTTTGTTTATTTACTTTGTATAATTTTTCATATATAATTTTCATTAAAGTCTGAAGCATTTGACGCGCGCACTAAGTTGGAATGTGAAGCGTATGTTGCTTGGATGCATGGTTCACTGCACTTTGAATTGCAATTATGGGGTTCTGCTCTAGAGCATTTGAAACGAGCTCAAGTAGTTTACGAAAATTTGGCCAAGGCTTTGCCCGAGGATGAACAAGAACTATATCGAGCTAAAGTGAACGAATTCACGCCTAATCTTCGTTATTGTGCTTATAATATTGGTGGTGGTGGTGGAACCAATAAGATAGATGATTTGCTTGAATTACGTGCGCAAGGATTATTGGAGAATCTGGACCTCTTGGTTAGTCAAACCAAAGTGGAGAGTAGTGAAGGTTTGCAAACCATCGAATGGCGCAGTCGTAAGGTTACTGTACGTCCAGAAAAAGTTCGCCTCTTTTTGCTCAGTATACAAGAAGTCGATAAGTCGTTAGAAAAGACTACTAAATTAGACTCGAAGATCGAATTGATTGAACGTATTTTGATGGATTGCAAGGACGCTATACAAGCAGTTAAAGAAGAAATTAAACAAGATCCGAAATTGCGCTCACTAACCACAGGTCAGACTGTGACTGGAGTGCAATATCTACTGGCATATTTATCATATATACGGCACAGTCGCACTTTGCAACGCAATCTCTGTCTTGTAGAGCAGGTGAGTCTTGCAGAAAATATATCACAAACTAAATTGATAAATTACAATAATTTTATTACCCTCTAGGCTCAATCTAATTTCGATGATCCAAATCAAAAGTCACAAATTGTTGGCGAAGGCAAGCGTGTACGCTCTCAGGATCTCGCCCGTTTATACGAGATTATTTTGCAAAATGTAACTGAAATGCTACAAATTCAAGGTATGGAAGACGACGCTGCTTACCAAGCCGAAATGGAAAACTTGGCACTTACATTTAAAGCATTCCGTTGCTATTACATCGCACTAACACTAATTGATATGAAAAAGTGGAAAGAAGCTGTTGCTCTTTACGAACGTTCATCTAAATACGCCAATGAAGCACTAAGTGGTAAACTCAGTGATGAATTCAAGTTAACCGATGATTTGAAGAAACTCGTCTCGACCATTGACGGTTGTAAATTTTCTGCGCACGCATACAGTGTGCTCGAAAATGATATCTCCGACGATGCGGTTTCCACATCCAAGTCTCAAAAATCCACAAAACCACTATACGAGCGCTTGTCGCAGTACAAGGAAGACCAGTCTCTGCACACCAAAACGCCAAATGTGTTCAAGATGACACCCGAAATGGAGGCAATCGCATGCAAACCACTCTTCTTCGATTTGGCGATTGGGCATATTGAACTACCACCACTGGATGACAAATTGCAGTCGCCAGGCAACAAAGGCGCGTCGATTTCCGGTTTTGTGAAGGGATTTTTGGGTTGGGGTGGCAAGAAATGAGGCGCCTGCGGGGTAACAACATTTTTTTTAATGCAGCAAACATCATTCACCATCTACTTAGTTAATTTCGAAAACGAACGAAATATTTCATGCTTGTCCACACAGTTAGCGGAATTGAATTCAGAAGTAAAGTTGTGAACAAATTATAATTGAGAATTGCATTTCGTATATGGTGGAACAAGCCAATTGGGACAGTTAATTTTGAGTGCCGGTAATTGTTTTTTTTTTATAAATTGTTTTTATTTAATTTTTTGATTCTTTTTCGGAATCAACCATAAACTTTTTTAAAGTGAATTGTGAAATAAAACATTGGTTCTTATATATACACGGTATATTTAAAAAAATATATGCATTTTATTTCGCGACATTTTGGTAACCACTCTAATCACATGCCTTTGTCAGCTACTTAACGTAAATAATTGTTGCTAAATTTAACTAAATGCATATGTGCAAGTGTGCATTCAACTATTTTTCTAACCATGAACCAAAGTAGCCGTTTTGATGAAACTCCAGCGCAAGATCCTTTATTCTGGAATGATACTCGTCGGTTAATTTTTGTGTAACTTTTATTTCGTTGGCATTTGGTACGGCTTCACTGATGGCATCTAAATTTGGTATATTATTCGGATCGAATGTAACTGCAGGCAATACCCACATGGATATGGCTAAGCCGTACAGCGCATGTGCTGTGAACTCTTTAATAATATTTTCCAGTGAAAATGTCTCTCTAATTGAGGCTAAATGCTCACGAGAATCTAAGAGTTGTTCCAAACGAGTATGCAGCGCGTGGCGGTATGTTTCCAGCAAACGATTCGTATGTGCATCACGCAGTTCGCGTTTCGTGCTGGTAAACATAAAATGAAGGATGTCGAATATGAACGAAGTATAACGCATTGCCTGCAAGTAACAACAAAATATGCAACAAAAACAACAAGTGTTACAAGAAACACTTTGGTAGAATACTGCACCTGCAAATCGAAGAATTTCACCGCCTTCGGTGCTTGACCGGCGCTGCCATCCTCCATGTTGGACATAAACATGATGTTATTGACATACAAATCACCATGACACATTACACTAACACAATCGCTGGCATTTTTAATACTATGCATAATTTTCTGATACAACTCAGTTTTCAGTTGCTCTATCACACAGATTGAATCGGAAAGACTGCCATCAACGTTGGATTCGCGTAGACTTTTCAACGATTCCTCTATTGAAGACGTGAGTAAATTGCCATAAAAGCTTTCCGCTTCAGCACAATACACAATTTCATTAACTTTGCTATAGCGTTCGCGAAAATTGCTATCGTCCAAATGCTTAGCCGCTATTGATGTAGCATGTAACTTGGCGAGTTCCTGCAATGAGTGGGAACAAATTTTGTGTATAATTTTGTTAGGAGAGGTTTATACATGCACATATAACTTGCCTTCATCACTATTTCACAATGGTGTAGGTCGAAGGGCACCAAACGATTTGGCATGCGATAGCCGAGTCGCTTCAAATCCTCCAACGCTATGAGCTCGCCTTTCTTGTCCGTGCCGGCATAATAGCATTGTGGGAATACTGTGTCGCCGTTGATGAAATATTTCTCTAAGGCTGGTATCACATGTGTATAGGCGTTTATTTCGTTGTAAAATGCTTCGTCACAGCGAAACAGCAGGCGGCGCGATTGACTTAAAATTTGTCTTTTAACTATGAAACTAAAATGCGGTTCACCTGAAACATCAATTAAATACTTATTTAATGGAAATCTAGAGGAATGTAAAAATTTATTTAATTGAAATTTAGCAATATGATTAAAACTGAGTTCCGAAAGACTCATTTGAAGAAGGCACAATATTTTTGTTAATGTTTCTAAGACCACACATAAGTTTATTAGTATTTTTTCTTGCCATTTATGACCATTACCAATCTATTATCCAATATTAAACAATCCAAAAAATCAAATATTGAAAATATTTGCTTTTCTGCGAATCCGGATGTGAAGGCGACATGCACACTGATGCACAGCTGATTTTTGTTTACATATTTGCAAGAAACATAAATAAAACAGCAGCGAAACGAATAGTGCCTATCAAATGTATGTATGTGCTTTCATACACATGCACTTAAATATAAAATAAATAACATTTTTACGTTTGCGCAAATGACCTTCGTGAGCGAGATTAGAAATAAATTGGAGAGCATTCGTACGTGAAAGAGATGCGATGAGCGCACATTCAAAGTGAGAAGATTTTTCCGTTTAGATCGCGCAGATAGCATGGTGGGGGCGTTCTAGTGCACTTCTAACGTTTTCTTTTCCGTTCGTACGTGTATGTGAGACATCTGTGATAGCGCAGACGAGACGAGACGAATTGACGTTGCGCAAGGTCATTGCGTTAAATGCAAAATGCAAATTGGCGTTGTCTAGAGACAACAAATGAAGATAAAACTATTTTGTGAAGAATTTTATGTTCCAGGTGTTAAAATGTATAAAATAAAAAATTTTTTATATATGCATATAATATATTTACAAAAAAAAATTATAATTTTCCTTAGATTTTCTATTGGACATTATAAGCTGCGACGGATAGAGTAGCTACTCGGGTTACACAGAGTGCAATGTACATGTTTATCAAATGAAGTTTACATAATGCAATTATAATAAATATAATTGTGTATCAGTAAAAGTGTATAGTTAATTGCATTTTGCAATGTAAAAAATATATATAATTTTATTATGACACAACTAAGTAATTACGAATATCTTTAAATGAATGCCTAGTAAAATTTCTATTAATAACGTATTTATCGTGTTTATATTGGATAATGAAGTTATGTGAAATTTCATATACACTAATTTATTAGTAATTATACAATTAAGTCAAGCTAAAGTTGATTCTAGAAATAACTCAGTATTACCTAAAGAAATTATTCTCTTTATACAATAATAATCACTTCAAGGTATGGACCGATTTCATCCATTTCTGGTACTGAACGCCAATATGCTACGGAAACACCCCCATTTAAATTCAAATTGATCCTTCATCCTCAGTTTATATATAAAATAGAAAGGATCGAAGTAAGTATTTTGGTCGACAGCGGGCTTTACTAGCCCATATTCGTTTTGGTAAAGCAAATTACATAGGTATGGTAAAAACAATGTTTGCTCACGAATGCTCAAAAGTCTGCTAAGCAATTTCCGATATTTAATTGTTTTCTTTCAGCCAAAAAATCTATTCCCAAATAATTCGGAGGAAATAGTTGAGAATTCTTGGCTGGATATAATTCCGGGTCTGTTGTGGTTATTATGCGGATATTTATTTATTCTGTATATGAGGTTAGGAGAGGATACGGATCGAAAGTCAATGCATTACTTGATCCTAATATTTTTTATAAAGAAAATCTCTATTATTTTATGTTTCGAATAGTTTAGTTTAATTTAGATTTTCCAGCTTTTATCACTAAAAATTAGTAATTTTTTGTTTTTGGAATGTTCAAAATTTAGTTTCAGTAGTGAAGGCGTTGTGGTCAATTTGATATAAAATCACTAAACATTCTTTCAAGCAATTCCAAATACTTATATCACCTTTACGCTGCGCCACGCCGCTGTCAAATTCATGCGTGCTTACTTCTATACGTTTAACTACCGACATGTAATTGTCTCCCAGACTGCTGCCTGCCGAACAGCGCCAATATTTCACCTCGAAGGGTATCACTTTTCTTAAAGCCACATAATTGCACAAAGTTTCCACATCCTCGCCGTATTCATTGACTTCGTCCATTGTCACACACGCGTTTGCACATAAAATCCACCGGAAGTTCAACAAAAGGAGTAGGTACTTTATTCGAAATCAGTTTTACGTAGCTACCGTTACAACAGACGTACGAAACGTTCTTTGGCTTTCCACCGAATGTCAGCGTAGAAATCGAAGTGTTCCACAGCTTTCACTGCCGTTAAAAAGGTGATAAGACGTCGATTTCCGCAAAGCGCAGCGGAATGCACGAACACACGCACACGCATGCACATATGGGCGCACTCATGCGAACTGCTGCAGTTGTAAAATTCTAGCTGAGCTCATAGTTTTCATGGCAACATAATTAAAAATAAAAAAACACGAAAACAAATACAAATACAAAAAAAATCCAAAACTATGAGAAAACTCGTGCGATGATTTTCACTCATTTAAGGGACCAGCTAAACATGTACTTATGTACATATGGTATGTGCGATCTTCAGCACTGGTATTCTCACATGTGTTGGCATGTGCTGCAGTAAGCGTGCCACCACCGTACCGTTACTTTTGGTAGTAACCCGGTGACATAATTTTCACTTCACTTTTGTTTATCAACAATTCATTTTATTTAATTTTTGCGGTGACACAACTAAAACCACGCACGCTGCACTTATTCGTAACGGTGTAAACTGTAGTACAGCAAAAAAAAAAGAAAGCAATAATGAAATGCTCTAAAAATCTGCAAACATTCTGTTTGAGCCAAACGCCGAGTGAGAACTAAATTCTCAAGCGCCGGATGCGTGTGCGGCCAACTCGAGCCGCCTCGTGATGCAGTCACGCTAGGCAATAACTGTAAGTGCAAACACAAGTGTGCGTGAGTATGTATGTGTGTGTGTTCGTTTGAGTGTGTCGTTGACGGCGTCGGCGCCACTGCCGGGAAGGCAACTGCCTTGGCGCTAGCCTAAGTGCGACCGGTTCATATTTATTTTGCTTTGCATTTTTCCGAATGCAGTTTTCTGCTACATCTCTCGTGTGCAACGAAAGCATAGAACGAGCATGTGTTTGGTAAAGCCGGCAGCTTAGCTGCATAGGCACGACCAGAAGTGCACCCCAAAACAAATGTCAACTAGTTGCGATTGCACATTAGAGCTCAAGGACAACATGACGTATGAGTAATTTTGATAGTTTGCCAATGTCACCGTTAATGTACGCAGCTTATGAGCCTTTCAATTATTACACTGTGCAACAAAGTTGAATTTTGTCGAGAGTTTGAAAAAATTAAAACTTCTTATTCTTATTCTGAGAACTCTATTTGTTTATGATTTTAGAACTTTGAAGATTGTATTACTTACGTACAAATTATCTTCTTATCATATTATTATAAAGTAATTTCTTTAATTTTTGTGGGTAGCGTTTCTGTATCCAAATCCAAAATATCAAAAAATATTTATCATCTTATATCTGTTTTAAGTATAAAAATATAAATAAGAAATGCATTCTGTAATTCACTTTTATTTATTTATTTTTGTTGGAACAAATTACATTAATCAGATTTATGAGGAAAATTCAGAGATCGTTATACTCCAAACCGTTATCAATCTAGTGTTCTTATTATTGTAGTGACAGATAATATTCCTCAAAGAATTTTGAGTACAGCTGGCAGATTGATAGTCTTAACCGGAGATACATCCGGATGCCTTCCGGTTAAATCGACTGTCTGTGGTTGTAAGAGTCGTCTCTCCATAAGTAGACGGAGTACATTTGAAATATTATTGAAAAATATGAAACTAATTCGAGTAATTATCTAAGAGATATACCCTTTGGAAGTTCCGCCCATGAGGCCACGTCAGTATGAATGTAAAATTTTAAACGCGTTTTCTCAAAACTCAATTTTTCAGGTCGATGTTCACGATGTTCACGACATCTTTGAAATAACATTACCTACTCGATGAACGAAGGATTTGTTACGTTTATTATACTTTCGTAGCAACTTTTTTGTAGTTTTGTTCACATAACGGTTGGTTGTAAGTCCTAAATAGGGTTATATATATCAAAATTATCAGAGTGACGAGTAAAGTTCAAATCCAAATGTCCGTCCGCCCGTGCAAGCTGTAACTTGAGTAAAAATTGAGATATCTTGATGAAACTTGGAAGATGTATTTCTTGCACCATACGAATGTTGAGTTCGAAGATGGGCGTAATCGGACCACTGCCACGCCCACAACATAGCATTAACGAAAACATATGAAAAGCTATAACTAAGCCATAAACTAAGCTATTGAAGTAAAATTTGGTATGAACGATCGCACTATGAAGGGGCATATTTGGATGTAATTTTGCTGGAGAAGTGGGCGTGGCCCCGCCCCCTACTAAGTTTTTTGTACATATCTCGTAAACTACTTAAGCTATATTAACCAAACTTTCTAGAATCATTTCTTTTAGATACTACCTTACACAGTCCAAAAATGGAGGATATCGGATTATAACCACGCCCACCTCCCATACAAAGGTTATGTTGAAAACTACTAAAAATGCTTTAATTCAGTAAGGGTAAACACGAGAAACCTCAAATTTCATTATAAAGAAGGTACCCAAATTGGTATAAAAAATTTTAAGTGGGTGTGGCTCCGCTCACTTATGGGTGGAAAACCATATATCCGAAACTACTAGGCCAATTTCCATGAAATTCGGTTTATAATATCTTCCTAGCTTCCCAATGATATGTTGTGAAAATAGTCCAAATTTCACAGCCACGCCTACTTCCCATATACCGGAACTCTGAAGTCGGTCTGAATAGTTTACTTTACAATATATAAAGTTTGTACTAGTGAAGATATCGAAACATAACTTTGCAAAAATACTGTACTTAAAGAGTGGCATCGCCCTTCTAAAAATCGTCGAAATCGGTCAATAAGTTTTCAAGATCCTATATATCGGATATGAGGACCTCAGTACTTCTAACAAATTTTTTACCGAAAATATAGGTAAGTCTCTCATATATTTAGAAGGAAAATTAGTGAAATCGGGTCATAACTTCGCCTATTTTCCATATATTTAATATTAGGGTTTTTAAACTTTCATTGGACTTTATACCATATATATGCCGAATATGTGACTCTTTGTCAAATTGCGAGAGTATAAAATGTTCGATGACATCCGAAATCATTTGTTAAATATGCATCTCTGATATGCTGACATGTTTAAATGAAAAATATAATTGAATACATAAAAAATATAATAATACCCTTGTTTTTAGCCTCTGAAACCCACATAACCCCTCATAAATCTCAGTAATGATACCACAGATTGTTAGAATAATTATTGACATCCTGATATTACGGATGGAAAATATGCGAAATCGGTGAACAACCACACATATCCTCTATATAACACAATTTGGAATTTACAACTTATACAAATACTATAACGGACTATAACTTTTTAGATAGCGAAGATGAAAACTTCAGTGCCAATGGATAATTTTAACCGGAATTATCAGTAATGTGCTTCTGTGCTAAAAATGGGTTAAATCGGATCATTACTTCCCCTAGCTACTAAATATTAACATTCAGTGGGCTTCAGTTAATACATATGTAAGAAATCTTACCTTAAGTGAACGTAAAGCTTTGGATATAATGTAGCTTGGTGTTGAGAATTATTGAAATCGGTTCAGGAAATACCCCAGCCCCATATAACTTTCCAGATGTACGCTTAATTTCCGTATATCATGTATAATATTTTATGTCTATTATAATGGCTTTCTTCAAATATCGCAACTTCCAAAAATATAGAAAAAAATTGTTTTCTAAATTTTTCTTTCCATTAAAGTGATTTCACTGAACTGTGTGCACCATAATGCTAGACAACTGCACTTGAAATTCGTATGCATGTGTGTCCTTGAGATACTTGAAAACATACACAGTTATTGCACTTGGCTTACTTTTGTCGGTCGCCATAGATTCAGCAAAACGGCTGTTCGGTGGTGCATTTGTTTTCAACACCTCCTCTATTCTACATTTACTCGGCCGGCGCACTGTGCTATACACATACACTTATACACAGCTATATATACATATGTACATAGATTAGTGTAGATTTGTCTCCAACCGGTCATTCATGCATTTTCGTTTTGCACAAGCGCCGATAAATATGAGCATACATACATACATATATGTATATTGACCACACATGCATAAAAGCAACGTGTACGATAGTAAGTGCGAGTAGGAGTATATAAGTAAATACATGTAGATTTGTTGTTGTGAATATATTTGTTGTGGACTTAGATAAAATGCATGCATGTTTGGATTTTCAATGCGTAAGCAAATGCAAATGCAAAATGCAAAAAAAATTCAAAACATAAATAACCGAATAAACAGTTAGATGGGCATACCAGCATACCTAAATACACACCAACCTAAAGCACACGCATAGTGTGTACTCGTACATGCAAACGGTAAATTGGTCTGCTGCGTGCAATGCAACGCACGAGCGCACTTTTAAAAACGACATTCCGATTATTCAATGCCGAACATGCGACGACCAATGTCATTGCTAGCAACTCTGGAGCAAACGACAGTTTTTGCTTTAAACGCAGGCACACATATGTACATGCAGACGGACATTAAAGTGTATATGGAAGGTTGAATTGCATGTTGGTTCAGAATTAGCCGTCTTATTTGTCTCTTTTATATATACTAGAGTATATTCTAAAGTATTCATGACTTAATATAAGGATATTCAACTTTAAATGGTTACTAAGTTTGACTGTGTGGGTTAATTTCATAGTATATGTATGTACACCAATAGTTTCACTGCAGTAATAAACTGCTCATTTCACCTTGACCTTATGTTGTGCATTTGGTGGGTGGTTGCACTGGTTTAAGCAAGTTGTTGGCGCTGCAGAAATATAACGAGAGTTGTAAGAACCGGTGGCGTATGAGTAACCAGACTAAAGAATTTACATACTTAATGATAACACTATACAACACTCGGCTGGGTATTGGACAAAGCAATTTTTTACGGGAGATTGAGACGTAAGTAAAAAATTGCATTTTCCGATTTTCGAAATTACACTACAAAATCGGATTATGTGATTTCGAAGTTCGAAAAAAGAATTTTCTAAAAAATTATAATTATTAATTACACGATACAATTACTAAAAAATCCAAAATAGGTATTTTACTTACATTTGCCTCTTATTTTATGGTGTATAAAATTGTTTGCTCAAGACCGACTGCACACGAAGACCGTGGAGAGTCGATTCGGCGCCGTTCGCATCAATTCGGACTGACGTATGGAACGATTTGGCGCACAGAAAATATTGTTTGGCTTTTGAAAAGTTCCAAGAAGATCCAACGTCCTCGAGCCAAATTCTGTTCAGCGAAGATGCCCATTTTTGGCTCAATGGTTATGTAAAAAGCACAATTGCCGCATTTGGACCGAAGAGCTTAAAGAGATTCAAGAGTTGCCATTTCATCCAGAAAAAAACATAGGTTTGGTGTGGTTTGTGGGGCGGTGGAATCATCGGTCCATATTTCTTAAAAAATGATGCCGGTGAGAACGTAACTGTCAATGGCGACCGCATCAGTCAATGGATTTATTGAGAGAACACTGATAATTTCACGTTTTGGGCCGGTCAATTGGTCACCAATATCATGTGATATCACTTCGTTAGACGTTTTCCTTTGAGGATTTGAAAAGTGTAAAGTCTATGTGGACAATCCCAATTATATTCGGCCATGCAGCGAAATATCACGCGTGTCATTCGCCAGTTACCAGTCGAAATGCTGGACGAGTCATCGAATATTGGACTCAACAGATGGACCACCTGAGACGTAGCCGTGGCCAACATTTGAAAAACATAATCTTAAAAAAATGCCAAAGAATCTTCTTTCAAATGATAATAAACATTCCCCATTAAATTTAAATTGTCAGTGTATTTTTCTTTAAAGCAGTAGGGAACCTCTAAATGGATCATACTTTATAAGCACCTCTGAGAAGGTGCATGTTTCTATTAACTTTTTTATGAGCTCGTTGCCTCGATCGCTTCGTCGTAAATGGGCGACTTCGGTTTACAACTACGCCTATTTTCTTTATACCACAATTTTGAAATCCGAATCAGATGGTCACTTTACAATATATAAATTAAGCACCAGTGAAGATATCGGAACAAAACTCAAATTAATATCGATATCGGAACAAAAAACAAATACCGTATTTCTAGTGTGATATAGCTCGTATAAAAATCGCCGAAATCGGATTATAACTTTCCAAGGCCCCAGATATCGAACTTGAGGACCTCAGAGTTTGTGGCTAATTTTTTGCCGAAAATATCGGTAAATCGCTCAGATTTATAAAGTCACATTTATGCAGTTCGGCTGCATCCGAACTTTTTATTTTTGTATTCCACTCGTAGTGATTAAACTTTTGTTATTTACTTTAGTGTAAAACTATATGGCTTATTTTGAACCATACATTTTTTAGTATTTATAAGAATATTGATATGAAATTTGAGAATTGTTTTATTTCTACACGCAAAAAATTTCTGCCTAGCGTGAATCGCCGCAATATAAATTCCGTTGGTCATGCGAATTGCGCTCCCTTTCCCAGATGGGCGGAAGATGAAAAAAATAATTTTATCCCTAGATCTGGATTGACTGAAAAGTTCGTATGTTATCTATGTACACATGTATGTATATTAGATTGGTCTATTTAAAAATTGCAGTTGAGAGTGCAAGTAAAGTTCGTTTTTAGTAAAGAGAGAGTAGCATCTCTATAGTATACATATTTGTGACTGATTAACATTACTGAATAGAAATATATTAACCAATATACATATATGTATGTATAAAACCAACAGGAAGTATGTATGTATGTATATTCTAATAGTGAAGGAGTACAACAATGTTTGTGTGCAATCTTTATTAATGGTTCTGTCACAAAGCAAAATAAGTAGATGGGATTCAAATTAAAACTGTCAAGAGGATTTAAAAGGCATAAAATGATCAGTTGAAAGGCCAGTTAGATGTGAAAAACCTCCATTTCATTATAAACATTCTTCGAGCCTAAAAAATTAAAAGTAAAATTGTAAAGCAAAAGTTAAGATTTATATTATTAGGTCTTCAACTTTGCTTTTCTTTTTTAATTCCAAGAAAAGTGTGGCTGAGGCTCATCGACATTTGTAATATCGACATTTGTAACCGTTTATAAACAAAAAAACTTACATTTACAAAAAAACGGCGGAAGCGAAGTTGTAGACCTAATATATTACATTTTCTTTATCTCTGACTAGAACACACAGTATTGGTCTGTGTCGTCTAGAATGACCGACAGATTTTTTACAAGTAAGATTTAAGAAAAAATAATTTTACTTTCAATACACAAAAATGTTAAAAATTTGCATACGTGAATAGCAGCACATTAGTACATTGTTAGGTTAATAACTTGAAGACCTTGGCAATGATTTAAATTGAAGTTCGAATTCATGTCTGTAAGTATGTATGCACAAATAACATAAATGTGAGCACATGATCGTACGCTGGTACATTCATTCTTTAAAAGTATAATAGCAATACGTTAGATATATATATTTTTCATATAGTATATATGTACAAGTGGTTGTAAGCTAAATTGCTCGTAAAATACTTTAAAAGTTGCATATAGCAACAAAGTTCACAAAAGGTCGGCTCTTAAATGTAATTTGCTACGTGTTTATAAACAAAACAACGCGGCACACCCGCCTCAGCACATACACTCCTACATACAAACAAAAGCAATCAATTCACTTTGCACTGAAATGACCAACGGTACGACATAAAAGCGCGCCAGCGTACATTAACTTGTGTGTTGTGGACAACATAAAGTTCATGGGTAATCAAATATCATGAGATTATGTTCTTTAGTGGCTTTAATGCCACCGTTGTGTGTCTGGTTGTTGTTAAGAGTATATATGTATGTAAGTAATTTATGCCAGCGATCGGGCTCTTGCGAATTGTCTACAAATGTAATATGTGTTAACGCTTCCGTTATGTTATGTTTGTTGTAAATGTATTTATATCCGCAAATACTTCTTTATCAACTAACTCATTCAGTATTATGGCCACAGATGACTATGGCCGTCACGTTTTAGGTCAAATAATACTATAATTCTATTTGCGCATAGAAGGTTAGAATAATGAAATTTCGAGTAAATATATAATAATTAAATTAAATAAAAAAATTTGTTTACATATGTACTTATACTATTTTTTATAATAGTAGTACAGTTATATGCGGTATTTAGTAATACAATTAATATTTGATTGAAAAATCTTAAATTTCCCTTACTAATATTAACATCCATACATACTTTCAACGGTAGCAAAACTACGGCAACAAGTTTTAACTCAAAGTAGTTCAATGTTGAAAATCTCCAACATCTGATTATTCTTCAAATTATTTTTAAAACAATTGACATATAATAAAAAACGTTTTGGTGAAAATCTATAATTATTCTATTTAATAAAATTTTCATTTCTAAATTTATCATTTTTAACTGATACCGATTATAAATAACATATTGTGAAGATTACTCTCGACCCTGTGAACATTAAGACCGGTCACTCCAATAAGACTCAGTTAAAATTGAGTTATAACTTATGTTAGCTAAGATTTTAGACTATGATTACTTTCCCGTTTCTCTAACTAGTTTTGGACATAACAGTTTTCCTCCGTTTTGGCTGGGTTGGCTGGATCGTATCAGGTGATATTCTGAGATACATTTTAAATATTGTACATGGTATGTGAAAGCTTATGTAATTCCTGGATTGATTTTAAACATTTTCCATCAAGCTATTATATCTAAGATTTTACGTTCACTTAATTTTGTTATGAAATCTCACATATTAACCGATATATGCGGCATAAAGTCCAGCACAAGTTTGAAAAATCGTATATGAGATATATGGGGGCTAGAGAAAATATTGGTCTGATTTTGCCTTTCCTTTGAATTTCTTAAGAATATCAGAGAGATTTACATATATTTTCGTCAAAGAATTAGCTAGAAGCACTGAGGAGCTCAAGTTCTACGAGGGCTGCTATATATATTTCTGGCCTAGGCAACACTAAGTGTTGCCAGGTGCAATCTGACATTTCCATTTGAAAGTTTGACATTTTTTAGCATAACATCACTCAGAACGTTTTGTCATTTAATAGTGAATTGTTTTATTTACAGGGAATTAAAAAATTCATCTCGGCCAAAAAATGGAATTAACTCGTGAACATTTTCGTGCGATCATTTTTCACAACTTTCGACGTGGATTATCGCGACAAGAGTGCATCGATGAACTAAAATCTTTGTATGGCTATGAAGCACCATCCTATAGCACTGTGAAAAACTGGTACAACGAATTCAATCGTGGCCGACGCTCGCTCAAAGACGAATTCCGTGAAGGTCGGTCAAAAACAGCCGTTGTGCCAGAAAACATCGATGCGGTACGTGCACTGATAATGCAAGACCGTCATGTAACATACCTTCAGATAGAGGCATGCCTATGCATTTCTCCCACCAGCATACATTCGATATTGCATGAACACCTGTCCGTAAAAGAGGTTTGTTCTCGTTGGATCCCGCACAATTTGACAATCGCTCAAAAAAAAGGCTCAAAAAAAGTGCTTCGAAAATTGGTTTGAACGCATGCAAAAGTGTATAAATCTTGATGGAGAATATTTTGAAAAACAATAAAATCATTTTCGTTCATACATATTCCTATTTTCATTATTAGGCCAGAAATATACTTATATAGCAGCCCTCGTATATCTGTGGCTTTAAAAATGTGTAATCCGATTTTTAGACGGGCTATTTCAAACTAAATATGCAGTATTTGTGCCAAGTTTTGTTCCGATATTTTCACTGGTGCTTAATTTATAGATTGTAAAGTGAACGAATCAGTTGGACTTCAAAATTGTGGTATAGTGAATGTAATCATAGTTGTAATTCGATTTCGCCCATTTTCAAATATAATGTCAAGAAAATATTATGAATCGAATTTTTTTAAAATTGGTCACCTAGTTCCTGAAGTAAGATTTTTAACCCATAAGTGGGCGGCACCATTCATCCTATCGTGATTTTTTTACCAACCTTTATCCAGCCTCTCTAGAGCATCTTAACAATAAACTCTAGGGTTTCTGCTGTTTTTCCTTACTGAATTAAAGCACACTTAGTTGTTTTCAATACAGTAGATCTTCCTTTACTCGAATCACCATAACCAACAGAAAGACGTCAAATTAGAGAGACTTCCGAGTTACCAAAAGTAATTTGTATGAAATTTTACTCCTAATGCCAATTCAAGAGTTCGAGTTATGGAGAACTGCGAGTTATAGTAGTTAGAGTTGCATTTGTATAGGAGACAGGCGTGGTTATAATACGAAGTATAGTGTCTAATGGTATTGACTCCAGAAAATTGGGTTGATTAAACTTTATTAACTTATAAGATATACAAAAATACACATTGAATATTTTTGTTTCTTAGCACGAACGACATTCTAAATAAGTTTAAGAACACATTTGAAAAATGGGAGTGGTGATTAATTCAATTCAACTACTTATCTTACGTGTCAATAAGCACGTATACCAAAATTTATTACGATTATTTTAAGGTTTTACCTACCGTTAAGTGAATGGATGTTCTGTGCAACATATTGAGAAAAAAGGTATTCAAATTTAGTTTTCTGTTTCAGTTTCTGTTGAGAATGCTTGTATTCATTCATTTTTAGTTACACAATTATTGCGCGCAAACTCGCTAATCATACCACGGTTGACTAACAACTATCACGTAATATTGTATGCGTGCATAACAAATATGAGTCAAGGTCTTATTACTAGAGAATTGTAACTTTTTTCTTGTTGCACAAATGTATGCAATTGTAAAACTAAAATCAATCGATACGAATTGAGGATATGGTTGAACTTGAGCCATATATTTTTTCGCCAATTGACATCAGCGAGATTCGAAAATAATCACAGTAATTACTATGTGTGTTTTAGTTCTTATAAGCTTTGCTTAAGTCACATATATACTTACATATTAATTTATCGCAATTACGTATGAACACACGCATGAACACATACATACATATTTATGCAACTAATTGGCTCTAAATTTGTAACAGCTGCTGATCAGCTGCCCGCATTTAATTGCTCATACAAACTTTCAAATGCGACTTGGATCAATAGAATATAAACTAACCTTTGAAAAGGTCATATATCAAACAAATTCAGAGAAAGGAGTTATTTCGATAGACACCAAAAATGGCACACAAAATATGAAATATACTATCCACTGCAAAATGATTGCTCATTATTCACATAATATAATACAATTGTGTTCAACAAATCAAAAAAGTGGTAAATGAGCTCAAAATCATATGATTTTGCTTTAAGAATAAATTCAAGTTCAGCGAGAGCGCATAACTTGTTTAGTGTAAATAATTATGTTTGTAAACTGTAGACTCGTCTATTACTTGTTACCACCGCCAACAGTATTGTAGTTACAATTAAGATATAACCACGTTATATCCCTATTAGGCATTGCATACACTTCTCTGGGACGTCATCCACCAACTATAAGCTCTCACAAAATGCCAAAATCATTCATAACACCATCCGGTTATCGTCAGCTTACGCTACCGACAATTGCCGCCTCTGTTGCTACTGCTGCTCAGAGCACGATCGTCGCTGATCTTGCTTACCTCCGTAGTTTTTGTTGTGTTACTGCTGCTACTGCCTTCTGTTCATTGATCGTTGCACATGCGCATGCGCAAAAGCTTTCAATTTCAATCAGTTTTATTGTTTTTGTTATGTGTTATTACTCATGGTTGGCTCAGAGCGTAAAAATACTGTAATCGTATGCTAATAGCTCACGCCGATTCAGCGCATTGTGTGTGTTCTGATTGTACTTAACATTGCATAAATCTTTATTCGAAATTTTCTATTTTTTTGTTTTTCTATTTCTATTTGATTTTGATTTTGCTTTGCGCTCAATATTCCAAATCTTTCAACATAAAAGATCGCTTCGTAGTTATTCTAAAATCAGTTGCAGCTGAAACGTCGCTTATCTTGCGTCAACTATTCGTCTCTCTAATTGCGGATGTGTAAAAAATATAGTTTTTAAAATAAAACAAAAGAAATTACAAGAATATTTCCAAAATGATGTAAGTCATATAGTGAATGTGTGGAAAAAGGAAAAGGATATCTAATCAGAATTTACGAAAGTTTAATATTAAGAATTAAGAATGAAATACTAGATAAAGTGGCTTTATCAAAATTGTTCGAGTGTAAAAATGATATTTCAAAATAGAGCGTTAAAGAGTGATAAATCCTAAATATCGAATATAATTAATCACATGGAATATAAGGGTTAAACGAGTGGAATTGCATTAAAGTTTGTATTTGTGTTGAAAGTGAATTGATTTAAATTAGTAAATTTTCTATTTGGATACTTTGTATTGACATATAGTACGATACAGAAAGATCGTTTTCGGAGAGCTTCCCCACTGTTCAACTGATATAAAAAAGCTGCCAGAAAATGGAAACGATAAATATATTCAATCGTCTGTCATAAAACTTTTCCCTTAATAAGTAAGGTTAATGTGGCTGAAATATTACAGCAGCAGCAAAGTCAATATTTGTGACAGAGAATACCTTTTCATACAGTTTATCAGCAATTCAAATACTTGTTAGACATTCCATAACAATTTTGAAATGAAAATAATTTTGATAAAACTAAAGTTTTTACTATTATTCAACGATATTTTGATTTAATATTTTTTTAAATTTTTTTGCGAACGATTCTTAAGAGACTGTGCCTTTCTTGGGTAAAAATTTTTTCTGTTGGATGATGGATTCGCCAATGAACCATTTACGACTGTTAGCACCTTTAGGTCACTGGATCCTTTAGTAAACTTATGGATCCAACATCAGCAACATCTCTATGTTATTTTAGTTTGAACTAAAGTATTATCAAAAGTAGTCGAGTTTAGACTTCCATCATTTCCCTATCGACTGTCACTGATAATTGACAACCGTAGTTTAAAGTAGGTTTTATATGGCACACTAATCTAATGAATATAATATTGACAAGTAAGGAAGGGCTAAGTTCGGGTGTAACCGAACATTTTATACTCTCGCAATTTATTTATTTAACTTTATTTATATTATATAATACACAATTTGACCCAAATTTGAAAACCCGAATATTAGGTTAGAAGCACCGAGGTCCTCATGTTCGATATATGGGGCCTTGTCCTTGTCCTATGATCCGATTTCGGCGATTTTTAGAATGGGGCTGCCACACTATTAACATAGTATTTGTGCAAAGTTCTGCACCGATATCTTCACTAGTGCTTACTTTATATATTATAAAGTAAACGATTCAGTCTTCAAAGTTCTGTTATATAGGAAGTAGGCTTGGTTGTGAAGCGATTTGGCCTATTTTCACAACAAATCATTGGGATGTAAGGAAACTAGTACAAACCAAGTTTCATTGTAATCGGTCGAGTAGTTCCTGATATATAGTTTTTGACCTATAAGTGGGCGATGTCACGCCCATTTTCCATTTTATAAAAAAAACTGAGTGCAGCTTCCATATGCCATTTCTTATGTGAAATTTAGTGTTTCTGGCGTTTTTCGTTAGTGAGTTAACCCACTTTTAGTAATTTTCAACATAACCTTTGTATGGGGGGTGGGCGTGGTCATAATCCGATTTCCTCCAATTTTGGACTGTATAAGGTAGTACCTAAAAGAAACCACTCTAGAAAGTTTCCTTGATATAGCTTTATTAGTTTGCGAGATATGTACAAAAAACTTAGTAGGGGGCGGGGCCACTCCCACTTCCCCAAAAAAATTACATCCACATATGCCCCTTCATAGTGCGATCCTTCATACCAAATTTTACTTCCATAGCTTTATTTATAGCTTAGTTATTGCACTTTAAGTGTTTTCGGTTTTCGCCATTTTAAGGGCGTGGCAGTGATCCGACTACGCCCATTTTCGAACTTAACCTTCTTATGGTGCGAAGAAATACGTCTTCCAAGTTTCATCAAGATATATCAATTTTTACTCATGTTACAGCTTGCACGGACTAACGGACAGACAGACATCCGGATTTGAACTTTTTTCGCCACCCTGATCATGATATATAACACCCTATATCTAACTCGTTTAGTTTTAAGACTTACAACCAACCGTTATGTGAACAAAACTATAATACTCTCATAGCAACTTTGTTGCGAGAGTATAAAAATTAAATCACTTTATGTAAACAAATTTTCATTTATTTTCAGCAAAATGCATTCGGTCTTGCTTTGTGTCACCCTACTGACGATCTCATGCAGCGCTCAATTTTATTTCCATCAATCAGTGCCGCTACCTTATCAACAACCTCAATATCTACAATATACTACTTCACCACCAGATTTCAAACCAATATCCGAGCCCAATCAGGAGGGACCACCGCATCCTTCGGTTGTAGCCAATGCCGAGCGCGAGTCACATTTGCCACCCGAATTGTCGAAGAGCCGACGCTTTTATAGCAATCCCCACATAGCCGCGGCACTTGCCAAAGAATCACTACTGACACCTAAAGAGATGGCAGTGATCGATAGAGAAGCGGAAAAAATCGATCGCAGTCAGATTTATAAAATCTTCCACAATGCCGGTTGGGCGTGAGGAAGAGAAGTTGTAAATTAAATAACGTTTCGCTGAGTTTGGAACGAATTGCATTGTTCCAGTGTCCTGTTCTTGTTGTTAATTTCTTGCCAATTACTCTCATTCAATTAAGTTTAGTATGCTCAAATGTGGCTATAAGTTGTTGAAAAAAATATTTATTGTTGTTAGTATTAAGACATTACGGTATATATAACTTTTCAGAAATAATTGTTAATAAAATTTATAGAAAAATACTGTTGATGACTTATTGTATCGTATTGATGCATTTCTAATGAATATAATTATATTTATAATATTCAATAGAACACACGTGGTGCTATTTACTGTTCGTCAATGCGTATGAGTGATTTCGATGACACTTTCTTTTATTCTCGTAAAATCTTTAATCACTTTAACAGGTTTATATTTTCTACAACTGCACGGGGCCTGTAGAAAATAAGTAAATATCTTCGTTTGTTATAGGTTCTCAAATTAAGGTTATTAAATGAAATAAAACTTTTTCAAATAAATTTTTGTGAATTGAATATGGACAAATTTTGGAGATAACACTTTCAATATCGAGTGATCATCAAATTGAGATGTTTAAGACGTTCTTGGCCTTTCGTGTTTCTCAACTCATTTTTAATACGTTTTAACGTTGAAAAAGAACGTTCGAGAGATACAAGTGAATGTGCAAGGCAATTTCTATGTTTGCGAAACACGATTCTATGGAATTGTTTAATAAAAGTTTATAATAATCAATAATTGTCACTATTCCCGTTCCTAACATATTCATTGTTGAAACTAGTTCATATGCTTTATTACGGCACTCTTTTTTTCGTTATGGAGAACGTGTTCCAATACTTTCTTTATAGTAATAAAACCATATAAAAGCGCCATTGTAGCATCAAATTGAGCTGACCACACAATATCCGAGAAGCTTTTAAAAATCGGAATTTTTGAAGTATTATATAATACTTTACTGCTTTCGTAGAAAACAATGTATACAGTTTCGCAACGCAAAAGAAAGTTTCGCAAAGAAAAGTAGTTATTGCTACTGTACAGCAGTCTTCAGCTCATTTAGCAACAAAATTATATGAATGTGCCATACAGAAAAAAGCTACTTGGCTGTCCCCGGATCGAATCACTCGCAACCAGATCGACCATGTTGTGATCGATGGACGACATGTCTCCAGTGTTTTTGATGTGCGTACGCTTCTTGGTCCCAACATCGACTCGGACCACTATCTTGTAGCAGCTGGGATACGCACCCGCCTCTGTGTAGAAAAGCGCACACGTCAACAAACACAAGGAAGGTTCGACATCGAGAAGCTGCAATCACAACCGACAGCCGAACGATTTTCTACTCGACTTGCACTCCTGCTCTCTGAGAGCACTCATCAGCATCTCGGTATAAGGGTGCTGTGGGACGGCATATCAAACTCCTTATGTTCAGCTGCAACCGAAACCATTGGCTTTCGGAAAAGTCAAAAAAACAGCTGGTATGATGAGGATTGTCGCAGTGGAGAGAAAACAGACTGCCTACCTCGCAATGTTGCGATCGACCGCAACACGAGCGGGATGGGAAAGATACCGAGAGCTGAAGAGGGAAGCGAGTCGCATTTGCAGACAAAAAAAGAAAGAGGCCGAAATGCGTGAGTATGAAGAGCTTGACAAGCTGGCCGACAGGGGAAATGCTCGAAAATTTTACGAAAAGATCCGGCGACTAACTGAAGGTTTCAAGACCGGAGCACACTCCTGTAGGAGCCCCAGAGGTGATCTAGTTATTGATGACCAGAGTATACTGAGTTTGCGGAGGGACCACTTCTCCAGCCTGCTGAATGGCAGTGAAAGTACAACACCAGGAGATGGCGAATCCGATTCCCCAATCGACGACGATGGAGCAGATGTTCTATTGCCCGACCATGAAGAAATTCGAATAGCAATTACCCGCCTGAAGAACAATAAGGCGGCGGGGGCCGATGGATTACCGGCCGAGCTATTCAAATACGGCGGCGAAGAGCTGATAAGGTGCTTACATCAGCTTCTTTGCAGAATATGGTCGGAAGAAAGCATGCCTGACGATTGGAATCTCAGTGTACTCTGCCCAATACACAAAAAGGGAGACCCCACAAGTTGCGCCAAATACCGTGGGATAAGCCTCCTCAACATCGCGTATAAGGTTCTGTCGAGCGTACTGTGTGAAAGACTAAAGCCCACCGTCAACAAATTGATTGGACCTTATCAGTGTGGCTTTAGACCTGGAAAATCAACAACAGACCAGTTATTCACCATGCGCCAAATTTTGGAGAAAACCCGTGAAAATAGGATCGACAGACACCATCTCTTTGTCGACTTTAAAGCTGCTTTCGACAGCACGAAAAAGAGCTGCCTTTATGCCGAATCCCCGCAAAACTAATACGGCTGTGTAAGCTGACGTTGAGCAACACCAAAAGCTCCGTCAGGATCGGGAAGGACCTCTCCGAGCCGTTCGATACCAGACGAGGTTTCAGACAAGGTGACTCACTCTCGTGTGATTTTTTTAATCTGATGCTGGAGAAAATAATACGATCTGCAGAGCTAAATAGAGAACGTACAATCTTCTATAAGAGTGTACAGCTACTGGCGTACGCCGATGATATCGATATCATTGGAAACAACACACGCGCCGTTAGTTCTGCTTTTTCCAGACTGGATAAGGAAGCGAAGCGTATGGGTCTGATGGTGAACGAGGACAAGACGAAATATCTCCTGTCGTCAAACAAACAGTCAGCGCATTGGCGTCTTGGCTCCCACGTCACTGTTGACAGTCATAACTTTGAAGTTGTAGATAATTTCGTCTACCTGGGAACCAGCATTAACAGCAATAACAATGTCAGCCTGGAAATCAACGCAGAATCACTATTGCCAACAGGTGCTACTATGGACTAAGTAGGCAATTGAAAAGTAAAGTCCTCTCTCGACGAACAAAAACCAAACTCTACAAGTCTCTCATCATTCCCGTCCTACTTTACGGTGCAGAAGCGTGGACGATGCCAACATCTGATGAGACGGCACTAGGATTTTTCGAGAGAAAGGTTTTGCGGAAGATTTATAGTCCCTTAAACATTGGTAACGGCGAATACCGCAGTTATTCGACGACATAGACATAGCGGCTACGCTGGCTAGGTCATGTTGTTCGAATGGAGGAAAGTGCTCCAGCTCTGAAAGTATTCGATGCAGTATCCGCTGGTGGAAGCCGAGGAAGAGGGAGACCTCCACTTCGATGGAAGGACCAGGTGGAGAGGGACCTGGCTTCGCTTGGTATAACCAATTGGCGCCAAACTGCCAGAAGGAGGGAGACGTGGCGCGTTGTTTTGGACTCGGCTATAACCGCGTAAGCGGTGTCTACGCCAGTCAAGAAGAAGAATACAGAAAATATATTCTGCTTACTTATTTATTGCCTTGATTCATGCATGTATTCCCCCTCTCATCTTGCTGGCATTATTGTAGCTTTACCCACGACAATATTTGATATCAATGCCATATTCACTTAAGAAATCGAGTAAATGAGTAAAGAGGGCTCAAAGTCAGCGAGCAGGTAAGCGGTGTTTCGAAGACGTTTATAGATATATCACTCTATAGAGTGCTTCACTCAAGGACTGAAAACATTTGTTTTATAGATTAAATGTGGCAGTTCTTGAACGCCCTCGAGGGTTTGACTCTGGTTTGTACTTATTTATAGATCGTTAAAAAACCGAAACTACAAAATATTTTTTTTTCGACATTCGTTTCGAATTTTTATTCGTCAACTTATACATGGAGTTTAGAAACTTAAATAAGGATAGCGCAAATACGCTATCTGGCAATCATTAGTGTAACTTTTAAGTTAGCCCTTCAACCTTAGTGGAATCGGTTATAACTATATCATATATCTTAATAACGATAAAGAGTTAAAATACGCGTATTCAAATTGGATTAATATTATGTTTGTAAGCATAGTGTCCTTAATTAATGGCAACATCAACACTATAATAGCAACAACTATTGGCCACATCATGTTTTCCGATAGATAATCAGTGGGCTTAAGCGCGAACACGCTGTCGCCTTTGCTGATAGCTCGGCTCAACTTCGCCATTGTCTTCGTGCACGGGAATGGCATCAGGTAATGCGTAAACTAAATTGCCGTGCGTAGCGCTGCTTGGGTGATGGTACATAACTGGAACACGTACCATTTCAAATTGACGCAGTTGGCCATTGGGTGCAAAGTATGGCGCCTTGTTATATGCGGATGTTGGTGAGGCGCGTTCGTGCACCTGTATTTGATGATAGTTTGTGATCGGTTCATGTTCGACGACTTCGCGCACGGTTTGGAAAGGATGATTGACCACAATGCGACGTTTGTGAAAGCTTTCACTTGTTGCGGAGGCATCGTTGGGCGCTGGATTAGCGGAAATTACACGTGAGCCTGGTGGTGCTGATTGCCCACTTGTGTCTTTAGCATTCGTTTCAACAATTTCCGCATCGGAGGCCGCCGCTTTGACATTCTCTTTGCTGTTAGCGTTGGAGTTGCTGGTATCAATTAAGCGTTGAGACTTGATTTGTCTCCTGTTTTGGCGCTCTGCCACATACTGCACATTATCGTAGTCACTTGGTTGTGCATTTTCATAACGTGCATTTACCTTCTCAGCGCTGTGTACACAATCTGGCTGTGATTCGATATTTTCCGAACGTAAAGCGTCTTCTTGTTTAGCACCTTCATCGGCAGCCGCTTCGGTATTTACATTCACCACTTGTTCCACAACGGCTTGTTTAGCTTCGGGCTGACTAATTTTGGCGGTGCGACTACGTTCTTTAGGTGGGTTAATTGAAGACATAACTCGGATGGGCTCATCGGCTTCTTGTGGACCATATGGAACTTGTAATTGGATATGTGCAAGTGGACGTATCTCATCGGGCTTTGACATGATGTCTTCATTACTTTCCGCTACCTTTGCGGGTGCCTTTGATTCGGAGTCTGACTTATTTTGTGCAATGAGACGTGCATGTGACTCGGGTCCGCGATTATAGTGTACTGTTATGGTTCGTTCAGGGACATTCTCATTTGCGTTACGCTGATATGTCACATCTTCGGTAAGGCGTGCAGATTCGTTTGGATCGTATCGCATATGTGAGTAAGGTGCGCTGTATTCTACCGCTGCTGAGTCCACATCGCCATCGGGATCGTAACGTAATTGTTCGTAAGAGCGTTGTGGTGACACGTATTGCGGTTGTCGTCGTTCATTCTGTGTATAACGCTGTTGTGGGGCCACTGGACGACGCGCGGGTATAGCATATACAACTACACCGTCACGCTGACGATCCAAGAACGATTTAACTTCACTCACGCGTGCGGGTTCCTCTTCCAAGTGGGCTGGCTGCTGCTTAGCTGATGGTGCTTGCTTACGTTGTGCCTGTACAAGTACTGGACGTTCTTCAAATCGACTAGGGGCCAAATAAATGTTATGCTGAGAGGGTGGTATATTAATTGTGTGCTCATGCTTTATGATACGTGTCTGCGGTTCGGCTGTAATACGCTCACTCTTTGCCGGTTCCTCTTGTAGGCGTGCAGGTTTAGGGTCTTTAGCTGCACTATAGAAGTTACCTGTGATGTACTCACCCTTAAATTCATCGTTTTCGTTGTTAAAGTCGTTGGGCACCTTGGGAGATACATTTTGTTCTTCGTTTTTAGAGAATCTTGGTCGGTACACCTGCTCGCTTTGCTGCACTTCAACACGTGCTGGACGTTGATAATTGTTCTCGTCACGTCTAAATGTGTTGGGCGCAAAATTCCTGTTAGACACTTGACGCTGATTGTCGTGTGTGTCATCGGGTATGTAATAGTTTTTACCGCGTGAATTTTGCTCTCCAAGCCCAGCATCACTGGGAGCTTGGAGTTGTGCCTCCTCACCATATTGCTTCCGCAAATTAGCTTCCACAAAATCACGTTTGGCATTTTGATTGTTTGTTGGTGTAGCGGTAACTGTTGAGCCAATATGTGTACCACTAATCACAGGTGCGGGATTTTTTCTAGCAGCATTTGCATAAACTTGATTTGAGTTTGAGCGCACGCCGTTGTTATAAGAACCCGCGCTAGATGACTCGGTCTCAATGTCTGCATCGCTATTTATATTGTATTGTGCTGCAATGGCTGGATGAGGATGACCGAGTGGTAGTACCGTTTCACCTTTCGGAATCTTCGCAACTGGATGTTCCAATTCAACAACTATCGTGCCAGCCGGTTTAATCACAACTCGTTCTTCGATATCGTAGAATTCCTTTTGGATAGCTGGATGACGTACTTCGAATTTCTTCGCTTTCAGTGCAGGCTGGGCAATTTGTATAGTTTTAGTGACTACTGGACGTTGATACACATTTGGGTGTACAGGTAAGTAACCACCATTCGAATGATAATCGTTTTCTTGGTTGTGATAAAATCCATCATAACCACCTGCGGGCTCATCCACAGATGGTGGATATTCGTTTAGAAAACCACCTGCATCTCCTTGATCATAACTAAAGCTGGGTTGTCCGTAATCGGGCTTAGCATAGCTAGGAATTTGATCGTAATTTGGTGGACTATATCCGCCACCGCCAGCAACTCTAAACGTCACACCATGGGAACCGCCGCTAGCACCGCCGAAACTAGGACCGTATGAACCGCCAAGACTCACTTTGCCACCGTCACTACTACCACTATGTAGAGTATTAACCGTCTTTGTAGGCACAGTTGGAACAATAGCTGCGACTGGAACAGATGGAGCTGGTGCGTGTGCATGTACAGGTGCTGGCGCAGCTACAACTGGTTGTGCAGATACTGGTGCAGGTGAAATTTGGATCTTTGCGTCGGGCGCTGATTTTGACTGATCATCCGCAGACGCTGCGGCGGAAGTCTCTACAGCAGCGGGAAGTGCAACTTGCCTTTCGAAGGTGTGTTGTTGCTGTGAAGGTTTCGAATCGATAGCGACAAGTCGCGCAGGACCACCTGAAGATGAAGACGAGGATGAGTACTCATAACGTCCGGATGGAGAATGATCGGCGGTTTCAAATACCTAAAGAATTAAAGTGGCATGATTAGAGATAAGTAAGTGCGGAAGGGATAAGTTCAGAGCAGCCTTTTAATACATATCTGTATTTCAGTAAAAAATCTTAAACCTTAAATCTTAAAAACAACCGATATATAATTGGTAAAGTGTTTATTTTCACTTACAGTTTCTACAGTCGGGCCACTGTGATAGTTTTGTATATAACGTTCGAACTCCTGATTCTGTTTCTCCTGAGCATTAGCTTGGCGAAATTGACTCTGCCGATTCTGTTGACGTATATGTCCATAGAATCGTTGTTGTTGTTGCTTAAAGTCATTCGATTGTTCTGGATTTCGTTGAACTTGCTGAGCGGATTTTGAGTTGTCAACGAAGCTCGTCGCCTCTTCTTTTTTTTGCTCACCACTCATCTGAACCTTGTCTACATTAACACTTTCATCGGCTGTCCGTAACCTGGCGAAACGTTCCTCTCCACTTGGCTTCTTAGCTGGACCCGCTTTCAATTCCTCGGGAGCGGTACCCTCTAAATAGGTGACGTCAGCAGGATTCGTGGCCGGGTGTTGAGCAATCGAGATATTAACATGAGTTGCCGTAAAAGCTGTGCCAACGCACAGCAACAGCACGAAGACCGTTCTCATTATGTATATCCTTTATGTCGGCTAAACAAAAATTAACTGTTTTGGTTTTCGAATGCGTACGCGTTCACAATCGTTGACCGATGCGTTACCGATTTGTATTGCTGGTCACAGCTGAGTGAACTTCGAATGATTGGGCTGGCGCTGTTTTATACGCTATGCATCACGATGAGCTTGTAATAAAATGGACGGCCGATTGACAGTGTCACAGTGCGAGCGCTTGTTACAAGCCAAACTATTCGTAAGTACAAACTATTTTGGGCATTTTCAACGTGTCAATACACAAATTTGTTTGGAATTCAATTTAAATCGATTTTTAGAAAATCACTCTAAATCAAACATACATACATACCTACATACATATGTATATTTGCAACTTTGTAAGCGCGTAAGCAAAGCAGAAAAAACAATTGTTTACACTCGGCACATCACACTGTTGATCGCCAATAATCAATCGATTGATCTTTAGCGTTTACGTCTATCAAAGCAGCAGCCGAGTCATACACCGGCCGGCATATCGGCAACTGCACGATACTGATAGCAACAGACTGTGTATAATAAAAAATTGTGTATCAAACCCCGCGCCAGGGGATGTCGAACAACATAGCGGCGCACACGATCGCCGGCGACAACAATACCATACCCGTTGTTGCAATGATCATGCTGTTATTTACGTTATTCGCCGTCTATAGACATGCGCAGCATGATCGTGAAGAAATGCATTGTCTTTAACCCAGTTATGCGTTCGAGGTGTTCGTCGAGTGTGTCAGCAAATCAGAATGTCACCTTAAGCGCTACACAAGGAATCTCCAATGCTCCGAATTTGCTCACGCCCCAAAGCCGAAGCCCGAACACTTGCTCGCCGATGTAGGCGCATCGTTGCTGTCGAGATTGATTTACGAGTATGATGTGCTATTTCACATGAAATATATTATGCAATACGCATGTGCGTGCGCTTCTGCGCCACCTACTTTGCTGACACGCTCGTCGTAATGGAACACACACAGCGCTACAGAAATTCTAATTACTATTTTCGGCTTGCACAGTCGCTTGTCAATGTTGTAAGCGCCTTAACGGTGACAGAAGAAGCGTGAAAATTTACGAAAAGGGTAAAACCGCACCGGTTTGTGTCAAAACATCAAGCGGCAACAGCTTTGCTCCCAGAAATGGTGGCATGCATGCATATTTGGTTAATTGTCGGAAGGTCAATTTTTTGTTGCTATTGAGTTGAAAAACTTGCGATTTTTTTAGTAAACTTGGAAATATCCAAATTAGCAATTATTGTGAATTGTTGTGTTGATAATACATTGAACTAGAACTAGTTGGCGTGCGAACTTGCATTAAAAAAGTTTAAATTTTTTCAGACATTTTGAACTTTATTTAATATTTTGGTTTTATGGCTATAGCGATGTAAAATTTTCTTAACAATAAATTTCTTACATATATATTAGAACCGAGTTTTCTTCGCTTGCCCCGGTTTATTGTATTTTCCTGTAGGACTCTAAACTAGGCTAGATGTGCTAACACAAACACTACATCTATCATTGTAGATAAAGTTATGTTAAATATCTCATTTTTATTGCTGTACCTCATTTTTCAAAGTCATTGGAGTTCCTTTTTTAAATGATGTCCCAGATCTTCCAATAGCCTCTATCCTTTGCGAAAGACCGCCAGTTGTACAACTTATGTGTAGACAGGTCCCTAAGCACGTGATGCTTCCCTTGTCCTTGCTTCTTTTGTCCACCCATATGTATCAAATCGAAGGAGCTTCGTGCATACGTACGACACTGTCCAATTGCGCTTTCATTAGATTTGTATGCACCTCGCGGCTCAAAAGATCTTGCAGAGAACAATCCTTCCAAATGCTCCAAGTGCATTCTCATCTCTGACGGTAAACGTCCATATTTCTGCATCGTATAATAAAACGGGACAAATATTAATATTAATATCATCTGCGTAACCCAGTAGCATTATTCTTTTAGAATAGATAGTACCACTGCGGATCACTCTGAATGTGTCCTTTTTGGTTTCGTTATTTATTGAATACTATAAACAAATTATTAGTTGGACTATCGTGGTACATGCTTTCGCAGAGTTCCCAATTTCTGATACGTTTTGTTTAAATATCTGTTATTTACAAATTTTGAACTGAAAAAATTTTATGAGTTTAGTTTCCTTTTCAATCTGTGGTGATATCATTCAAATATCACGGCCCAAAGTTGGTTAAAATCAAGTTTCTCTCGTATATGGAATTTATCTTATCATCAGAACTTACTGTGTACTTGTGTACTGTACTTTTCGTTACATTTTGCTATTGGAGGCTAGTCGAAGATATTGATTATAAAACCTCATTAATTAATCGAGATATCAATATAATCTTCTTCTTCTTGACTGGCGTAGACACCGCTTACTCAGTTATAGCCGAGGCCACAACAGCGCGCCAAGCATCGCTCCTTTTGGCAGTTTGGTGCCAATTGGTAATACCAAGTGAAGCCAGGTCCTTCTCCACCTGAGTTTCCCTCTTCCTCGGCTTCCACCATAGGGTAGTGCATCGAACACTTTCAGAGCTGGAGCACTTTTGTCCATTCGAACAACATGACCTAGACAACGTAGCCGCTGGCTATGTTTAAAGGACCGTAAATCTTATCTCCTAGTGCCGTCTTATCGGATGTTGACATCGTCCACACTTCTGCACCATAAACGATGAATGATGACTTCCTTTTCATTGGAGGTTTTTTTAAGTCAACTAAGCTTAAAATGCCAGTATATGAGAAGTTGGGATGAATGAAATTATATCGAGGTGGAATAGGAAAAACAGCTCTCACTTTTAAGCAAGAGTTTATTCCACCATAAAATATTGCATCGACTATGTTGGTGGATGATTGGAGAAGGAGCATGGAGAAGGAAAATAACAGTTTCACCCAAATATAATGTTATTTTTAATACGAGTATATCAATTAATTGGTCCAAAATAATATAGGACATATTATTCACTCCATTGTTTTGAGTATTAATTTTATTTAATTGGATGGTAGTAATGATGATCTTCTTCTTCTTCTATGTAAAAAAAATTGGGCCCAGTTGCCACGTATTCCAATGATACCGTGAGATTCTACGTTACTCTTGAGAAGGCTACAGTTTGAAAACTGTATCGTTTCGCACTCATCTTTAGTATAAACCTGAAGACCAATAAATTTGCAGAGACAGGTTAACCTAGAATTATATTATAATTATAGTTTATTTTTCAATTAATTATGGAATCCCTAAAAAATTTCACTACATCACATGGTTTACTACAATATAGTTTAACATATACGGATGAGTATACCTTATCCATAACAACGTATGGCAACGGGTCCATACATATACATTTCTACAACATATTTTGTACATGATATGAATATAAGCACATCTTAATGTACCTTTAATGGCATTGTCCAAGCAATTACACATTTCATAGGATTTTATTTGTGTTATCTTATTCTTTTGAATTTAAATTTACGGTTTCGCAAATTATGCCAAAAATACACAAAATCAAAAATATCAAGAGGTGAACTAAAATTCGTTGTATTCCCCGTAGTAAATTACAGTAAGTTGATGCGAAAGGTTAATGTTCGTCACTTCTGTATACATACATTCATAATAATGTGCATATATGTATGTATGTATGTGTTGGAGTACGTGATGCACTTTTATATGCGACCACTGTTGCTGTTTTGAACTTGTATATATTCTGTGGCGCAAGCCAAACTATAAAACACACAGCCACGCACCTCGAAGACAAACATTACAATGCGATAATTTCGGAAATGTGTTTTGCATTTCAAATAGATCAGTGGCCGCAGTGTAGGGCTCTACACGCTAATGTAAAAACAAAATATTTTGTTTACTTTTTTTGTAATAATTTATTTTTATTTGCAATTCAACAAAATAAAAGTGAATGACAAACTTTTCTAAATCACTGGTTTAGACAATAATTATAGCGCACAAATAGCACAAAATAACACAAAACTAAATGTCTGCATTGGTTATATAGCACAGAGCACATAGAAATGTAGATTAATGCGTAATTTTTACTTATTTTAAATAAGTTGTATATGATTAACAATCAAGATTAATTTCGACAAAATCGATGTGAACTTAAAGTAACTTTTCGATATCTTTCGCAATGTCCATTGGATCGGTTGTGGGAGCATAACGGTCCACAGGTACACCATCCTTATTTACAAGGAATTTAGTGAAGTTCCACTTAATAGCACTGCCGAGTGTGCCACTTTGCTTGTGCTTCAAGAATTGGTAAAGTGGTGAGGCACCGGAGCCGTTTACGTCAACCTGAAAAACAGTAAGGGTTTCAATCAAAACAACGTTTGAATAAAAGGAAGGAAAAGGAAGAAGGAATTGAAGGAATACCGTACAATGAACTGACAATACTTTCAAGTTTTTCGAAATCTTATTGTTTATACATTCATATGTATATTTAATAAAATATTTACAAATCACAATTAACAAACTCAAATGCTATGTTTTGATATAAATCAGCTAAATATTATTTAAAATGGCTATAGATTTTCCTTGATGTGAAAAAGTAACATTTAAAACCAAAAATAATGGCAGACATACCTTTTGAAATACGTCGCCAATGTTAGCCTTGGCATCACGCAAGTGGCAGACCATAGCTTCACCGTCCGATTCCGGCATCTGCGAGTTGAATTGATTGCATGGGAAATTCAAAATGCGCAAACCTTGTGACTCATATTTCTCCAATAAAGTGGTTAACTTGGCGTAATTGTTCTTGGTTAAGCCACATTTCGAGGCGATGTTGACGACCAATACAACGTTGCCCTTGTATTTTTCCAAGGACACGTCATTACCATGCGTGTCTTTTACGGTGAATTCGTAAATTGTCTTAGCGCTTTTTGGATCTGGACCTGACATGTTGTTGCTGTCAATCTGAAATGATCGTTAAAGTAAGAGTAATAGCTGGAGTCAACCGTACTAAGGCACAGGCAAAACGAAACTATTATGAAAAACGTATGTGACAAAGCCTATTAGTATTAAACCGTTAGCAGCAAATCAGAATGTAGCAATTATTTCGTTATTGAGCACAAACAGACATACGTACATAAATACATATGTATAGACTTATCTAAGTACTAATATAGATACAAACATGCAAGCCCTGCGAAAGTAAACTAAGCACTACAAAGTCCGAACTAGACAAATATGTACATACATATGTATGTATAGTTCTGTAAGTTCTTGATCACAATATTGTGACTACTTGACTGTTGCACATGTACATTATGAAGCGTTAATATTTTATAAAGAGAATTAAAAATCAATTCAGTAAGTGTGGTGGTTGTTTATGGGTACTCAAGTCGACATGACAGGTGTTATTTTGAACACACATATACATATACATACAAACATGTATCTAAATGAATTAACACCCAATAAACACTCACGGTCTGTAAGGAAATAATTCAGAATAATATTCCCCCTTAAAAATAATTTTGATCTCAGATACATGAATATGCAGAAACGTATATATATATAATAAATAATTTTAAAGAATAGTTTTTGGAAATGGAATAGTTTTTCAAAAGGTCATATTTTTTCAGTTTATAATTTAAATATTATTCCTAAACGAATTTTTGTTGCAATCTTAAATACGAAATTTCTATATTTTTGGTTTACTAGGTGTTTTCGAGCGCGTGGTAGTAGTGATAGTAGTTAAAAATTTTAAACAATGTATGAATATTTGTAACTGTACATATTTCAGTTTCAGATGCGCACAGTACATTTTGTTTGTGTTTTTGAACGATTACTCACATCATCGACCTCTGGACGGTGACCACCGGTAGACGATGATGGGGCATTTTCTGATTTTGCAAGTTGTGAGGCAGCGGCGCAACTAACTCCAGTAATCGGCAACAACACTACACATAGCCGTTTATTATTTGGCAAACTGCATGTATTAAATGGTGTTATAGATTGCTGATTTAAGCTAAACTGACTGTAACTACGTTGCACTTGACGCAGTTGTTGTTGTTGTAGTTGAAGTCTTGCAGAGTGCAAAAACTTGAGAGAAATGACCGATTGACCAATTTTATGCAATTTGTTGTAAGACATTGCTACTGCAAATGCAAAAAGATATAATTACTTATTAAATTTTCTTTGCTTTAATCATAATCACAATACATTGTGACTTTTAACTCTGCATTGCACCTAAGAGAATTACTTAGACCGGTGAAAGTAAAAGTAGCCTTCACATTTTCTCCATGCCGGTTATATTGCTATGGACAGAAGTTGTTGTTTTCACAGTCATAACAACTTATCGATTATTAGTGTACTCAAAAATAAGCAAATTCATGGTCGCCAAATGATTAGGAGCTTGATAAAATTTTGAAAAACACTGACGTATGTATATGTAATACGTACATATATACATATGTACATATGTATTCTAATAATAGTTTCATTCTCAAGCTGTTGACTGATAAGGAATAAAGATATACATATGTATAAAATTGTACATATATATTTCTATATATATATATGTATCAAAAGAGCTATGCGGATTTTAAAAATGTTCCAAAAAATCACAATGATAAATAGTTATATGAATTATTAAAAATAAATTATCAATTTGTCAAAACATAGCATACGTCAAATTAATGAAGAAACGGATTTAATAAAAAAAAAAATATAAAGAATATGCCAAAAATTGTGAAATTTCATCTAAAAATAAACTAAGACAATAGTACAATTAATTGACCGATAAGACACTTTTTTACTCTTTGGGTAATAATAGTATTTTAATAATTAATAAATAAATAAATTTTTGTTTTATCAATACCATTGTATGCGAATTATGCGTAGATTTTTCCTCATTGAGCTTATGAGAGGATGTGACCTTGAGCTCTTTTTTTTTTAAATATCGTTGTCTTATAGTTAATAATTTACGATTTATGTATTTTTCAACCAACAGTAGAATTCAGAACAAATTTGAATATTAAAATGTACTATAATTTGTGTCAATACCATTATATTAATATGATTTCCATATAACATGCATTATAGATATTGCTCAATGTTCGTTTAGAACTGAGCAGAACATATACATATATTTCCCCTTAAAATTTTTTAAACCATTGCTTATTCCTTTAGATATATTACCAACAGAAAATTGGTTTATATGCAGGCATATTTTTATAAAATTAGGCATTCGGCATAAATATTATAGGTTTTTCATTTTGATCATATTTAAACTAGCAAATATTTTGGATTTAAAGAAAATATGGTCCCTTATATGTACATATATTATATGTAGCACCACATAGAATGACGAAGCACTTTATGTTTGCAAGCAGACTTGGTCATAAAATATATATTATATAGCTTTGCATTACCGATTTATTGATATGTCCTAGTTCTTAATGCTTCAAACGGTTAGACTTTTAATATTTACTATAACTTCTGAATGTGATTTATTCATTTACTTGTACGTGATGGTTGTAGTAGTAATAAGTCCCGAGTGCGGTGACAAACGCTCCAATAAAAAAGTGCAGCAAAGTAGCCATGAGAATTGTGAAATGTGTAGTAAATATGTACTCACTTCTGCGTTAAACAAAAAAAGATAATTTATTTATACTATCGACTAAGAAAATTATAAGTGTTATCTATAAACAAAAGCACACCTAAATTCTGTATAATATAGTTATTTTTCGTTTGTCCGGTACAAAGTTCACATTCATTACCATTTTATATATATATGAATGCATATGTTTAATTATTTTTATGCGAATAATACTTTCACAACCGGCATAAATATTGAAATTATAGTGATTACGTATATCTACAGAAGTAAAATCAAATAGATTACTTACGATTTTTATCTCCAATAAAGAATTAATATATAACCGGCTTTAAAAACAATATTTTTTACTTTAAAACCCAAATTGTGTTTGGCCTTGTCATTGTTACATCAGCTGATATTGAGATCCACAACAGAGTTGCATTAGAAAACAATACTTTTTTGGTTAATTTGGAAATTAATTTATGACGATACGTCCATTATATTGCGGACAAACTGGAGATTGGAATGAAATGGTGCAGTTTCTTCTGATTAACCTAACAACACACACATTTTTAATGTCCCGTTAACTTATTTTCACTTTTCATTTAAATTAACTTTATAAAAAAATGGGCAATATTTTACCCGTAATTTTTGTAAAGACTGTATACACTGTATTGTGGAAAGTATCGATTGTCAAAGAAAATTTTCCGTCATACAGACAAAAATTGTCTGGGAAAGGAAATTTATTTTTGTATTATTCCAAAAGGAATGCAATAAAATCTTCAAAAAAATAATAACTCATAAGTTTGGAGAAATAACAGGATTAGTAATTTGCAATGTTGGAAGAAAGATCTTAGGCGGACTCCTTCGAGGAATTTGTGTAAAGCAAAAGCTTAACTAAAGAGAACTCAGCTAGTATTTAAACAACAACAACGCTTTATGTTCTCGTATTGACAATACAATTTGGAAATAATTAAAAGTTTGCTGTAAATACAGAAAAAAAAGTTATTTAGTTAGTCTTAATAATGTGCTTATTAATTTCAGATAAATTTTAATTCTATCATTCTGCTTCATCTGCATTCTGGTAGCCAATCGAGCGGTATTTTTGTCAGAGGTGCAACGACGTTGCTAAGAAATTTTTCCAAATGATGTTGTCATCTATAAATAACTCTTTCGAGCAGGACACGCATGATGTTGATGGAAATTGTGATGGGCCTGATTTGGATTTTGTTTATGCTGATGTTGATACTTATCAAAACGAAATTGCAGAGCTCTACAGTTACACAGAATTTAATGAGCTCCAACAAAATGTTAAAGCATTCGAAGATCAAATGGAAATGTATGATTTGCCACCTAATTGGCAAAAACAAGACAACTCATCACAGCGCAGTATTATAATGAAGTTGATCGATCAACTGGAAGTTTCAAGTCGAGCGTTTCGAATGCAGGCAGCGCGTTGCATACTCTATTTGGCACAAGGATGTTGGGCTGAAGTTCAGTCTGATGAAGAACAACATCAGATCACAAGAGACAACGTGATTGTATTATATGAGTTGGGAGTTTTTTCATCTTTTATAGATCTACTTAACATGGAAATAGAGAGCGCTTGCTCTCCTGATATTGTTGCTGTTAAAATCACGAATGTTACTTTGGTAGACTCGACCGACTTGCGAGTAATACTTTCGGTATTGTATATAATTGCGGAAACCATACGAGATGAGTATGATAAGGGAAGCGAGGATTATAAAAATATTGCCGAAGCCTTCATACAAGAAATAAATAGCCCACTACCTGATGGCGAATTGCTTGCTGTTAAACTTTTAGGCATGATAACTCGTTTTTGTAGTGGCGCCGCACCCCACTTTCCCATGAAAAAAGTTGTGTTACTGTTGTGGAAAATAACATTGCTGGGCTTAGGTGGTATGGAGAAGTTGAAAAACCTCAAAAATGAATATCGCGTCAAGGCAGGGCTTGAGCCTGTTACTGAGGATACACTGGAAGTCACGAAAAATATGCGCGCCAGCTCACCACCAGCGACTGCTACAGACATTTTGGATAACCAAAATCCCAAACGAAATGCATTCAGGTTAGATGTGATTTCATTAAATTATTTTATTCGTTATTAACTTCCGATTTTCAGGCGATCTTTGATGAAGCAACGTTTTCTGGATGAGCAAGAGCAAATGGACATGGAACTAACAGCTGGTAATGAAAGTACACCACCGAGCAATAATGGTGGAAATGGAAATCAAGAAGAAGACATTTCCCAGTTCTATCGTCAGTTCGATGATCCATCTTCAAACACTGCGAACCCTAATAATCAGCCGAGCTTCTCACAGCCACCACCAGTACTACCTGTACAGGTAACAACACGTTTGCCATGGACACCGAAAGTAAGGCAAAAGGATATTGATCAATTCTTGGATATATCGCGAAATAAATTTATTGGTTACTCGTTGATTGATGATCACGAGAGTCTTGCCGGACTGCCACAACCAATACATGAGGGTGTTCAGACTTTGCGACGTCACATGTATGTGAGTCTCGCTGATGTGCAAATAAAGAAGGAAGAAGAAATCGCACGAAACCCGATCTCTACACAAGAGGACGAAATTCCATTAAATCCCGCCGAAGTACTTTATCAGGCAATACTGCCTAATCTGCCGCAATACATGATAGCCCTCTTGAAAGTTTTATTGGCTGCGTCGCCCACTTCGAAATCGAAAACGGAAAGCATTAATATAATGGCTGACGTCTTACCGAAGAAAATGCCAATAACAGACTCGCAGAAACTAACTGTTGACATGAGTAGACATAAGGAGATAATTGTTAAAGCAGTGTCCGCTATCATTTTGCTGTATCTGAAGCATTTCAAAATTAATCACATATACCAATTCGAATTTATGTCACAGCATCTTGTATTCGCCAATTGTATACCTCTGGTGCTGAAGTTCTTCAATCAAACAATCACCGAATATGTGGGCATGAAAAACACCATACCACTCTTGGATTTCCCTTCCTGTGTAATTGGGGAACAGCCAGATCTTTCGGGCGAAAGCTTTGTGTATAGCGGTGAAACCGCCGACAAGCCATACTATTCGTGGCGTAACGTTTTCTCCTGCATCAATCTCTTACGCATACTTAATAAGTTAATTAAGTGGAAACACTCGCGCGTTATGATGTTAGTCGTCTTCAAATCGGCTCCTATACTCAAAAAAACACTCAAGGTGCGCCATGCCATGATGCAGTTATATGTATTGAAGCTGCTGAAAATGCAAACCAAATATCTCGGACGCCAATGGCGCAAATCGAACATGAAGACAATGAGTGCCATTTATGCAAAGGTAAGACATCGTCTCAACGATGATTGGGCCTTTGGAAATGACTTGGAGTCGCGTCCATGGGATTTTCAGGCTGAGGAGTGTACGCTGCGTGCCTGCGTAGATCGTTTCAATTTGCGGCGCTATCCGGAAGCTACGCAGAAATGTGGTGCTGGTGGCAATAATGGTAATTCCGGCAATTCAGATAATTCAGCGGGAAATATAGCGGGCGCAGGAGGCGGTAATAATATGGGTGGTGGTGGAAATGAGGCAAATGGCTTCGGCAGTGGCGGTACGGGCGGTGGTGGCAACGGACACACACAGCTAAATGATTATGGTGTCGAAGGCGGTTTTCCCAGCGACGAAATACTGTCACACTCAGATTTTGCATTCTTCGGACACTCGGGCTGGTGGGATCGCAAAGTAGAATTGACCGACTACTTCAAGGAAAACTATTCGATATGGTTAGAAGAGGAAGTTTACAACAATCAAATCGACTGGGATGCGTTGTAAGTGGAAAGCAAACTGACACTTCTCGTCATACATGCAAGCAGTGTGCGGAGTAAAAACTGAAATTATTGACTAATACATAAAGCTTAACTACTAGAATACACACAGATACATAGTTAAACATAAGTGCACGTCGAAATCGAATACTTACAAACATAATTTTGTCATAGCGAGTTATAAACGTACATTTGTAAATCGTGAAAGTGTTGAAAATTTGAATCTGAATCTGAAAAATCCACAATTCAATTGCAAAAATAATCATAACAAACGCAAAATAATTGCTAGTTTTTACTGCATTAGAAATAAAATGGAAAAGCAATTACGCCTAATACAAGTATTGGCTACGTCACCATTTTCATCGTCATCCAAGTCGTGTTGTTTTGCAGTCGCTTTTTGACCAAGTAATTGGTGTTTATACAGCTTATGCGCAAGACTCGCATATAAAACTACATTACATGATTATACACTCATGCATACATCTACATACAAACATATATACAATAATTGTTATAAAGCATACTAGCACTAGAAACTTAACTGAATAATTAACAAAATGTTTGTATTTAAGTCGTAGTCACCCCACTCAGCATACATAAATATGTATGTAAACTGAAAACAATTAATTTAGTAGATTCTAAATATACATACATACATACATTAGTAAGGGCATGCATTGAAATTGAATACCATTGTAGTATGATCACTTTATACAAATATAATAACAAAAAAAATCGTATGATAGCAAGTTTAAACAAATATATATATATATACAATTATAACCAATTTCGCAATGTATTGGATAATAATTACAAGTGTAGCAAACCAATAAAAATATGAAATATTTATAATTCAGACGAGATTAATAAACAGAACATTATTAGAGACAAATACGTAAGTGTTATATTACGAAATTCAAGTTGGCGGGCTTATATGCGCAGAGATAAGGTAAATATGGAAAAAAGAGAAATATTTAAGTGGAATTTGTATAAGTACCGGCTTCATCCACACAACTGCAAAAAAAAAAAAAATTCAATACGCACAATAGCTATAATTCGCAGCGATTAAGTGTTCTTGATTAGATAAATATAATAATAAAAAAAAACAAATCGATTTTTGTTATATCCACTATAATATAATTTTTTATTCACATATCTTTTCAATAATTTATAGTTTATTTACATAGATCAGAATTATTTAATATTTTTGTACGCAAAATTACATAGTGAGTACAAGGTACGATGGTTCATCTTTAATATACATACATATACAATCCGTATAAATCTGGGAGTTTTTACAATTTGTATATTCAAAAAGCCTGCAACTTTATTAAAACTAGAAACTGGTCGCTCATTTCTTAAACAACATGCTTACATTGTAAAATTTCGGTGCATTAGTAATAGTAATAAATTAATGTAAATTTTAGAAAATTTTTACAATTGTAATAAGCTTTTATACTAGAGAATTTCAAAATAAATTCCCCCCCATTAGTTTACTGTTGTTCCATAGGGCTGGTTTTGGACACATTACCACTAATGCCGGCTACTAAACGTGTACTACTGCTAGCACAACTCTCATTACCCATGTGGCCACTTGCCAAACAACTCGGTATGCCTAGCAGCTTTTGTGGTGGCGGACAGGCTACATCACAGCGTTCCTCAAAGTAGTTGGCTATCTTTTGCAGCGCAAATTTGAAAATGCGTTCTTTGCTTAATTCACCATTTAGGAAGGTAATATCCTGTCGATCGCGGATCTCGTTGAAATTCTTCTCATAATGTGGCCATACACATATTTCAAAATATCCCGTCACATCAGGTGGATCATAAGTGCGTTTCTGACGACGTTCATAGCATTTTTCATAGGGCAAATGAAAATGGAATTTAATATTACATAATGTTAACAATTCCGGCTGATTGAATATGGTAAAGCCTTCTATGATAAGCAGATTGATTTTGTTGTCACGCATATGCGCCAATTGTGAATTAATACGCATAATGTGGGAAGAATGTGCGGCATTAGCATTTAAATTAATGTGTCCATGATGTTGATGTTGTTGGCAATGATGATGTTGATATTGGTTGTGTTGATATTGTGGTTGATTTTGATGTCGCGCTGTCAAGCCACATTGATTAACTTTATAGTTATTTGGATGGTACATATGTTGCGTAACTGGTTGCCCATAATGCTCGAAGTTCGTCGACATGGACATTTCGTTTATATAATCAACATATTCCATTGGATCAGTAGCCAAATTACGTCCTTTCATTGTCCATGCTATGTCGGAGAGCATCTGTTTCATATCGAGTGAGCTTAACAGCTCGAAGTTTATCACGTTCAACTTTTCATTCCACTTGTGTCGTAAATCGAAGACTGGCAGGAAGTAATCATCTTGCGATATAAGTTGTACATCACCGACAATGTAGGGGGTATTCCACAGAGAACCACCGCGTGACTGTTGAAAGTAGTCCCGCAAGCGATGAGCCAAGGTTGTTTTACCACCACATGTTACACCTGAAACACCTATTACTAGCCACGACGGCATTATGGTTGCACGTTCGCACTATAGCAGTTCAATACACTAACTGCAGGTATTTGTCGAAACTTTAAGTATGCAATTTGCGCTGATAAAGTCCGATCGAGAAGTAGTGTGCCAATGTTAGATAACCTTATGAACCAGCCACGCGGTTCACAATTATTTGCTATTCACTGTTTGTTTATTTTTATTTTAATTTACGAGTTAACAGCAGCTAATGACGCACGATTTAAAATAGTTTTCCTATCCCAAATATGATCCCAAATGTGATACAGCGTGTAAATTGATATTCCACCAAGAAATATCACTCCAAAAGCAGCGGGAAATATGAATGCATATTCAAGTGGCGGAAATAACGAATGTATGAAGTTACCTATAAATAGCGCAATAAAATAATAAAACTTTATATTGATACAATAAAAGTTGTAATATGTTCATAATATGTTAATTTAGAAAAGAAATACACTTTAAATGGAGTTTTTATGCATGCATCTGTTTTGCTTTTATCGAATTAAAGTGTTCACATTCCATACATATGCTCACTGACATCAGTTCACATCAATTGGAATACAAAAGGACCGCCTAGGCCTTTAGTTATCACATAAAAATCGTTATCACTGCCATCACTCCGCTCACCTTCGTCAATTAACATAAACGGCAATATGGATACCCAAAAGAAATAGTAGAGAAATAATGTGAGTGCAACGACGACCACAATTTTTCCAACCTGCGAATTCGAAGCCATTAACAATGGTATTGCTGCTGCGTCACAAATAAAATGTGCGTGTTGTATATTCGCTTAATAATTTGTGGGTGGTTGGAGGCGGGTGTGCATGTGTAAACACTTGTAGAAAGCACACTTTGCAAAGGTATTCTAACATAAACAACACTTTCAAATGTTTTTTGGTAACCTGCTAGACGCAATAAGTTGTTTAAACGTATAAAAACTGTGATATGGAAGTTACAGTGTACTTAAATTAATATGAAACAGCAAAGTTCATTTCCACAATCCATATTTTTTAATAAACATTACCCTCTCACACACCCAATGGTAGAACTTGAAATGTTTTTGTTTGTTTTTATTAAAGTCAGAGTTGACTTTTAACGCATTTGATACAATTGAAAGGGGTGGCATAACAGTAAAACAATAGTTTGAATATTTTCTTCTTTTCTTATTACTTAGATATTCAAAATAAACAACTTTTAGCAAAATTAAATACTTTAATATTTCTGAATGTCATTAATAATTATGTATAATAAGTTTATTAGAAAAGTTCATTGTAAATTATCAATCATAACTACTCAAACATAACTACCCAAATAAGCTAAAGAAAACAAATAATGGCAACCCATTTTGGTCAGCTGTTTCCTTCCTAATGAACCATTCACAAAAAGTGTTACAATTATGGTGAATAGTGTTAATATCTGGAAGTTGAGAGCGGAAGAGGAAGCAAAATAACGAAATTATACTATATTTACTTACACGAATCGATTTAATTAATATTATAATTAAGTATACCAATATTTAGTTATATATACACATATTAATGATTATCTGTATATCCTTTATAGAATTGTAAACTATGCCTTTGATAATGTTGGTTGTTTTTTGGTAAAGTTTTTTGGAGTGTTCTAAGCAATATTGACTGGAAAAATGCAAGGTGAAGACGTCCTATTGCCACATATCCCATTGAACCCGACAGATATGTATGTCATTCGAATTCAAACGTTTGCAGTTCCCGGTAAATTTTATTTGTTTTTGAAAACTTTATATTTGAGGGCTATATTCAACCAATTATAATATATATAACCGTGCTACATAGATATGGATGAAAATGGAACATATTATTACTATCCTCCATGAAATAAAGAATAAAAATAAATAAATTGGCTGCATTTAAATGGTATGTAGAACAATCACACGGCGTCTGCAGCCGAGCTTAGTCATTCCTTTCAGATTTACACCATTATGTTAAGTTTGGAATTTCATCAGTATTTCGGTTAATCTCGATGTGATGAATTTCTAAATTCGATGAAACTCTTTTTTAATACTGACCGAAGTTTAATGTGGCATTTCCGGCATTTGACGGCGGATTTCTTTAATCATCAAATGCAGTTCTGCAAAAGCAAACGCCAAAGGAAATACCAATTGATTTCTGGTAGCGATTAATGCTTAGTATTTAGTCTGCATTAGGGGATTTTGATTTCTAATTCAGAGAATGAGATTATCCAAAATGCAAGTATGTACATATGTATTTATTTTTTTGTACTTTTTTATTTAAACATTTTTTTATTGTAGTCGAGTTACCGAGCATCATTGCATAAGAATTCATGACGACAACAAAAGTCACTGACGCATTCACACACATACGCCCACATTAATCTGCAGTTATGGCACCCTGTAGGAAAAATCGGCATTACTCGCAATAAAGTAAGGCTTTAGATAGATTTTTTGGTAGTACTGAACAAATGCGAGCAATTAAGAAGGAGTTAACCCCTAATATTTTATAGTTTTTATACATTCTTTAAAATTACATTTTTCAATTGATTTTTTATAGATACTTTTTCGTTCAGCATCTGGGATTTCTGGTATAATGTTTGTTATTGTTTCATATATTCTATAAGCTTATAATATAAGATTATGTTTTTATGTGATTTGGAGTTAATTGGGTCACTGAAAAATATAAAGCATTTCCTGCATGGCTTGTATGAATGATTGTGTAGAGTTATATGTCAGCAAGTGTGTAAGTTTCAAGAACGTTTGTGGTTAACCCATATCAACAATTGTGGTTTAGGCTACAGTGTTGCTCCATTATACATAAATTTCATAATATTTTGTTTTTGATGCAATGCAGAAGATGAGTTCAAATTGTTATTCTTATAACTTGTATATACTCATTTCATAAGTTTTTCTGAATTCACTGTTAACTCAATTAACTGAAATACTAAATAGCTGTTTTCAATAAAATTAATAAAGTAATTGGGCTTGTATAAAACTGATAACCTATAAACTGAAACTATATGAAATAATTTTATAAGCGAAATTTATTTTTTTCTTAAGAAAATATTCATTAAATTTTTAATAATAAAATAAATATTAATTTCAATTAAATCATTTTATTTGCGAAAAACTGTATCTTCATGTTTGTACTTTTTATTTTAGGTTTCACTGTTGCTTTGCTTTTGTGCCATTAAAAAAATGCGAAGAGCTCAAAGAACAGGAAACAAGCCCACCAACAAGTGTGGATTTTGTTGTTGTTTTGTTTTAAACACAGATATAATAACAAACACAAAGCGGTCGGCAAATAAAAGTGTTAGTTCATTCATGCCTACATACATACAAACACACAAACATACATATGTACATATATGTATACACACCTACAATATACGCAGAGGCAAAAGTTAGTTATTTGCGTAAAAATCGTTGGAATGCTGCTGGCCAACTCGATCACTGTTGCTAGGCATCCACCAGCTATACGTTTGACGTCTAGACGCCGCTGCGGTTTTTCTACGAACCAACGGTGTTCATTCATGCTCAAATTTTGGGCACTTCATTCATTTTAATTAAAGCGTCTACAAGGTTAAGGGTTGGATGAGAGCGTGTTTCGAGCGCCAAGTAGGGAAGTGACACAATCCATTCATGCCAGTTCAGTGATCGCGCGCCAATTTCGAAGCTGATCTTTTTCTGCGCATGATGACAGTGCAGAATTGGATACTCAAATCTTCTAGTAATTTCGTAATTACTGGTCTATATCCTAGATCTGTACCTTTTTTCTGCATAACAATTTCACAATAATACACTATTTGTTATTGTAAGCATAGTTGGAATTCTTCTAGTTGAGGGTTAACGTGCTCGACAAGCATGCTAACATTAGCAGAAATCAAGTAGCTAGAAATGTTAACAAAAGCGCCAAGCTTGGGAAATTATATTTTTACTTTGGGCACGTTTCGCTTACTCACTATTCGGTAATAATTATTAATAACAAATTGGTTGATTGTCTCGTGGCGCGTTGACCTTAAGGATGAACAAGTGTATTACAATTTATAACAGTGTAATAGTTACAAAAAAATATTTGGATTTGGAGCAGGTATCTCTTCGTAATAATTAACATTGAACACACGGACTTTTTGCAATAAAACTAAAAATAAGTATTTTCTGTGAAACGACTTGCGATTACGGACGATCAAACGAAGATTTATTGACCAAGCGTTGTGATTTCATAGAAATTTCGTTGACTCATAGCCATGGTCAGTGGATGAGTAGACATTCAAATATGTTGTTGTGCATAAATTTCAGTTTTATTACGCTTCACTAAAATACGCTAATAGTGACCCCATTTGTCAATCTAAAAACTGAATTAATTAAGTTACCATCTAAGCCATGGTAGTTACCATCTAGTAATGGTAAGCTGATAGTTCAGATATAGTTCAGTTGAATGAAATATCGAGAGTATAACTGTAATGTAATGACTTTCTCATTAATAACTTTAACTAATTCTTATCCAGCCAATGTTTTCTTATATATGTACATATATTCAACAGATGCTTATCATGGAGAACCTTGGTAGTGCTCTCTGAAATATTAAATGACTTAGGGATCATATGAAGACCTTGGAACCGGATGATCAGTATGACATTTTAGTAATTATAGCATGGCTGACCCTTCACTTTGAAGTTGTTGAAAAAAATGTTTGTATATATAAAAGGCTGTTTATATATATATGTTTATAAAAGCCTCGTACAACTTCTGAAACACTCTTTTTATGTCAACCCCCATTTCTATTGTTTTTTGATTGATAGGAGCAAAAGCTGATTCAAGATACATTAACAAAAAACACATGACAGTGGGATAAAGTGTTTCGAAATAGAAGTTTTCGGGTTAATTCAAGTAAAAAATTAGTGAATATGTGAAGAATTATTAATAAACAAGTAAGGAAGGGCTAAGTTCTGTTGTGACCGAACATTTTATACTCTCCCAATTTATTTGTTTAATATTATATAATACACAATTTTACCCACATATTCGTCATATATGTATGTGGTATGAAGTACATTGAAAGTTGGAAACCCTAATATTAGGTTAGAAGCGCCGAGGTCCTCATGATCGATATAGGGGGCCTTGTAAACCTATGGTCCGATTTCGGAATTTTTAGAAAGGGGCTGTTACTCTATAAATGCAGTATTTATGCAAAGTTCTGTTCCGGGATCTTCAGTACATATTGTAAAGTAAACTATTCAGGTCGACTTCAAAGTTCTGGTATATAAGAAGTAGGCGTGGTTGTGAACCGATTTGGCCTATTTTCACAACATATCATTGTAATGGATGTGGATGTAAGGAAAATAATACAGACCAAGTTGTACCAAATTTTATTTCCATAGCTTTATTTATGGCTTAGTTATGGCATTTTATGTGTTTTCGGTTTTCGCCATTTTGTGGGCGTGGCAGTGATCCGATTGTGCCCATCTTCGAAAGCATTCCTATGGTGCCAAGAAACAAGTGTGGTAGCTTAATTTTTACTCAAGTTACAGCTTGTACAGACGGACGGACGGACGGACAAACAACCGCTTTTTGAACAAAACAATAATACTCTCTTAGCAACTTTGTTGCGAGAGTATAAAAACATTGATCCAGGTCACATATGTATATGTATCGATGTTTTTTTGATTCCAAATGGTAACAATGGTTTTGACAAAATAATCGACCTGATTTTCTCCAATCAGAGCGAAAACGGAAGCTGGGTTGTTAAAAATGTTATTAGAGCTAATCAAGCGCCATTTTGTTTTCCTCCCTAACATTCTCTTATTTTTGATATCGAAAATGTATCAGGCTCTGGGATGACAACTATTGAAAATATCGATAAAATAATGTAAATAATTAAGTCTGACAGTGAGCTAAGTACTGTTTCGAAAACTGAAGATCTAAACATTCTTAAAAAAAACATTTTGGAACCATTTAAGTATGGTTGGATACATTTAAATAAAACTAGATGTATTGGTACAATACGAATTAACGTTACAAAAGGGAATCAAGCCATTATTGGGGGTTAGAATGTGATTGTTAGGATTGGCTAAGAATCCTTTCGATTTAAGGAAACAATTTCCCAGAGGAGCCCAGTTTTGGTCAATATTATATAGGGGTCTGGGTGGACATAGCCAATAAGAGTGGTATTATGAAAATATATGTAGTATATAAAAGGTCAACAAGTCAACGAATAAACCGGTGAATATTTGGATATTTCTAACTGTGCAAAATAAACCCTTCAATTTGACAGAAAAATAATAGATTTTTTTATTAGACCTAATATATGCTCGATTATAGTTATAGGCTAACTGTTGACCAATCTTTCGAACTTTTATTTTAACTTATTTAGAACGGAGTATTGTCAGTTTGATTCTATTTAACGGAATAATTAGAAGCCTGACTAATTATTGACTTTTTAGTCAAAAATAAAGATAAACACATGTTTATTGGATAAGTGTGCAAGGGTGGAAAAAGGAATTTTGTTGATTATTCTTAACTTATTGTAAACGTGTCTTGCTGGAACTAGCAATTTGTGTTATTAGTATAAGTGTAAGTATTTTCAATATTATATCCATTTATGTACATATAAAATATTCATCATTCGAAGTGACATTTTTCATTGACAAAAAAAAAAAATTAAAAAAAAAATATAGCTCACTCCTTTAAAAAATGTACAGCTAATCACGTAATATTACAAAAATATGCAAATATAAAAAAATAACCAGTAAACAATTGCTGAATCTAAAGAAATTAATAATAAATTGTTTATTACTGAAAAATTTAATATTTTTTCACGAATATTTATTTGTTACAATTTACATGTGCCGTTGTTGTGTTTGTATGTGCATTCTTTACACATTTTTGAAAATGCGCAGTACTAACGAAACTACTTTCTGAGTAAGTCAAATAAGCTGTAAATGCACTCACGCTAATACAGTAGCGGTTAATACTACGCTCTATGCATTCATTTATTCACATTCACACAACTCGCTGTCATATAAAGTACGCCTTTGGATATAATGTGGTCACCTACCAAATATACAAAAGTAAAATTTACCTTTTATGTGTCATGATTAATACATATTAGACATACATATGTACATATTTACCAACTAGTAGTTTACATGAATGCCACTGTGAATATAAACTATGTTTACAATCTGGTAAATTTGTAACTTTTATATGAATGATTAAACATTTAGCCGCATTAACATTTGATTTAATTTAATTTATTATTAACTGCGCACCAATATACTAAATTACATACATACATACATTTGTACATATATATGTGTTTATATGCTCAACATTCACAATAAGCGTTACTGCGTTACAAATGGCACGCGTTGGCAATTAATTAGTAACTGAAAGTATAACTGGACTTTGATATGACAAATGTATTACTCATAGAGTAAAAAAGTAAAATATAATTTAGGATCAACATTACGCATCGAAATTACTTACCCGAATGCAATAATTAACAAGCCCTTCTGTCAAATTATGGTGAACTCCAAGACTTTTAAAATTTCAAAACTTGCGATAAATTAGAGGTGAACACGATTGATCTGAACATTAGATTTGGATGTTACGCTGTTTTATTGTTATTGTAGGGGCAGAGAAAACATTTCCAAAAAAAAAAAATACCTGTCGAGTGGAGAGTCCTTGGTTGGATAAAAATTCTTGTCTTTTCCAATTACGTAGATACCGAATATGAAATGTTATACTAAGTAGTCTACTAAATGTCTAGCGAAAACGGTGTTAGTGGAATCTCGGTGAGACGGCGCAAACGGTGGTCAAGTAATGATTAACAGATAGTAATTGAGTTTAAGCTACACCCTTACGTTTGCAGGGGTCATCATCAAAAGTTGGGTTTCTCATCCTAGGCTCTGTTCGGTCTTTCATTGGGGAGGTTTTTTAAGTGGTGGGTCCCAAACCCTACGCACAACCGCAGAAGCGGGCTTCGCCTTCTCACTTTAGCTCGCCTTCAAACGGATGTCTGTTGGCTAACCAGAGGATACTTGGTCTAAAATCGGAAGTCGTGAGCTGCTTGAGTTATATGCAAAAGAATCGTTCCTGGCCACTCCCAAGCGAATGGCAATCAGAAACTTTCCTCACTTGCGTGAACTTTTACATATGACCCCATCCCCCATGATATTGATATCATAGGAAGCAACAACCGCGCCGTTTGTTCTGCTTTTTCCAGACTTGATAAGGAAGCGAAGCGTATGGGTCTGGTGGTGAATGAGGACAAGACGAATATCTCCTGTCATAAAACAAACAGTCGGCGCATTCGCGTCTGGGCTCCCACGTCATTGTTGACAGTCATAACTTTGAAGTTGTAGATAATTTCGTTTATCTGGGAACCAGCACTAACAACACCAACAATGTCAGCCTCGAAATCCAACGCAGAATCACTCTTGCCAACAGGTGCTACTTTGAACTGAGTTGGCAATTGAAAAGTAAAGTCCTCTCTCGACGAACAAAAACCAAACTCTACAAGTCCCTCATCATTCCCGTCCTACTTTACGGTGCAGAAGCGTGGACGATGTCAGCATCCGATCTTGGGGTTTTCGAGAGAAAGGTTTTGCGTAAGATTTATGGTCCTCTGAACATTGGCAACGGCGAATATCGCAGACGATGGAACGATGAGCTGTATGATTTATACGACGACATTGACATAGTTCAGCGAATAAAAAGACAGCGGCTACGCTGGCTAGGTCATGTTGTACGGATGGATGAAAACACTGCAGCTCTGAAAGTGTTCGATGCAGTACCCGCTGGAGGAAGCCGCGGAAGTGGACGACCTTCACTCCGATGGAAGGATCAAGTGGAAAGTGACCTGGCCTCAATTGGTGTTTCCAGTTGGCGCCAAAAAGCAAAAAGGAGAAACGAGTGGCGCGTTCTGATGCATTCGGCTATAATCGCTTAAAAGCGGTTCCTACGCCAAATATATATATATATACCCCTACGACCAAACTTAATTAGAACCTGTACGGTCAACAATGGGACCGTCTGAAGGAATTAATGGCCCAGATTCGCCCAGGAGAAGACTTGTGTTCCATCACACAACGCCAAGCCCACATATCGATAGTGACGCAGCAAAAGCTCCGGAAGCGTGTTTTTGAGGTTCTTTTGAATCCATCTAAAAGTCGGGAAATGGCACCAAGTGATTACTACCTACTCCTGTCTAAAGCAAATGATGTTGTTTATGAATGATACGCCTTAAGATAAGCCTTTAAAAATCGATTATGACATTATCTAGAAAATCTCAACCAATTGTTAAGTTGAGGAAGTTGTCGAATAAAACGGTGCATAAATTGGATCATTCTATCTGTGCTAAATAAAAAATTTTATTAAACGCAAAAATATAGGATTTTTTTACTAGACCTTGCATTATTATCGCGAGGAGTGATTGGTTCAAACTTGAAATATACATCAAACTGTGTTCTGAAAGATGAACAGAGTAATTCCAATTTTCAAAAAATAATTTTTTATATAGATAGCATAATTTTAAAACCAATAATTGACCGCCTATACCAAGCCTTTTCAATAATAATGGAATTTGCGGGAATTAGATTAAAAAAATATTTGTCTCGCGTTGACAAACCTCTAAATATGCGCTCATCCCAAATAAGCTATTCGGCTACATTTTTATGATGCTTATTCAAATGCAATGCTGAATATAGATTTTTGATGTGATCTGATGTAAGCTACTTAAGTGTTGCATTTCAAATATTATAGCTTATGCAAATATTAAGAAATTACAGTTATGATACCGCATTCTAATAGCGTGATCACCTGAGCAACCGAAATAAACTTGTTTCTCTCCAGTTGGAACAACATAATCTGCAACCGGTAAGAACAACCTATTTAAAATTAAGCTATGTACGAGTATATATGCTTATATGTAAGTATGTATGTATATGCGAATATGTAATTTTATAATAATATTAATTAATACTGATTTTAGATGCACAGCACTAATTAAAATCTATAAAACTAAATGAACACAAAAATGTATACATATGCATATGTATATCTAAATGTATGAATATATGTGCATAATATAAAAAAATATCACACAAATGATTCTTAAGCATGCAGTTGGAGATATATGAGATCTGTACACACATACACTCACATGTATCGTTTATTAATCGGATTGTCGCCACCTGTTGGACCAGTGCACGATTTACGGATATTTTCGACAACGCCGCTTGTAAGTAAGCATTATTTATAGTGACGAGCCGGCGATTTCACATTGTGTATTGCTAACAAACCGTTATATGTCATTGCCAACTTTTAAATACATAAGCGGTTAGATGTGCATATGCAGGTGTATTTGTAGCAACAACGTCATCACATTTGCGTTGATCAATTGGTGAAAATATATTTACTTTCACGCGACAGTCGCACCCACTTCGTCGAATTTATCGGCTGATGTAATACGCAATGATCGTCAAATGAACGAATAAAAACGCATTTCGACCCGTTGATCGCATTTTAATTTCGTCCTTGTGTCAACATCCTCCTCAAACCTAAAGACATATTTAGTTTATTAAAGACAACAGTAACACATATTAGTATTGGTATTTTTAACCATTGAACTCGCCAAGATATGCTACAGTTGCCGATTAATAAGCGTGCAATCCATGTATGTATGCATAAGCTTTCTACGGTTCTCTAAACTTTAGGGAATTACGAAGCGAACAAACAACTGGTATAATTCAAGTAGACTAGTATAATTAGGTTAGTTAGGGAGTGCCTAACATTCTTATCAGTAGCTTCAAACTACTTTGCAATCGGACCAGATCACTGCAGAGCGGACCAGAATGCATGAGAAGTTACCTTAGCAAAATTGACATCGGATTGGAAGCGGGTGGACAGTCGTCAACTTGCGCTTAAACGCTGGAGACACTGACTTCGAGTGAGCTCGCCAAAAACTGGACAACAACGAGCAGCTGTGCAGTTTCGTGGACTTTCTGGCCCACAATGGGCCGAAAACGGTCCTTTCAGCTACTGTCTCTTAGGAAAGCCCATATCGTCGCAATCATTGGTGTGCTTATTGGTCATTGTCCCGTAGGTACACATGCAGTGAGATTAGGGTTCAAGCCAGACGTTAGTTGCCAAAGTTGCTTGGAGTAAGACGAAGAAGAATCATCCAAGCATTCGCCAGACTAAGATTAAACCACTTTAGTATACACACCTTCGACGAACCCAGCGAAGTGACTGCAATAGACATTCGCCGACTTAAGAACTTTGTAATATAGTCCAATATAGTCATGAGGGTCACGGTGATCCGTATTTGATACCTATAAGCAGTGCAATCAAACCAACTAACCAATTTTTTACCCAACTTGTGTCATTCATACAGCACAAAAACTCAGAAGAGGCTAGAAATAAATAATCACCAGCTTCTTTCGAATTGAGAAGCATCCCTTCAAGCTATTACTAACTGAAGTTGCGAACATATCGAACACCTGATGAGTGATCCAACTTCATTTAAAAAGCATAGGGCCGGAACCGTCTACAATACAATGAGTACAATATTTTACCTTGAGTTTATACTTCCTAAAACTGATTAAGATGTTGTTAGAAATCTACGCAGTTTCCGGAGAGTCTATAGTAAGACCTGAAAGGATTTAGTAGACGAAGTCATAATATAAATGCATAAATGTTGTTCTACATCTTTAGAGTTCGGAACCTCATCCCAAAGTATTTAATAATAACGGGGTCGCGATCTTTATAAACTAACTTCGTTGCCATATCGAAACATTTTAAAAAGTTTTCTTCTTTTTAAAGTGTGTTCATTTGTACTATAATATGTAGTACTAACTGTTGCTAAGTCATTTAATTAATGAATTGAGTAAACATTTTTCAGAACACAACAACAAAACAAATATTTTTACGTGAACATATGCAAGCACTGTACAAATATTTTAAAGCTGAAAAAATTTAGTATACCTAGCGAGCACAGACACGTTGCTCGACTTTTGTGAAAGAATATTTTAGAATTTCTTATTAGCAATGCTTTTTGTTTTTGTTGTTGTTTATTGTTGATAGTGACCGGAATTCACAGTAAACTGGAATGTTTCAAGCTGCATGAGGAGATTTTATGCATGCATTCCTCGCTTGGCATAGACCAAAAACTTGATCACGTCTTTCATTCCCGACAAAGAACGAACTTTGTTCGGTTAATTAAAAAACATACTTTATTATTTTATGGTTATTAAATGCAATTAGCTACAACTTATAAATATACGAACAAATGCATATGCCACAAGTGTACGAGTATTTGTTTAACAAGTAGTTCACTGAACTTTTGATGACTTCAGTCTGGAATAATAAAGTACTGGTTTGTGGAGGCCACAACCATCCCGATATAGCGATGAAGTAGTGCGCTAATGCGTTGGTAACGTAATTCTTCTGATGTCACAACTTTTGACACAAATAATTATGCAGGCTGGGGTATTTTTAAACTCATTTTCAATGTGCTTTGGTAAGTGTACTTACAGCCTTAATTAACATGTTTTACGCGTGGTCGGTCAAGCCCCCGAATATAGTGTAGTACCAATTTGTCACATAATTGCTTATAAAATTTACTGAAGAAGAAACCAAATCTGAGGATCTGATGATAAAGTTTGAAGTATTAGAATTAAGGAGATATTCTAAGCATTAGATGCTCAAACTTATATTGTTGTTTTAGTAGTTTACTGATAATACTCTACAAGTACTTTTGAAGTATGTTGTCGAGTTGACAATACTCGTCCGGATATAAATCCGTATCCGTGCTAGTTTGAGAGACTAATAGTGCGATCGTACAATCCTTGTTAAAAAAATTGTTATTTGGGTTGTTGGATCGTCTGCTAAGTAATTTTGTATTTTTTGTGCAATTTAGACACGATTTAATATTGTGTAAAATGTTTTATGAATATATATATTCTCCAATTTGGTCCAATACCTCTTACCATCTTTCGGGTAAGATATTGATTTCACACACACACAATTTTCAATGCTCATCTCATTCAAGCTGTAAAAGCTTTTCGCGAGTCATCAGACTTGTGTGAGGTTACGCTTTATCCTGCTGGAACACTACACCTTTTCTATTGATCAATTTTGGCTTCTTCTGTTTGAGTGCATCACTCAATTTTTCCAGCTGATATAAAGCGTGATATTGTCGAGCAAAAGCTAAAAATTAACGATCCCTTTGAAATAAATTGACAACATAACCTTTGTTTTGGTGATTATTGGCTTTCAAAGTGGCCGCTTCAAAAATGGATCACTTCTTTGACATTAGATAAGAAAATCGTAGTCATTAATGCGACGAAACAAATTTCGTTCTGTAAGAACTTGAGGAACCCACATGTCAAACTTTGAAATTGATCCTAGACGTTTAATGTGCTTCTGAACTGTCGCGTTAGACAAATTTAAACTTTCAGCAATCTCTCTAGTTGTTATTCAACGATTTGTATCGATTATATCAAGAGGCCTTCCAGGAGGTGGTGCATCTTCAAGATTGAGATTGCCGAAATGACACGAAAAACTAAATTTTTCTACTCCTTACACATCACATATTTTTCGGCTTGATTGATTTCCTTTTGATGGTAAAACAGTAAAATATGCCGAAAATGTTGTTTTCGATCTTCGTTAGGGCAGCAAACAAAAACTATTCCAAAAAATTTAACATAAGTTTTTTCAAAAAAAGCCTTACTTCTTAAGCTGTTCAAATATATACGGTAAAAAGTTTAAGTGTGAAGTTGGATGCAATAAAACTCCAAAAGATCAGTTGTTGTCATGAAACGAAATTACATAGCGAAGGAACAATGTGTTGTATTGCATTGAGGGTGTTTTGCTCTTAATAAAAGTACATGCTTTTGAAATATATTTAAAGATATGTATGACACACTTGAAAATGCTGGGAAATTAAATTTCATATTTTAACTTATTCATGAATTTATTTGTAATTATAATACAGTGGAACTTCCATAACTCGAACCTTCTATAAAACGAAGATCTCCATAACTCGAACACTTGAAAATTTCAAACAAATTTCCTTTCATAAATCGAACTTTTTGACCAGGACATTATACAAAATTTAAAATTTTACTATCAGGGAGCAATTTTAAAGGAGTCCCTATATTCGTATGGAGGCCAACCAAAAATATGATATTACCCTTGTAGATTGCATAAATCATGTAACAAAGGCATGAGATATAGACGTCAAGAGCCAAACAATAGCAAACTGCAACCAACATAATTACAAAATACATGTTTTAATGTATTTAAATACAACTTTTACCGAAGTAAATAACTAAAACTGTGGGTAAATCTATGTTTTACAGCTTTTTGAAAATTTATATGTGTTAATGAACATTTCTATAACTCGAAGTCTCTCTAACTCGAAGTTTTTTTGTGGATTATGGTGTTTCGAGTTAGAGAAGTTCCACTGTAATTTTATTTAACTTATTTATTTATAACGGATACTAATTTACAAATATTTATTTAAATACATTAATTGCCGCACTTCTAGCATAACGCCCAGCAACAGTAACGGAAAGCGACATTATGTGCGTGTAAATGTGCACGAAATATCTACTTAAAGAATGCTACCAAAAAAAAAATATTAATAAAAAATCAAAAGTACGAAAATAACATTTGGCTTATCGGCAAACATGCAAATAATTAACAACGGAATTGATGTTGCATTGTTTGATTTATGTACTGTCAAATAGTTTCCTACTCCCACCCAAAATTGTTTTGTGCTGTTGTTGCTTTGTTTCCGATTCGCTGTCAATTCGAACGTGTGTTCATGTCTTAACGTTCGTCACTAGCTACGGTTACGGTTATCTCACAATCAATCACATACCAAAAATTGTTTGTTGTTTTCTTTATTATTGTAACCAACAGTAGCTTTTGTGTGCCGAGCTAAGCGATCACATTAATTACTCTCAATTAACCAAATTTGCGCTCTTCACTTGAGCGCCACTAATACGTGCGCTCTCAGACCCGTTTAAGCGTTAAGCGGTATGCTGTGCGCTTGCGTTGTGGCTTTCGGCTGGTGTATGTACGTATGTGTGTCTGTGTGTGTGTGTGCTGCGGCGGCGATCCTTTCTTTCATTACCTGTCGCCAAGTCGACGCGAATATATAAATGAACCAATTGAAATTAGCGCTTTCATTTGCACTCGATATTTTAATTATGAAACATATCGCTGAACGCGGCGAATTCAAGCACAATTAAGAACGGAAAGTGTACGAAGACACACACAGCGTTTGGATTACGGTTAACGTAGCGCGAGTGAAACAAGTGAAATTTCAGTCTAACAAATTAGACTTTTTCACACATTTTCAAGGCAGTGTTGAATATTAGAAATATAAAAAAATTGCAAATAGTAAAAGAGACAAAGTAGTGATAAAACGGCACCTTGAAAAAGGCAGCTGGTATAAGAAACTGTAATAAACTGTAAACATTTTTTATATTGTGTTGTAATACTAAAGTGTCAAAGCATACTAAATAGCTACGTGCTATTAATTATTAAGTTCATTAACGTTCTACAAAAACAGAAAAAACACAATAAAATGCATATAACGGTAAGTGTAGTGTAGTGCTAGTAAATTAGTGATTCCATAGTCGTTTAAACTGAGAAGCGAAACGAATAATCAACTCATTGACAAGATTTTTACAACTCTTTTATTATCAATTAACTCAGCAAATCTTAACTTCTAAAAATGCAATTAAATTTTTTTCATTTCTTCTTTGCACTGGGACTTTCCATTTCTCACAGCTGTCGTAGCGTAGCACTGTGCAGTTAAAAATAACGTTTTATTTCGGCTTTACTTCTCAATCAGCGAATCAGCGAATATTCTCTGCGCTCATTCGTTCGACAATTCGACAATTCGGCATATTTTGCATTTCAGCGAAACGCCTCATTCTTACATTGTTTATCGCAAATACTTCCGCATCTTAATTTAAAGCCGGCATCTTGTTGCGCTTGTATGGTGTATGTGTGTGTGTGTATATGCAGTGCGTTGCATAAGTTCGTTATGTGCACGCTGTCAAATAAGGCAAAGTGCTGGCCACAATCTCAATAAGCAAGTGTTATTCTAAAACAACAACAATTGTGGCGCATTTTTATAGAGAATGAGGGTGACAACACACGTGTTGCGTTCGAAATGAAGAAGTAGTAAAAATCAAATAAAACTGAGTCATCAAGTCAAAATCATTTATGTTGGCCTGAAGCTCGTTGCCAACATTTGCTACATACATATACGTGTATGCTGCGTGACGTCAATGTGTAAGCATGTTCGAATTTCATAACAAGTGAAATTGGGTTTCTAAGACAATGATGACTGTGCGAGATTTTCACCGTGGATGATGACTCTTGCCGTGCGAGTGTTGGCAATTGATGGTTGTGACTTTTTCCAAGTAATTTACCGAAACCAAAACGAAGCAACCGCAAACATTGTGATTTTTTCTCACACATTACTGAATTTATGTGATTTTTTTTTAATACAATGTCAGCAAAAATATTTTTTTTTATAGTTTAAACAACAAATATAAAAATCTGTTGCCGATTGTATTCCCTTCTAGTTTATATACATATGGTTCTTATATGCATATATGTGCACCTATTTTGACATTATTTCACTCAATATGATTGAATTTTTTAGTTAAATCTAATTATTAATCGCGATAGTTACAATAAAATTTATATTAAGTTTATCTTTGAATGATAAAGCAGCTTTTTATAGTCCGAATATATAATTATAAGTCTCAGTGAGTATAAAAGCTCAACGACAAAATATCAAAATTTGTTTGAACGAAAACTCGTAAGCAATTGCAGATGTCTACGACATCTAAGCATAGTTATCTTGTGATTGAGTGTGTATAAAATAATCGAAGTGCCTTTCAAAATTTTGGAATTTTTTCTAAGTGCATCTTGTGATGGGAATTGCTTCTGAAAGTCTTTTACTGAAATCTGTTGGGGCCTGTTATGTATGCTATCGAGTCTAAATCTAGTTGTGGGAAACATTATACTACCGGCGAAAAGTAACAATGATTATCATACATACATTGCTGCTTTATATAAGCAGTTAAGTATATTTAGGAGGACAATCTAACAAAAAGCTTGTTCTAATTGAAATACAGTTGAACGTCCATTACTCGAACTTCTATAACTCGAAGTTCTCTTGAATTGGCAATAGAAGTAAAAGTTCATAAAAATTACCTTCCATAACTAGAAGTCTCTCTAACTCTCAGTTTTTTTGTGGATTATGGTGATTCGAGTTAGGAAAGTTCAACTGTGTATATATAAATTTGTATCATCCTCCAAACAACTCTTTTCATTCATAGAAAATTTATAAATAATTAAATTGTCCAAAGTATGAATTATATAATTAAAAATTGTCGTCCAGAAAAAATAAGTATATAGAAACATTTGAAAGCTACATATACATATATAACATAGTTAAATTTTTATTTATATTGAATTTTTCAAATTTTTCAAGTCCGCATACTCATTGCTATACCAACATAATATCATACTTATTAACATCATAACTGCATGCTATAATATTCTGCATTCTATAATATTTTCAATTAGACTAATCACAAATCACAATAGCAATAAAAAAATGTGGCGTTCGTGTCTTAAGTCTTTTATATCTAGCAATGTATTTGTTTGGTGCGCGCTTGCGTATACGTAACTTACAACAAACCATTTTTTTGCAATTTTGCATTCAATAGTGAATCAATAATAAAAAATTCATATAATTTTCTTGAAATAAAATAATAATAAAATTCAATGTCAATACACTTATTCTATTTATATAATATTTCACTCTTATCTTGCAGCTGAGAATACTATTGCCCACACTCCTGATTTGTGGTGCGGTGGCGAAGAGTCATGCCTATTGTTCGCTGGAAAAAATGAAGATGTTTGCGATGGAGGCGTGCGAGCACTTATTCCAGCAAGATGAGGGCAGAGAAAAGCGTTCGCTGCCCATACCATATGAACACAATTACATACGTCACAATGAATGTAAGTTGAATATGATATGAAACGAAAAATAACAATAAGTGAAAACAAAAATGCATATGTTCTTGAGCATTTACATTATATTAAACAAATAATAAGTGAAGTTGCTTGTAGACTTGAAAAAACGTTGCAACGGAAATGCAACGCAGTACGTGCGACAACTGCACCAATTTGGCACGCGCTAATTTATTGTCAACTGACATAGCGCTGAAGGTGTTAATAACTGGCATGCAAAACAATTTATTAAGTGTTAAACTAGTTGTACTTGCAATTGTGCATATATTGACTTACATATACTTGAGCGCGCATATGGAATAATAAATATTTGCGCTGTCATTTTATGCCGTTTCAACGCCAACAGTAAATGTGCTTTATATTTTTTTGAAAATAAAATTGTTGTTAATAAAATTTAAAAAATTATTAGCGCAAAATGCACGGCAGTCAGGCTTGACAACGCGCCGGTGTTTACATGTGGCGGCTGGCTGACATGGAAAGGCCAACAAGTCAGTCAACTTTGGCATTGCATTGCATTTTCACAGTTTCTGTCAAATAAATGACAAATGCAACAATGCAAAATGCAAGTAGGCTTAATCAAAATATGCACGTAGCTTTGCTTTTACAACAACAAAAATTTAATTCGCTAAACTTGAAGTTTATAGGCGGAAGTATGGATTTTGTCTGACATTTATTTTGAATTTTTAATTTACACTAGTAATATCAGTGCAAATACCGATATGCAACTGTTTAATATTGTTGTTGTTTTCATATGGAAATTTTTGACAAGGGCGCTTGAGAGCTAGCGGTATAAAATGTATTAATATTTTAATGTTTTATTGTCATACCCCTTGGGTATCTCAAAATAAATTTAAAACAGTCCAGAACTACACAAACTCAATGACGCGCTAATTTATAACGGACTACCAAAAAAGGTAAAAAAAACAACATCAAAACAACAGTGCATTGCTGCTTACTTATCAAAACAACAGAAACAGCTCAACTCCGACATTAAGCTACGCATGAGCATCACATACATAACAGCAAAAGCATGCATATCATTCAACGTATCGTATTTATTGATTTGTATGTGCGCAAATATTCTTAAGTACATATTTATACTCAGTTAACTTAAAAATAAAATTGTGTAGCTTTGCTTACCCGTTTTGCTATGCGAGTTCTTTGTTTTTGCCAACGACAATTTGCGTCAATGCAGATTTTTGAAGACACGCAGTTATATCGCCAGCCTCCATAGCAACCACATATATGTACATATTTAACATAAATATTTACAGACATCTTTCTCATCATTCTCTTATTGACGCATGTATTGGGTATGAAATTTCACTAAATTCATTTTCTATCTCTTTCTTTTTCCTCAGATCCCAAATTAAATGATAAACGTCACTTCATCAGTCGCAGCTTATATCCACATGGTGGCTATTTGAAAGTGGGCCAAGAGCATTTCAAAATTCTGAGTAAAGTCGATGTCTTTCCACGTTACAAGCCGAAGAAGTTGCATCACGACAAGAAGGAACGCTACAAGCGTGAACATGCGCTTAGCTACAACAACATACCGTATTGTTGTTACAACAAATGTGAAGAGGACTTCTTCTGCTAAGCTCCCATGCTTTACTTATGAGCATATGTTCGTCTTGCCGATAGCAATCACAGTTAACCAGCCAGCTGCGCCGACAAACAACATTCCAGCCAATAGCGTATATTTTTAAATTTTATAACTGTAAATATTGTTTAGGTTTAGTTTAAATAATTAGTCGTTAGGAATATCCGACTAGCGCGGCAGAGCGCACAATGCACCATGTGTACCTTATTAAATAATATTTATTAAATAGTTTTTATAAAAAGCATACATATTTAAATATAATTATAGTTATTTATTTAGTTTCTATAATTATATAAAAATTATATAAATTCTATAAAAATATCTAAATGAGAATATGTATGTATATATCATTAAAAAAACAACAACAACCATCATTATATTAAAAAATGTTTATATATATAAATGTGTACGGTTATGTATTTATAAACATAAAAATATGCGCACAGAAATTATAATCTTCATTTTATTCATCAGTCAGTATTAGCAGTTAGCATTGCGAATTCATAATATTAAAAATGCATAATTATATTTAAAACACACAACACAGACTCATCAAGTTAGTACTTACTTGTTATGTATTTTTATATGTGAATAAAGAATATATATAAAACATATTGGATAAAGTTCAATTTTTCATCGTTAACATGCTCAAACAATATCTTTTTAATGTAGATATAATACAAATTAAAAATTTAGCTGCTTCGTGAATTTCATTGCATACTTTTAGGCAGCGTTCTCTTAAATTTCGTTAACCCTCCAATGTGCATATTTAATATGACTAAGCGGCATAAAAGCCATATACAGTTGAACTTCCATAACTCGAAATTCTCAATAACTCTAACTCTTGAATTGGCAATGGAAGTCAAAAGTGGATTATGGTAATTCAAGTTAAGGAAGTTCGACTGTATTTGTATATCGAAGAAGACATCTATCTTTGAAAGTATGCATTTTCAGACACGATGTGGTCAAATTTTACTTATTGTACATCTAATAGACACACAATAAGTTTTGTGATACTTTTTTACAAAAGTCGGTTACTTGATTAATCTTCCAAGTTGACAGTTTTATGAACTCCTACTATCGGAATGAAATAAATACGGAATTTTAACCTACATATGTTGTGTTGCTTTAATTTTATTAAAATAAAACACAATTTGACTCAGATATTAGGAATAATGTCCTCCAGAATAACGAAAATTTTCGAAATAACGAAAATTCGTTTTAACGAAAGCCGCTTATAACGAACAAGCAATTTTTATACTCTCGCAACAAAAGTTGCTAAGAGAGTATTATAGTTTTGTTCACCTAACGTTTGTTTGTAAGTCATAAAACTAAACGAGTTAGATATAGGGTTATATATATCAAAATGATCAGGACGAGACGAGTCAAAATCCGAATGTCTGTCTGTCCGTCCGTCCGTCTGTCCGTGCAACGGATAACTTGAGTAAAAATTGAGATATCTTAATGAAACTTGGAACACATGTTCCCTGAGATCGTGAGAGGGTTGCTTTCGATGGGCAAAATCGGACCACTGCCACGCCCACAAAATGGCGAAAACCGAAAACACATAAAGTGTCATAACTAAGCCATAAATAAAGTTACAAAAATAAAATTTGGTATGAAGGATCGCACTAGGAAGGGGCATATTTGGATGTAATTTATTTGGGGAAGTGGGCGTGGACCCGCTCCAAATTGGTTATTTGTATATATCTCGCAAGCCAATGAAGCTATATAAACCAAACTTTCTGCAGTCGGTTCTCTCATGTACCTCACCACACACAAAGGTTGGGTTGAAAATCACTAAAAGTGGGTTAACTCACTAACGAAAAACTTCAGAAACACTAAATTGTACAGAAGAAATTGCAGAAGGATGCTGCACTCAGATTTTTTTACAAAATGGAAAATGGGCGTGTCATGGCCCACCGATGGATCAAAAACCATATCTCAGGAACTACTCGACCGTTTTCAATGAAATTCGGAATATAATATAATATTTTCTTGACACCCTGATGACATGTGGGAAAAATGGATGAAATCGGTTCACAACCACGACAACTTCCCATGTAACTCAATTTTGAACTCCATCTTATTCCTTCACTTTATAATATATACATAAGGAACCAATAAGATAGTGGAATAAAACTTTACACAAAAACTGTAATTAATCTGTGGCATCACTTATGAAAAAATTGTCGAAATCGGACTCCTAAGGGAAGTATTAACCCGATTTTACCCATTTGGGCACACAGACACATAATTATTAGAAGAGCAAGATTCCCTTAGAAAATCGATCAAATATTTGAGATATTTACCGATATCTTTAATAAAAATATTATCCATTCTCTCTACATTCTACGTCTTCATGTTCGATATCTGGAAAAATTATAGTCTGATTTTAACAATTTGAGTTGAACGATGCCACAACGCCCATTATATCTCACTGTATGCAATGTAATAAATCCCACCGAAAATTTTAAAATCCAAATAACTGGTATAAGTAATTTCATTATTCTCTTTTAATTTCATTAAGATATAACTATTATGAATACTTATGTTTCAGAACCAATGCTTTATATATTATTTTTGTATAAACAAACATTTGTGTCAATACATTATATGAGAAAATGTCACAAATATAAACGTTTTAAATATTTATGCTGAGTCATTTTTATAAATACAACAGACAAATCCTATATACATATCTATGTATATGTGTAGTTAAGACAATCGACGATTCTCAAGTCATTGCTATTTCAATAGAATTATAAAAGTTCTATATTTTCTCTTCGATGAGATTTCACCACAGAATATACATATATTCTTTCGTTTGGCTCCATTTATATAATCTAGTTTGTTTACATTCTCAATGCAGCATGTCACATAAACGATCGTCAAGGCATGACCGCATCAAGATTGGTGCATTTTTACAACATTGATAAGAGCTTTTGAGAATTACATCATAAACTAAGCAGTACATTTCTTTCTTTATGCAAACGCAAATAAAGAACTGTAATGTAATAAAATACGAAATAGAACAGCTAAAAAGAAAATCTATAAAAGCTTGTATTTTGTATTTTGTAGTGATACTCAAGTATTTTAGATTAGTGTGAGTAATCCAAGCTCACTTAACCTACAACGGAGGGCTAATAAAAATAAAGTAAAACTTACTACACAACTTCATTAGCTATAATTGTAGTTGTAATTAGTTAGAAGAACTTACATATTTGATAAAAAAAAAATATTTAGATATTGACAAAGTTTCTAAGAAAAATAAATTACTCGTATTAAATATATACTTCTGTCCGTAAAGTGTGATCTTCATTGAATTTAAGTATTTCATATATCGTAACCTTTTGTAATATACTTCAGATTTTTTGTAATCAAAAGGCCTTCTATAAAATGAACTGAATTGGGCTTTTATGTCCTTATACTATAAATATTATCAAGATCTGTGGCTTGCTTTCTTCAAGATATAGGAGATAAACTGAACCAAAGAAACAAATTCGTTATATCGGGTATACAAACTAATCAATCTACCATATCTACTTCAACCAGAACATTGTATGGGGGTTTGTGCAACGTATGAACCAATTCTTCAATGTTTAGTATCAGCACTAAACCTACCAGAGCGCTGAAATGACCGCTTTTGAGACTTTTTGACTCTTTTTGTGAAAAATAATTATTAATTATTATAAATATAATAATTATTTTGTATTTATTGTTTATGCTCAATTCTGTATTCATCAACTGAAAAATAGAATACTTTTTATTTCAAAAGCGGTCATTTGACCCACATCTGTAAAAGTAGGTTTTATATATTGACTAAAATTTTTCCGTAAATTATATGAAAGAAAAGCGCAGAAATCGTTAATTGGATATTTGGAGCTAGACCAAGGTATGAATCGCTTTCATTTTAACATTAAACTCAATAATACCCGGAAAAATAATTATACCCAATTTTATTCACACATTGGCCGTTATATTCGGCATTATGTCAAATAGAATAACGATTAATTAAATGATTCATTGTAGAATTTGGAGCTTATTTAGGACACCAAATATATACACATATATATATATATATTACCGATATATACGGCCAACCGGAAGTTTTAAAATCCTTGTATTAGGTACATATATATACCTTCACGGAATTCGTCTTTGAGGGAGCGTCGGCCACGATTGAATTCGTTGTACCAGTTTTTCACAGTGCTATAGGTGCTTCATAGCCATACAAAGATTTTAGTTCATCGATGCACTCTTGTCGCCATAATCCACGTCGAAAGTTGTGAAAAATGATCGCACGAAAATGTTCACGAGTTAATTCCATTTTTTGGCCGAGATGAATTTTTTAATTCCCTGTAAATAAAACAATTCACGATTAAATGACAAAACGTTCTGAGTGATGTTATGCTAAAAAATGTCAAACTTTCCAATGGAAATGTCAGATTGCACCTGGCAACACTTAGGCCAGAAATATATATAGCAGCCCTCTTATATGTACATGGGAAAAGTATTGACTTCTAGGGAAATATTGACGCCTCTTTATAGATTTCTTTATAATTTCCTTACAAAAAAAAGCCACAGGTCTTGATATTCTCATATCCGGTATTTTGAGGTTTGGAAATGTACAAACCAAATTAGGTCAAGTTTAGATAAGAATTAGCATACATTAGGTGTTCTAATACACGCATTTCAAACCCATTCCCCGAAACGTCATCAGAAGTTCACTTTAAAACCCTCGCATTTTCAATGAAACAACCTTTGGATTTGTAGTGAGAATTAGTTAATTAACTTTTAATATATGTACATACATACATACATCATACTATATGTACACAATCAATTCATTCATAATTCCGTTACACGTGAAATGAGTAATCAAAATATTTGTGTGTAAGTAATTCAAAGTGTGTATATTTGGGGGTTTCTCTACTATAATGGTTTTTCTCCAATTTCCTTCTTAATGTTTATCTCACATGGAGTCACATATGTACATATGTATAATAATGCATAATAATTACATACAATATATGTACGTACATCATACAAATTCATATGAATTTGTTTTTGTGTTATGAGTTCTGCAAGAAATCGATGCTCTACGCTTGGCCATTGCAATAGTACATATAGAATATACACTTTGAAAGCGCTCTTGTTTTTCTTCTTCTTATTTTTCCGTGGGATTTCACCGCAAAAGCTTTGTAAACTTACTAACAAACATAAATACATACATCCGTCTACAGATACATATGTACTTGACATAGCGTGCTGAAGCGTTGCTCTTTCTCGCATCTCGTTGCTAGCAAATGAGAATGGACAGTAGTTGTTTGATCGCATATTAGTTGTGCTTGTACGCTGAGCATTTATAAAAATCAGTTCATCGGGAGCCGCAAAAGCGAGTGCACACTTGACTCGTGGTACTGTTGTGAAAAAGCATCCAAAAAAACACATAAAATAAAACAAACAAATTATAATAAGAAAGTACATATAATATACTCATTTGCTTATAACACAAATTTAGCAAAGCAATAAAAAATATACTCTGCAAAAAAATATAAAAAGTTAATCGGCTCCGTTTTAATACATAGCATATACATAATTTCGCAACTTTTATCAGCGCTCGATTGAATTCAGATTCTAGAAGTATAAGCCTAATCATGTCCACGCTACAGCAGCCAAATGGATTACTTGACACTAAAACCGGCTTCAAGGGAGAGGTAAGCTAATTTATCATTTATCTATTTATCTTTTTCCCTTAAATTATGACTAATGCTATCGGCTATCGGCTATCGTGTGCGACTGTAAAGTCAACCGAAGAATTATAGTATGTATTTGCTTGTGTGTCTGTGTGTATTGTCTGCGATCATGTCACTAAATATAAGTGTTTTAATTAGAATTGAACGTACATAGTTGTAAGTTAGTGTTAAATACGGTAATTAATGATGAGTTATTGTCATTTTTCTGTACTAAAGTAGGAAGCATTCGCTGCTTGTGTAAATGTTAACTAAATTACAAAAAAATATATACATATACAGTATGTCAAGAAAGTGTTTTGACAAGAGAACATATTTCTCTCATACTTCTATTGTCACAACACTTTCTACTTTAATTTTAAATATTTTTTAAATGTAATAGTGCTATAAATTGTTGCATACATATATGAACAACTTAATACAATGTATGTTCATATGTGTATATGTATATCATACAACGCTTGAAAAAATAACAAAACATTTTGGCATTTATGAAATTATTCTAAAGAAGAAAGAAAAGTCGGGTGTAATCGAACATTTAATACCCTCGGAATTTATTTATTTTATTAAGATAACACGCAATTTGAGCCGTATATTTGGCATAAAGTCCCCTTTCGACGAACCAAAATCAAACTCCACAAGTCCCTTATCATTCCCGTCCTGCTTTATGGTGCAGAAGCTTGGACGATGTCAACATCAGATGAGACGACACTAGGAGTTTTCGAGAGGAAAATTTTGCGCAAGATTTATGGTCCTCAGAACATTGGCAACGGCGAATACCGCAGACGATGGAACGATGAGCTGTACGAGTTATACGACGACATTGACATAGTTCAGCGAATAAAAAGACAGCGGCTACGCTGGCTAGGTCATGTTGTCCGAATGGACGAAAACACTCCAGCCCTGAAAGTGTTCGATGCAGTACCAGCCGGAGGAAGCCGAGGAAGAGGAAGGCCTCTACTCTGTTGGAGGGACCAGGTGTAGAGCGACCTGGTAACACTAGGGATCTCCTACTCGCGCCGATCTGCGAGGGAAAGAGAGGAGTTGCGCGCTATCATCGATTCGGCTATAACCGGCTAAACGGTTGCAACGCCAATCACATACATACATACATTTGGCATAAAGTCCACTAGAGTGACGAAAATTGTTAAATTTATGGAGCCGACTTCAACTACATATGTTTCCCATCTACTTTATATATAAGATTATACGCTCTTATATAAATTCACCGTATGTTTGAAAACCCATATATTAGATATATAGGGCAGTTATTACCCGATTTTAATCATTTTTGGCACAGACACAAATATTTTCTTCGAATTTTTATGAAATATAGGATAAATTTATCGATATTTGCGGTAACAAATTAGTCTCACTGAGGTCACTAATGTCTTCATATACGATGTTGGGGGCCTATGAAAAGTTGTTGTAGTCCGATTTCGACTATTTTTAAAGGAGCGATGACACACCCCCAACACTACTTGTATTCCGTTATCTTCGTTGGTTCTCGGCTCATATATTCCAAAGCGAAGGAATCAGATTGAATTTAAAATATGAGTTATATGGGAAGTAGGCGTATTTGTAAACCGATTTTACCCATTTTCCATACGTATTGAAACGTTCTGTACCATATTTTCTATAAAATTTTAAGTTTCTGAAATTTAATGAATTAACGCACATATGTACCTCATAAAGTACCAAAAAATGTTGTAGGTGGCGGGACCACGGCCACTTTCTCAAATTTGATCCAAATATGACCGTCTTTAGTGTGTTCCTCTGTATTAAATGGATTGTTAATGGTGTGAAATGGACACAAAAATATATATTTTCGACGATTTTACGATCGTTATCTCGATTTAACGATATTAGAGGAAAATGTTGGATAATGAAGCTCATGAATATTTTGATTTAATAAAGCTGCATCCAAACTGGGTTCTGCATAAGATCAGAATCCATCTAAAACTTTAAAGAATCCATAATAATGAGTAATGTTAATTGTCATATGTGACATGTCAAAGATCAATAGCAATGATCGTCAAATTGCATAAATTGTGCTTCTGCTTTATAACAACAGCGGTTCATTTAACGTAAGCAAAATTTGCATTACCCGTTCGAATGAATCTCTCATTTTTGAAAGAATATTTGCAACGCTTTCTATCATAATTTATTGCTTGCCCCTATTTCATTCCACAACAATTAATTTAATTATTTAGCAATGCATTTAAATCATTTATAATGATTATTCATTTATATAATATTGTAATTGATTGCAGTTATAATTTATTCAAAATACTTGAGTATAGTATATCACTAAAGTGAACACATGCAAACAAACATATTTCTACATAAGCTGTTATCGTATGCTTTTATTTTTTAAAACAGAAAGAGAGGAATTACTAAACTGCACGCCTTTTTAATGTTTCAATGTCTCTGCGCATGTGTTGCGTGTTTACATCTCACAATAAAATGTTAATTTATTTATTTATTTGAACAGAGTCATTAGCACTACAAGTAGTTCATTTCATTTCTTTACATTTTCTCTTTAATTTACAAAATATTACTTCGAATTAATTGTTTTAACATTGATCACCATCTGAGGTACAAATCCCATACAATATTATTCAAATATACTAAGCATCTGTAATACACATATACACTGTGCGACAAAACTAAAGCACGGAATCCACCCCGTCGGTATTTATATGAATAAAATCATGAAGTGGGCATTGAATGATTTAATTTTTTCTTTTCATTTTTAGACCAATTAGTCTTCTTTTTAAATTAGTAAACAGAAGATATAATTTTTTATATGAAAAATTCCAAAATTTTGGTGCGATAAAACTGAAGCACATGGCTGTGATTTTTAATTTTACTCATTAATTTTTTGGCTAACTGTTTTTAATGATTAGCAATTTTTCGAATTGTGTAGTTATTAGGTAAATAGAAAAACAATTAGTGCATTTTCAGTTGCAATTCGATATTTAATGAGGTTGGTTGTACATCAAAGTGAAAAGTTGTTCAATGGGTCGAAATTAGTATTCTGCTCATTTTAGTGAAAAAAAATCTTAATGTTAACAGAGAATCTGTTATGACTATTGCAAAAGAGTTTAGAACGATTCATATTCTTTTTTCCCGAATATTAAGCTGATTTTGCACATCAGACTCTTTAGTTACTTTGCATAGAGGTGGAATGACGTGGAAAATAACTGAATTAGAGCGTTCAAGCAATAAAAAAAAAAAAACATTTTCTATCTGCAACATCTATTGCAAGGTAATTACGGTTAAATATAACACAGAAATCCATACAACGTCGAGCTGTGCACGGTGGCTTTTCACGCTACAGGAGGAAGTACATAATATGGACGATTACAAAATGTCGTACTGGACTTTTTTCTGACATATGAAAGGTTCGGACGGATTGAAGGTGGTACACAAGCCGCAAGGTCAACGCCTCAATCAACGTTATACAACAGGCACGGTGATGCGCAGTGTACTAGTGTGGGGCTGTTTTTCACTTCATGGAATAAGGCCAAATCATCGTATTAATGGTATAATGGACAGATTTAAGTATAACAAGTAAGGAAGGGCTAAGTTCGGGTGTAACCGAACATTTTATACTCTCTCAATTTATTTATTTAACTTCATTTATATTAATGATACACAATTTGACCCACATATTCGTCATATATATTGCATAAAGTCCATTGAAAGTTGGAAACCATAATATTAGGCTAGAAGCACCGAGGTCCTCGTGTTCGATATATGGGGCCTTAAAAACCTATGGCCCGATTTCGGCGGTTTTTAGAATGGGGCTGCCACACTATTAATATAGTATTTGTGCAAAGTTCTGCACCGATATCTAGTGCTTACTTTATATATTGTAATGTAAACGATTCAGATCGTCTTCAAAGTTCTGGTATATAGGAAGTAGGCGTGGTTGGGAAGCGATTTGGCCAATTTTCACAACATATTATTGGGAGGTAAGGAAACTATTACAAGCCAAGTTTCATTGAAATCGGTCGAGTAGTTCCTGAGATATGGTTTTTGACCCATAAGTGGGCGACGCCACGCCCATTTTCCATTTTGTAAAAAAGTCTGAGTGAAGCTTCCATCTGCCATTTCTTAAGTGAAATTTAGTGTTTCTGACGTTTTTCGTTAGTGAGTTAACCCACCTTTAGTAATTTTCAACCTAACTTTTGTATGGGAGGTGGGCGTGTTTATGATCCGATTTCTTTCATTTTTGGACTGTATTAGGAAGTGGCTAAAAAAACGACTGCAGAAAGTTTGGTTTATATAGCTCTATTGGTTTGCGAGATATGTACAAAAATCTTAGTCAAGTTACCGCTTGTACAGACGGACGGACGGACGGACGGACGGACAGACAGACATTCGGATTTGAACTCCACTCTTCACCCTGATCACTTTGGTATATATAACCCTATATCTAACTCGTTTAGTTTTGGGTGTTACAAACAACCGTTATGTGAACAAAACTATAATACTCTCTTTAGCAACATTTGTTGCGAGAGTATAAAAATATTCTTTAGAATATTATAGTGCTGCATGTTGAAGAAGAAATGCCTCTAAAATGGATTTATCCACACGACAGCTATCCGCAATACAATCTTATTTGTGTAAAACAATGGTTTTTTGATAACAAGAATGAGGTTTTGAAGTGACCCGCACAAGCGCATAATCTAAATCACATAAAAAAGCTATGGGAAGTTTTAGATCCAAGAATTAATCCTGAAAATTGTAAAAATAAGGTCGCTATATTCATACAAGTAAAGGAGGCATGAAAATGCATTTCAAGCGACATATTAAATTAATTAAACGAGTCCATGCCTCGCCGATGTGCAGCTGTATTGATAAATAAGAAATATTAAAATATAAACATTTTTCAATCAAAAATTTATTTCGTGCTTTAGTTTTGTCGCACTAAAATTTTGGAATTTTACATTTAAAAAATTGTATCTTCTATTTTAATAAGTTAATTTCTTCAATGTTTACTAATTTAAAAGGAAGACTAATTGGTCTAAAAATGAAAAAAAAAAAAATAAATCATTCAATGCACACTCCATGATTTTATTCTTATAAATTCCGACAAGGTGGATTCCCTGCTTTAGTTTTGTCGCACACTGTACATAACACACACAAACGAAAAGCTATGGAATCAGAAATAATTTATTTAGAGAATGAAGCTGCAAATTTTCTCTCATCAATATGATATCACGTACATGTCCGGCGTCATACAAATCGTTGATAATCTTTGTTCAAATGCCGAAGTTTCATCTTAAATTGCATAAGAGAATATAATGATAGAGTAGATAGTAAAGTTCTCATAATTACATTAATTTCACTAATTCAACTACTTATCTTACAACCTAAGTACTCTTGGCGAAGTATCATTGTCTGCAGGTGCATCTCTTCGTGTACTAATAATATAAAATATGTCAATGAGTCATGATACGATGTGAATTTAAATAAGGTTCCGCATTTGCATTGCAAATATACTTATATTTCAGACCGCTTTCGCTACTACATAGACTGGGACGGAACCATGTTTGATAGAAATGACCCATAGTAGTTGCAGCCATGCCTCTAGCATACAATTGTGAAGTAAATAATATTTTGTTGTTGTGGTTATAATTGATTATGATGAATCTCAGAACACTCACCGCATGTTCCCACGAGTAGTTTTTTTTTCTGAAAGCTCTATTGATTGATTGTCTATATTCTAGCCAATCTTAAACAAATTCAGTAAACCTTTCTCAACATTGCAAAATTAAATAACAATATACATATGTATATATAATTCATTAGAAGACAAACGTACTCAAATCACATATGAAATACTTACACATATTACTTATTATAAACTCCTTAATGAACGCATTATCACGTTACTACCGCCCATGTTATGTCCAAATATTATATTGCACATATCCATTAATTGATTTATAATTTGAAATATTTGCAGGAGTTTATTGATATGGGAGAAGATCACTCGGAGAAACACTCGCTTAACAATGATTTCATGGATTCGGAACGCAGTGAAGTAGATGGCGCCGTACGACACCCAGGTAAGCATTAAAAGAATACAGAGTACCAATATGAACATTTAAATTGCGATTACAAAAGTAGGAAATTCATATCAGAAAATTGCGGTTCTACACAAGTATAATATTTAAATGGAATTCATATTTGCATGCTAGATGTTGTTAGGCGCCTAGTTGAACTTATACATTCCTTTTGAAAAGTCCCCATAAATTTCAACATGTATTACATATTGACAGACGATAATAACAGAATGGGGAAATTACGCAAAAAATAATTAAATCATAGAGTTAATGCAACTGCATTGAATATTAACACGCTATGAATGCGCTTGTTTCTCACCGGTTTCATTTGCAGTAACTGCACTCATTAAATGAGAATATGTATGCATTTCAGAGGCTTGTTACGGTTGGTTGGCTAGACGAGTGAGTGCTAGCGTTCAGCATTTAGTGAGAAATATAACACACACATTTATTAAAAAAATAATAATACCATGTATTTCACTTTAAGAAGCGGATACATGCGGTGTATTGCTTTTTAACGATATATGTTGATCCTAAAGGAAATCGAGCACTGTCATTCAACATTATAAAATAGCTTAAAAATTTTTAATCTATATTTAAAACATTCTTCCTAATGAAATATTTGTCGTATTATCATACTCTCCATTTATTATCGATTATCAAAATCACTTAATAACGAAAATTTTAAATTTTCCAGAGGAATTGGATGCTCTGGAAGAGTACGCTGCTGTCGATGTAAATGCTTACGCTCATAAGAAAACATTGGCGCAGGGTATGATGGATTTGGCATTACTCACGGCAAATGCCAATCAGTTGCGCTATGTGGTGGAGACCTATAAGAATCATCCATATTTCTATCCCAGTTTGGTATTATTGATACTTAGTATTGGCTTCCAAGTAAGTTTGTACTTTTATTCAACCGTTTTAGACAGAGTATCTGAATAATTTTGTATTTTCTAAAATTTCAGATAGCCGTTGGCGTTGGTTTGATACTCAACAGCCGTTACAATATTGAAGACAAAAAGGAAGTGTGTCATGCTGAAAAAGTCAGCAATTATACAATCTGTGGCATTTTTATAATAACTGTGATCAATGTCTTCATCTCTGCCTTTGGTGTGGCGGACGCCCCCGATGGCAAGCAGTAGTGGAGACCGTGCCCGTTCATCTGGGTTGCGATAAAGAAACCAACAAAAAGCAACGTGATATCCAATACTATATGGTCGTCTTGTCGCGATACATATCTCATTTTATAAAGTGCATTAGACATTTAGATATGTACGTTTTAATAAGCTAACTTAAGTAGGCACAAATAATTGTAATTCTTTTATAAATGTATGTAAAACTACATATGTACAAAAGCATAAATGTATATTAATTAGGCTCGATCATTTCTCGAATACTCTATGCACATTTAACACATGTATATTATTATATTACATATATATATATATGAGTATATTCTTATATTAATTCGAAAGTTTTTTAAATATATGTTTTTTTATATTTTTAATTCGTACTTCGTCTTTTTTTTATAATTAATATTAACCCGATTTGAAGCATTGTAAGATTGTGTTAATTTCGCTTTGAACTTTTTACCTCAAATAGTAATGAGTTTACTCATTCTTTACTTTGTTCAATACCTTTTGTTCAAAGGCTTTCCGTATCGTTTTGGGCACTCTTTAGCAATATCGTGATTCTATATATTTTTTGTAGCAAAATGATTAAGAAGACGATATAATATTGAACCGGCTATAAGTTAAATTAGTTCCTAAATTATACCAGGCTTAACTTTAAATATTCTCTCGCATATTAAAAACCTCAAACCTGAATATTACGTTGGTAGCATGAACATTTCTGCATTAGATTCCATAAGTTTCATCCTATATGGATACATATGATTTTTAATCTTGTTTAGAGCAGAAAACTAGATTTACATTAGTTTTCGAATTTGCCATAACTTAGAATTATTTCTTGGGGCAGCGATTTTTAAAGAAAATTCAAATGTTAACGTCTCAGATGGTCCGTTGAGTCTAATTTTCGATGACTCGTTCGAGCATTTCGACTGGTAACTGGCGAATGACAGAGAATGATGTTTTTTGAATTTAGATTTTACATATCCCCACAGGAAAAAGTCTAATGAAATTATCATCTCACTAAAGTGTTCTCTCAATAAATAAATTGATTGATGTGGTGTGTGGGAAGTTGCGCCGACTTGTTGAAACAAAATGTCACTGAGATCAGAGCTTCAATTTCAGGCATTAATTAGCGACGGTTGCTGCGCCGCGGCGCCGAACCGACTCTCCATGCTTATCTTGATCATAAGTTGAGCGAAGCGCGAGAAACACATTCTACAGCACGTGAATTTTCGTAATGAAGTTGAACAATTTGTAAACGTTTGGTAATGGACCATAAGTCTATTATTGTTATAAAAAATGAATTAAAGGAAATAAGAGTAATTTCGGACATGTTCAATATGTTTCCGCATTAATATCATCTACAATAAATTTGGTGTTTAAATAGTATGTTTTATAAATTTTTATAAGATTACATAACCTTATTTATAGATTTAATTTATTTTTTCTTCTGGTAAAATTGTCGTTTTATTATTGAGATATCTGCATAACTATCCTATATCTACTACAGTTGAATGAAAATTATTCATTGTAAGTATTGTATGGAAGCTAGCCCAATGTTTTGTGATGTTTGAACACAGTTTGACAATAAACCATATTGCGATCTGTCTACCGCCTTAATATACCTCACATATTGGCCGATATTTATGGCATAATAGGGGCTAGGGCATAGGGCTATTTTCGGGTGTAACTGAACATTATATACTCTCGCAATTTATTTATGTAGTTTTACTAAGAGAACACATAATTGCACCCGTATATTCAGCAGAAAAAACTTGAAAACAAAAATCATTAAATTATATATAGTTCCCAGACCGATTTCAACTATTTTTGCTACCTAGCTACATCATATCCAAGATTTTTCGGTCAACTAACTAACCATTATATGTATAAAGTCCACCAGAAGTTTGAAAATCCGTATATGAGGGCTATGAGGGCTATAGGAAATATTGGCCTGATTTTTCCATTTTTGGCAGTTTGAATTTCTTTAAAATATCTAAGAGATTTACCAATACTTTCATTAAAAAATTAACTCAAACTTTGAAGTCCACTTGTTCGATATCTGGGGCCAATTTCGGTGGTTTTTATACGGGCTCTGTGCAACATGTTGCGAGAGCATAAAAGTGTATATATTAATGCCATTTTTAGACCAAATCCACGTTATCACTTAAAATAATTAGATACCTCACAAATTACCCGTCATTTTCAGTATAAAGTCAGCCGAATTAGCATTAATTTAAGTGTTAAAATAACCCTAAAATTGTCTCCTTGCCATTTTGATTTGTCTATCATGATTACCATTTCTCTTCAAATTGAAACCACATACTTAGGTTAGGTTAGGTTAGGTTTGTAGGCAGATCTCTGCAAAAACAGAAGATCTCACTTAGACAGCCTGGCGTGGTCCATTGTGGTACCAATAAAACTCCCTATAGATCAAAGACCTTTAAGATTCAGCAAAACGCTTGGAATCCGTTACAAATTTCTTAAGACGGCTAATATCGATTCTAGCCAATTCGCTAGGATCGCCGAAAAAGGGCTTTCCGAGGTGTTTCAATCTCAGTCTTGCAAAAGCTGGACAGTGAAGAAAGAAATGCTTAGATAATTCCATCTCGCCTTCCTCCATACAGCATTGGCAACTTGCATCTGCCACGATCCCAAGTCTCACCGCATGGGTACCCATTGGACAATGTCCAGTAAGTACACCAATGATCGCGCTGAGATGGACTTTGAAACCACATACTTACTTATTTCACGCCCATAATGGTATTAGAACATACCTCATTAAACATCTTGCTTTTCCATAATGAAAAGAAGGCGCTTATTTGTTCCACATACATATCCATACACATATATATTTATTTATTGATTTATTTAAGGTTTATTGCTGTCAATATTACAAAAAATGTATCAGTTTGCATTCTACTCGGTTTGTTGGTATGTCAATGAAACTACGTGTGTCTAAAGTACTATATATATCTAACAACTAATATCACAATTATTTAATTGATTTCGTGAATGCCAATGAAGTGAAAGTTGTGCGGCTCCAGCAAATCTGAAGAATCCCATTAATGCTATGCTCTCATTATGTTTGTTGTGATGTCTGTTGTACTTCCAACGTCGCATTACAAAATCAACAAACATATTTATTGCTTATCTAATAATTCGAAGTCGCACACCAGTGAGAAGTGATCGGATGGATACTGGAAGCTCGGTGTGCGATTTTTGCCAACTTCATCGTCTCGTGGAAACTCCAAGCAATTGCGCACCTACAAAAAAGAGAAAGAATTGTCATTAAAAATGCTAAAATTTTTACAAACGCCTAAGTACTCACCTTAAACTGCTCAGGTGTGTAGAACACATAATCGATTGTGTGACATTCTTCACCATCTTCACGTATTTTCCATGTGGTATAGGGTGGTTCACATTGTATGGATTTGATCACTTTATCATCGCACAGTTGCACCTGCTCCGCGTCCACTTCTTCCTCGTCCGTCGATTGTGCCTGAGCATCATCACTTGACTCTGCATTCTCCTTGTGCTCCCTAGCGCTATCATTATTACACTCATCGCGCTCGGCTTTAATATCTGCATAGGCGCTGGCCAATTGCATTTGCTTGCCGCTCAATACTGTGGCATAGACAGGTTCTGTGGGCTCAGCATTGAAGTCGCCGCAAATTAAGACGGGCATTTCGCCACAGAATTGTTTCACGAAATTCAAAAGATCTCGTCCTTGCTCATTGCGTAGTTTCGCCAATAAGGAACCGTGGCGTGCCTTCAGATGAGTTGTGCAAACGCAGAACTCTTTGCCGGTACTTTTCACGACAAGATTGACAACAATTGCCACTTGATTGCTTTGTACACGCCACACCTCCAAAATGCGCGTGTCGAAATTCTTCAATTCGAATTTGTCGCGCCTAAAGAATATGGCACAACCATCGGGGCCGTTATTCTCTTCGATATACAGACATGGTGAATCGGGTTTCGGAAAGAAAATGCCCTCATAATTTTGTGTGCCCAGAATTGTTTGTAGGAATTTGAAGTGATCCACTTCCTGTAGGTTCCACAAGCAAAAAAAGTCTTATATGAAAGTATTCAGCACAATTTGCTTCAAAATAAGAAGACATTACCTGTAAACAAATAATATCTGGATTGTATTGTAGTATCTCTTGTACGATCAGAAATTTGCGATGCTCCCATGTCAGAGCCTCCTCTGGGCAGCGCACGAAACCGTCATTGTTCTGTCCCAATGCTACAAATAGTGAAAAACAAAAAACAAAAAAAATGCAAAAATAAGAAAATAAATATTTTAAAATTCAAAAATGTTAAAAAATGCATGCGAATGATATCTGCGCCTCATGAATTCTTCATAGTCTCACTCGGCTGGCAGACAAAGAAAATTTGAATATCCTGTTTAGAACTTACTTTGTGATAAAATATTCCACTGCAAAACGCGTATATGATTGGGTAACGACGAGGCCACGTTATAATCTGAAAGCGTAGAAAAACAAAATGATCATTATCATCACTGAATTCATAATCAAGAACAGATAGTAGGCAGTCTCGAATTGCTATCGTTATCTCGAGTTTGTGAAACAAAATAGATTTTAAATTGTATACAAAATTACATATATAAAGAAATAGATATTCCACGGAAATTAACTTTATTCCTAATATTTAACGATCACTATAAATGTTCTAAGTTAATTATATAACTTAGTAACGGGTGATTTTTTTGAGGTTAGGATTTTCATGCATTAGTATTTGACAGATCACGTGGGATTTCAGACATGGTGTCAAAGAGAAAGATGCTCAGTATGCTTTGACATTTCATCATGAATAGACTTACTAACGAGCAACGCTTGCAAATCATTGAATTTTATTACCAAAATCAGTGTTCGGTTCGACAAATCGAAAAATCGACAAATCGACAAATTTTGTTCAGCGATGAGGCTCATTTCTGGTTGAATGGCTACGTAAATAAGCAAAATTGCCGCATTTGGGGTGAAGAGCAACCAGAAGCCGTTCAAGAACTGCCCATGCATCCCGAAAAATGCACTGTTTGGTGTGGTTTGTACGCTGGTGGAATCATTGGACCGTATTTTTTCAAAGATGCTGTTGGACGCAACGTTACGGTGAATGGCGATCGCTATCGTTCGATGCTAACAAACTTTTTGTTGCCAAAAATGGAAGAACTGAACTTGGTTGACATGTGGTTTCAACAAGATGGCGCTACATGCCACACAGCTCGCGATTCTATGGCCATTTTGAGGGAAAACTTCGGAGAACAATTCATCTCAAGAAATGGACCCGTAAGTTGGCCACCAAGATCATGCGATTTAACGCCTTTAGACTATTTTTTGTGGGGCTACGTCAAGTCTAAAGTCTACAGAAATAAGCCAGCAACTATTCCAGCTTTGGAAGACAACATTTCCGAAGAAATTCGGGCTATTCCGGCCGAAATGCTCGAAAAAGTTGCCCAAAATTGGACTTTCCGAATGGACCACCTAAGACGCAGCCGCGGTCAACATTTAAATGAAATTATCTTCAAAAAGTAAATGTCATGAACCAATCTAACGTTTCAAATAAAGAACCGATGAGATTTTGCAAATTTTATGCGTTTTTTTTTTTTAAAAAGTTATCAAGCTCTTAAAAAATCACCCTTTATAAGTATATCATATGACTAATTTCTTCTCAACTTTGTTTAGAATAAACTAACGCACCAAAAAAGGGAAACCTCAACAGCAACTCACCTTTGGCTACCGTATTTAACTTTAATGAGCGCAATCCATCAGTTACGTCACTAGTTAAAGATGGCTTAATAAAGTAACGGGAAAGCAATTGCGGCTGATGTGGACCTCTCAAATGTTTGACGTGCTTCAACAGTTCGGTGGTATTCAAGCCTTTCGGTATCTCTAGACTGTCATCCTGCGAGTCGACATTGTTGATTTTCGGTGCTGAGTTGAAAGAGCCCATCCTAGTAAAGAAAGAAAACAGAAAATATACAAATTAAGTTGGTTGAAATAAATAATAATAAAAACTGGTTATTAGTTAGCGAAAAAATAACAGACTAAACACAAGAGTAAGTTGGCAGTAAATGTGATTAATTTATAGTTCTCTAGGTAATCATTTAGAAAAGTCTTGGTGGCTATCTTGTTTCTGATTCTATTTTTATACCAATTCTCTTTAATAGCGACTTAAAGACTTCCATAACCCAATAAGGTAGGGTGCTAACCAAAAGCGCCAACCGCATCTATTGACCAATCTTGTGCTAAATTGGAGCACAAGTATTTTTATACTCTCGCAACTTGTTGCACCGAGTTTAACTGTTTTGATTTGTAACACCTAAAACTAAACGAGCTGGATAATAGGCTTATATATACCAAAGTGAGCAGGGTAGCGAGTAGTGCTGAAATCAGGATTTTTGTCTGTCTTGCTATTGCAAATGGGCGAAATCAGACCATTGCCATGCCCATAAAATAGTGTTAACCGAAAAGCTATACAGTTGTAAAACTAAGGCATAAGTAAAGCTATAAAAGTGGTACAGTAAATCACCAGGTAGGGTATATTTGAGCGAAATTTTTATATACTATAAACCTACTAGGCACAGTTCCATTTAAATCGACTAACAACCACTCCCACACTCCAATGTCACCCACTTTTTGATCAAAATTCATATCTCAGAACCAATTCGACCAATTTCAGAGAAATTTGGTGCATTCTAGTGGACCTTATGCCGAAAATATAGGTCAAATTGTGGGTTATCCTAATAAAATTAAATAAATGAATTGCGTGAGTATTAAATATACAGTTACACCCAAGCTTGGCCCGTCGATACTTTTTATTTTTTTCTCTCTAATTAGAGTTTAGTTAGAAATCGTCTACATATCATATTACCTTGGGCGGTCGGAGGTTTAAACTTTAAAGTACTTGAATGGATTAGAATGATGCTCATAATAGAGAATATTTACAATTATGGCTACATTTATTAGGCCTACAACTTTGCTTCCGCCGTTTTTTTTGTAAATTTAAGGCTTTTTTTCACTTAGGACAGCCTCACAGTACGTATCCGAAAGCAGTCGATGACCCTCAGCCGAATTTTTCTTGGAATTGAAAAAGAAAAGCAAAATTTCCCGCAAATGTCGAGAATTCGGCTCAAAAAGTGACATTTTCAGTTGAGAATAAGTTTGGCATGCAAAAAGATCTGTTGTAGGGTTAATGTTGACACAAATGTCCATGATCGATATAAAAAAAATCGATTTAATCGACCAGTGCTTGACCCTAGAGACATCTATTGGAAAACGGCAGAAGCAAAGTTGTTGAAATTGAATTATGTAAAAATTACTATATATTTATAAGCGAAAGAAAAAGTAATTGCAATTGTGGTCTAAGAGGAGTGAAACTAAATTTAAGCGCACGGGCGTGATTCCTTTTCGGTATCAATTGCACAAATGGAATAGGGGTTTTATCCATACAATGCAAAATACTATCGAATAAAATAGGTAAAATTTCCATTGTCAATATTAAAAATAAGTTTGTGACAAATGCAAAAACAACTAATTCATTTTACAAGCTCAATTTTCAATAACAATACATTTTCAATATTAGTTACGTTATTAGATATACGATGTTTAAAGAACTGATTATTTAAAGCAACCATAGAAAGAATAAAATACTATATATTAATTTTAGAATATTAAAAAATTGTAAATCAATGATTTTTATTATTGTGGAAAATAAAAATTTCTATACTAAACAATTGGCTTAATTATATAAACTGTATAATAATTTAACTTTCAAATTTTAATTTTAAATTTTAAATAAAATATTTTTAAATGCCTTCAAACAAACGGACGTGGTTTTAATGAATTATAGCAAGTTCATTGAAATCATATATAGTCAAATGATTAAATATTCTTTTGAATAACTAAAAATAATATTCATATTAATAATTATCTAAAAATGTATTTTTATTATAAATAATATATAATTTCAATTTTATTGGCGGCGGTTATGCTCTGAGAGAAACAAGACCACAACGGCTACTTGTATTATGATTGTGATTTGTGGGAATACTTCAGCAGTGAACGCACAAAAAACATGCATAAACTGAATTCATTCACAAAAACGCATATAAATAAGTACATACGTGCATATGTTTGTACTCACAATGCCTTGCGTAAGTATAAAGTTGCCATAAATACACTATGGTTATGCCTTACGTTCATGATATGCAACATTTCGCTTCTAAAGAAAGTACAAGTATTACAAATCAAGTTTTACTCTTAGCAGTCAAGTGCCAAATTGAATGAAGGTGAATAAGTGAAGTGAATGCTGGTAAATGCTATATTTAAATTATGGGGTTAACGTTAATAACCGAGGATTTTAAAGGAAAATAACCATTTATTTTATGACTGCTGTGTGAGCTGTAAAATTACAGTATAAATACTCTTTTATTTAAAGATAACCGTTACACATTTGCAGTTTGCATTAATTTTAAGGAGTTGCTATCGTATTTTCTTGTTAAATTTCCTTTATAATACAGTAATTTCATAGATTTAATATTTAATGCAAATTTTATAAATGTGAAGCAGATAAAGTTTTGTTCTTGAAGATATTGGAATCAGACTTTATAAGAATTTTATTTTTTTGTCTTTGGCGTATATAATAGCAACTGCTGAAGTAGTACGGTGTATTTATGTATAATTAAAACCAATTAAGAAAATTACTCATAATAATCAGTAAAAGTATATCTTATAACTTTAAATTGGGTCATGCCTATTGGGTGAGAAACGAACCATAATGGGATATCTATGAGAAAACAATTTCAAGGAATATTCATTCACACTTTTGAACGTCATGCTAACTATCTCACAGGCTTTTTGAGCTATCAGAAAAAATATTTTTCTTGATTTCTGTGAATTTAGTGAAGCAGTTAACTTTACTTAAATCTTTGGTAATAAAAAATACCCACAAATATAAGTGAAAATAACCACTGAAAATGTATTAATTGTGGCTTATTTTTTTGAACAATTACATTTACTATCAAAATATTTAAATTATGTTTAAAAAAGTAACACCAAAATGGACAATTTTAATTTTTTTGGAATAATATTAGAAAATATAGTTTGAAGTGTTGGAAATTACCCTTTCCACATAGAAAATCGATAAATTCGGGAGAAAGATAACAGTATGGTAGTGGTATGACATATTAAACTTTTCGAAATTTTAGTGAGTAACAGTTTTTGTTCAAAAGCGTCGTATTCTTTATTCATTTCCATTTTCTAACTATCCGTTAAGTATTTTTTTGTTTTAACAAATCTATAATATATAAAGTCGTTTTTAACAAATTACAATAAGAAGTGGATTTCATTGACAAAATTTAAGCTGCTAATATGTTTTATTTATGTCAATTATATTTGATTGCCGATTGTTAAGTAGTGACAGGATTCATCTTTAAAAGTTGATACATTTGCTTCATATGAACTAAATCTTTCTTTTTTATTTTTGCTATTTCGATTTTTAATTTTTTTTTAATAATAAAAACTGTCATAAAAGTAAATTTTCATGGTAATGAAAATACACTTTGTTTACAACAACAATAAAACGAGTAATTATTGTGCTAATTTTCTCAGTTTCTTTGTTTTTTTTAATTTTTTTTAAACAAATAATATTTCAAATAATTTCTTTAACACTGCTTTTTACAATGATAGACCCATTGAAGCCTCAAATATATTATATATATCGCTTTTTATGTAAATATTGTTATAAGTACTAAATTTTTAATCACAAAGAAATGTGGTGAGATTGTAAAATTTTATATAAAATACTTATTTCATCGTTTTGTATATATATACATAGCTACAGAATTTTCTGTAATTCTTCTATGAATAATAATTTGCCGGCTTCAAATAGTATACTAATTTGCGTGGCTACAACTTGTCTAAGGCCAAACAAAATTAGAAGAGAAGCTAGGCGTATGAGTAATACGTGAATGAACAATGTCTGCAAACCTGATTTCGTATACAAACAAACCAGCCGCTCAACAAAGTAGCGTCAATGAGTTGGGAAAATCCCAACCACAATTGAATGCTGGTTTACAAACACAACAAAAACAAAATGAAAATATAAAATAAAAATGCCGCGATTTTTACTGCTACATACAAATAATGTGCAATAAATAATATATAATTTATTGTGAGAATCAGAATTTCGCAAGCCAAAATTACCTAGTTAACATCACTTTTTGCAAATACGACTTCCGATCATTTTTGCAAGGCATTTTATTGGCGCGTTTTATATGCATTGCCTCCTCCATTTTCACAAATAGATTTAAAACACGTTCCTTAATTGTACAGAAATTCACTTTTACTTTCGATATGCCGCACAAAAATTATTACGTTACACTTCTACACACAGTTTAGCGAGAAAAAAAATAAGAATTTGCTCTTTCACTTAAGTTGAACAGAGTTCGTAATGAAAAATCAATGCTTTGCTTTGCGTATATTGTCGTTGTTTGTGCTATTTGAATGTTCTTTTAGACATTTAGTCAAACCGTTCTTGAAAGCCGCTTGGATGAAACTGACTCGAATCGAAATGTGACTTATTAGAAACTGGTATTTCAATAAGTATTTAACAGCGATTTGGTTGGGTTCGAAATCGCTTCGATTTTGATTCTCACGTGTGCCAAACAACAATGAGAACACGGTTGACATCTTGTTTCGAGTTTACTTCGGCGTCAAGCTGGACAGAGCGCATGGAGCGCTGCTGTTTCGTTTTCTTTTTTCTTTCATTTTCAATTTGATGTTCTTTTAATGCTTTGTTTTTTGTTTTTTGTTTTTTGCTTTTTGTTTGTCTCAGTTCGTTTTTGTTTTGTTTGTTTTTTGCACGAAGTTCTTTTTATACTCCTTTTTTGTAGCTGTATTTCCATATTCTTCGCATTGTTTTTATAACTTAGGGTGAGCGGTAGTATAAATAAATATATTTAAATATATACATATAAAGAGCTACGTGCTTATATGTATGTTTGTAACATTTGTAAACGCACTTATGTTTTTCATATTCTCCGGACAAACGCTGGGTCAGCCGCCGGACAGCGACGCTGAGTGCTGGACCATATCTAACTCGTTTAGTTATGCATGTACGTATGTATGTATCGATGTGCATACCCATAAGTACAGTGTTGTACAAAACGTTAGCACAGTAAGTGTTAACAAGCCGTATTTCTTTTATATAAAGTAAACTAATATTTAATTATTAAATTTTTATTAAATAAATTCATCATAACAATTAACAAGTAAGGAAGGGCTAAGTTCGGGTGTAACCGAACATTTTACAATCTCGCAATTTATTGAAGTAATTTTATAAAGATAACACAATTCGACCCATATATTCGGCATAAATTTCAATAGAAAACGAAAATCATCATAAATAGTATATGGGGACTAAGGTTACATTAAATTACCTGAGGGATATACCGATATTTTCGGTGAAAAATTACCCTTAGGCACTGAGTTCTTCATGATCGATATCAGTGGCCTTGAAAAGTCATGGTGACAGATCATATATAGTATTTGTGTAAAGTTTTATTCCGCTATCTTCATTGGTTCCTAATATATATATTATAAAGTGAACGAATCAGATGGAATTCAAAATTGAGTTATATGGGAAGTAGTCGTAGTTGTGAACCGATTTCGCCCGAATCACCCGTGTCATCAGGGTGTCAAGAAAGTGTTATATACCGAATTTCATTGAAATCGGTCGAATAGTTCTTGAGATATGGTTTTTCCATTTTGTAAAAAAATCTCAGTGCAGCTTCATTCTGCCATTTCTTATGTAAAATTTGGTGTTTCTGACGTTTTTCGTTAATGAGTTAACGCACTTTTAGTCATTTTCAACCTAACCTTTGTATAGGAGGTGGGCGTGGTTATTATCCGATTTCTTTCATTTTTGGACTGTATAAGGAAACGGCTAAAAGAAATGACTGCAGAAAGTTTGGCTTATATAGTTTTATAGGTTTGCGAGTTATATACAAAAAAAATATTTGGGGGCGGGGTCACGCCCACTTTTCCAAAAAAAATACATCCAAATGTGCCCCTCCCTAATGGGATCCTATGTTCCAAATTTCATTTTGATAACTTTATTTATGGCTTAGTTATGACACTGTATAGGTTTTCGGTTTCCACCATTTTGTGGGCGTGGCAGTGGACCGATTTTGCCCATTTTCGAAAGCAACCTCCTCAGGGTGCCAAGGAACATGTATTCCAAGTTTCATTAAGAAATCTTAATTTTTACTCAAGTTACCGCTTGCACGGACAGACGGACAGACGGACGGACGGACAGACGGACGGACAGACATCCGGATTTCAAATCTACTCGTCATCCTGATCATTTATGTATATATAACCTCGTATCTAACTCTTATATTTCTTGGTGACACAAACAACCGTTAGGTGAACAAAACTATTATACTCTGTGCAACAGTTTGCGAGAGTATAAAAATTAATATCTGTCTATTATAAGATCAACTTTTATAACATAAAGTCGCTTAAATATATATATACAGGTAAACTTCCCTAACTCCATAATCCAAAAAAAAAACTTCGAGTTAGGCTCAATCCACACCGGCTTATTCAAAAACGTCTTTGACTAATAAGTCACAAAAAAGTATTTTGCTCAAATCCACACTAAACGAGCATTCGTTTTTGTCTCGTCTTGTTTGATGTGGGTTGTCGCATATGAAGCTATGGGATGCTGTCGTATCAGACAAGAAAAGGCGTCTTGACTAATCCGTGGTTTGTTGAGCTTTAGCGAGACTTCGAGTTTTAGAAGATAATTGTGTGAAATTTTACTTCTATTGCCAATTAAAGAGTTCGAGTTATGGAGAAATTCGATTTATAGAAGTTCAACTGTATTTAAATAGCTACGATCAACATACCAAAAATTGTATTTAGATTTTTTTTATTAAATTTTTTTTTTCGAAACCTTCTTTTATAATTTCAGTACTGAAGGAGGTATAGTCCAATTGCATCATATCATCTAACATTGAATACATTTGGAAGAATTTGTTTCTAGTATTTTCCTCAGCACTGTATATATATTATTATACACATTGACACACGTATGTACATATTATGATCCATGTGGGCGATAAGTTTGAACTCAACCACATACACACACGTACATACATATGTCCTTCTCCACACCTCTCAGACGACCCCCTACGAAAAGAGTTCGGGTGCACGTATAGGTAAGTCACCCACCACTGTCTGTGCTCCGTGCGACGGCATGCCTTCGGTGAGCGCGTGGCTCAATTTTCACAATGTCCGATACTGTTTACAAACCCAAATATGCAAATCTATACACACACACTCGTACCTATATCTCGTATATATGTAAATAAATTTGTTTAATTGTATTCTTCGAATTCGCACCCACTCAGAGCTTCGCGGTCTTTTTGTTGTTGTTGTTGTTGTTTCCGATTTTTTTGTTTCTATTCTATCTTTTCTTCGATATATGTCGTCGCCGCTTTGGCTCTTTCGCTATAAATATTTACATTCTTGTTTATTTTCATTTTGTCTCTAGGAAATAACAACAACAACAACTATATATATATTTACATGTAGATATGTATATGAATTAATAAGATGCGGCGCGCCAAAAATTTTACTCGCGAATTTAAACAAAGACAATAAAGCCATAGTAATCTGCATGGCATTTACATACATACATATGTATGTCGGATATGCACATATCTATGAAGCTAAGCGTTGCCTAATGAAATGCTCGGGATAAATTCGATTTTTAGTTGATGGAGCTTTGACGTTGCTCTTGCGAATGTATGTATATCCATGTTTGTACATATATACATATGTAGCTTGGATGAATATATTATTTTAAAGCAACTGAGTTTTTGTTCAAAAAATGCTAAACCATTCTTATCAACTGAATATAATCAACGTTTAAACTTTTTTGACTTCTATTCAGTACTTGTTGTTGTTTCGGATGAACGCACGTATTGGAGGTCGAAGGTAGCACCTTTGCATAAACATTGTTGCATTCGAAGTTTTATTGTATTTGTAGTTGTGGATAATTGTATAATTGTAATAGATTTCTTTGGCCATAGCTATAGGCTTTATCTCGGCAAGCGTTTTGAAATTTTTACGTTTTCTTATTCTTTTGTAAACCCCACGAATAAAAATTTGATATCCATGAAAAACAAGGAAACGCCATTACATAAGCAAAAGGTGACTAATTGGACCGTTTGTCAAAACGAGAGGTTGTTTGAAATACATAGTGTACTTCAGAACTATTTCAATTGAGGTTCTCAAAAAATCACGAAATCACTATTTAATATAAATTAAATAAACTCAGTACAAACGATTCTTATAGTGAATTAAAAAAATAAAATGATTATTCCTAGAACATTTCTCAAAATGACCGAAACATAAAATATATCTATATATGTATATGTTACTTAAAAATGACGGTATAGTCTTGCAAAATGAGGTCTTGTCATTCTCGAACTCAGAAAATAAATCTTACACTTCTATTACGAGTGTCGACTGGCAGTAGATAAGCGACTACAGAGACATTATCAACTACTCGTGCTATTGTAAGCGTCTTTCAATCGCTCAACCATTCGATCATTTGTCGAGAACTATTTTTCAGTCATTAAACTCAAGTAACACAGTCGATACTCGCTATTTTTATCAACAAATATTGAAGAAGCACACTCCAAGCGTGAAAATTCAAAGATCGGCGAATGTTTAAAAAAAAAAGTGGGTTTTAAAATTTGAAAAAAATAAGTAGTGCAATATTTTTAAAATATTATCCAAAAATATCAAATCAATCCGAGTAATATTGTAAGAGATATACCCTTTGGAAATTTCGTACATCAGGGCAGATCAGTATGAATGTAAAACTTTAAATGCGTTTATCTCCAAATTCAATTTTGTAAGTCAGTCGACACGATTTCTCGAAAAGTTATGAATCGATTTTTTTTCAAATTTTTCACACATCTTTAGAATAGTTAATCTAATTAATGAAAGAAGGAGTTTTTATATTTTTATTACAACTATTTTGCAAGCCAATATATTGCAAAAATTTTACCAAAGAAGTTTTCAAAAATTCATATTTTAATATTTTATTTTTTCCTTCGTTCATTAACTAGGTTTATCCACTTACTATCGAAATATTTTTGGTTTATTGTTTTTACAAAAACCAATCATGACTTATGATGTTCAAGGGAAAACATTTTTTTTGTCATGTCATTGGAGATGAGGTGCGAACAGCTGATAAATGAAATATATGATTGCATGTATTAAAAAAAAAATTCTAAAAATACCCTTTTTTTAGTCTCTGAAACCCATCTAACCCCTTAAATGACGGTAGACCTATTTCAGTATCTAAAACAATTTAGATGAATAATGTGCCTTTTAAATATTATATTTATAATATGGTGCTTATAGCACAGTTAAAAGCTAAACAATTTTAAGGATGCGGACAAATAAGTCAAAATATATAATAATGTATATATGCTCTTCTATATCGTTCCTTCAAAAAACTACAATAAATGGTATTTGATATATATTTTTACAAGCTCAAAAAGGCTGTTGCATAAAAATCACAGCCTAAATGTTCATGGAACAAATGTATTGAAAGCATTACTAAATAAAATGTGTTTTTGTTTGTCATAATTTGTCATCATATACAGAATTTATCATTATTTTCAGATCTAGAAACTGTGGTACTTTTTGCTTAAAAAAGCCCCTGTGCTAAATGTATTGCTATATGAGATAAAATATAGATACGCATTTCGCTGGAATATAAGTTCCATGAGAAATTTCACTTATATGTCTCTTGCTAATTTCAACAATAAATCTCTCTTGTTAACACACATTAAGAATTTCAGAATTTCATGTATTTAAATATTTTTTTTTATTTTATATGAGCATGAACACAACACAAAGGATGAGTCAGATACGTATAATTGATCCAGTTAGCCTTACCTTGGTATGGGCACTGCGACTCGTCGACGCGTGAATGTGCGCAACGTCACAATGAGACGCGATGACTTAAGCAAAAACTCCATATTGCAGCTAATTTGTGTGTGTGTCTGTATTTTACGTGTGTGTGCGTGTGACAGCTTTTAGGCACAAATTGATTGCGTCAATTAAAAATACTAATTACCACTGTTAATTTTTTGGACGTAATATATTGATATATATGTATGTATATATTATTTTATCCAAATACATAAATCAACATTATCATTTTATTGAAAACTGAATTCACGTGGCAAACAAACGGTGCTTATCAACAAAGGTATGCCACGAAATACGAAAATAACACACGCTGACACAATAACTGCTTTATATAATATACTATAGTGGTTATGTGGCAATTAAAAAGTACTTGTACGACGTGCTATAGATATTGACAGTATCATAATGTCAAAAAGTTTCAGTTTTAGCAAATGATCCTGCAAGAAGAGAATTGGAAATATAAAATCAAATAATTGTGTTAATTACAAACAGCTGTGGAAATGATGTTTTTTTTCAACTTTACGACTGTAGTGGTTTGCAAGCGTGTGTTGCACTTTTGAACTTGCACTGACAACATTTCAGTTAAATAGTTGCGCTGTATAGATAAGCACTCCATATGTGCCTCACTTACATATGGTTCGTAGGTTTGTGCGAATGACTTTTAGGCGCGTGCAATTCACACATATGTACATATTTACATGATCTCATATAATTCGTAATTGCAATTAAGTAACTGTTGAAATATTATATGGCATTTAGCGATAACAATGTTCTATTAATTAACCCTTGGATGTTCATATGCTTACACATGTGTGTGTGTATGTCTTCATTTATTGTAAGTGTGTAACTAATATTCATGTCAATCACTTTTGCATGAGATTTAGTTTTGCTTACTCAGTATTATAATTGAATATGTATAGCAAAGCGTCAGTGATTAACAAATTGACAATAAAAACCAAATACTTTGTAAATGCACTTTGAACGAATTTCGTAAGCACATGCATGACAATTTTTTCACAAATGCTAATGGATAACAATTTTCCAACAGATCGATTAATTGATATTTTTTTGGAACTTTTGTTTTTTTTTATGTAATTCATCATGAATTCATTCATCAAGCATAAAAGGAATTTAAAACATTTTAAGAATTTATAAAAGTCAACTTAAACTATTTTTCTACGAGTCAAAATTGATTAGATAGTGACGTATATTTTGTTAACTTCCCGAATTCAAATTCATCTGTCGAGATCGAATATATAAATCTAGATCTTATTACTACTTAAAAAAAATTATTAAACATACATATATATGTCATGTTCCAATAATGAGAGATCATTTTTAGAAAGTAATTTAAAGTCGAAAACAGTAATTGAGAGTTGAAAAAAAAATTCATAACGTGCAAAGGCTAAGTCTCATATATATGTATGCGTATGTTTTCCATTAATTAATCAATCGTATTATCATATTCCAGCTTAGAATATTTAGTTGGCCTATTCTGCGATAAGGGAACTACAGGTCGTATGAGTAATAAGAAAAATTTCTTTAATGCTGCTTCAAATTAATGGCGAAAATTATTGTAAAATTTTAACTTATAAATGTCTTTTCTTTCTTTACATACAGCTTAAACATATTCATAGTAAATTAAACCCACTTATAATATAAAGAACATTATTAATTCTATATTGAAGGAGCTACCACCAGGTCGTATGAGTAATACCAATTTAGAGAGTTTTTCAAAAGGCACAAAAGTAGACCGATAGGGACAGAAAACGATGCCATATTTTTCCCGCTCTTTTGACATTTCACTTCAGTAAGGTTTGCTATTTCATCATGAAAATATATACGACCCAACAAGAGCGCTACGTCCAATTTATGTTCGGCTCATTTCTGGCTGAATGGCTACCGCTTAAGGATAACCGAATATTTTTGGCCCAAATTGGTTGATATGGACTTGGACAATACGTAGTTCGTAGAGAACGGCGAAAATTGGGTTCAGCGTCTGGACTTCTGCAGGCATGCCCGTGGTGGACATGCAAAAGAAATTGAGTTCCAGACATAATGGCATCGAGTATACTTTCACAAGAATAAAGAATTTCATTGATATCCCAAACCGTTTTTGTTTTATTTATCTCTTATCTTATCTCTTATTGAAAACCCCTATATAATATATTGAAATTCTTTTAACAGAAAGTTTGCGTCCATTTTGAAATAAAATAGTACTATTTTTGAGATATTTGTAATAATAATATTTGTTCTTTCAACAATGATCCCCAAAACTAAATTTTTATAAAATTTAGTATTTTAAGGGTGACCATTTGAATTAATTCTTATTGAAATAGAACTGTAACAGACATGTTTAAAATTTAACTCATATCGTTCTTTAATAACTACTGAAACTTTTAATACGTAAATATAAGATCATACAATGTGGAATAAAAACGTACTTGCAAAAAAGAAAGTAAATATTAATTTTGTCTAGCCAGTAGCATTATCTTTTGCTCATTATCCAAACTCTGTACACATAATAAAGTATCGTTGTCGTATATATGTACGTATGTATATAAATGTATATACGTAAGCATGCAGATACTTGTCAAAAGACAACCTTGCCGCAATTAACCCATTATTGCTGCTCATAATACACTTATCATAATCAATCTAAAATATTTGCACAGAAAAGATACGAATACATACTTAGATTCTTAAGTACTCTATCGCGAATATTTGCGCGCACATATGCACTTATGTACATAAATATTTACTGTATCAACAAAACGAGAGCGATACATACATACATACATTTCATAGTATCCGTGAGTGAATTGCGAAATGTTGTAGAAGTCTATATTTTATGTTAGTCGACCTTGAACTTCAGGCTTACTTTTGTGCTTAGTTTTTTGTTTAATTCATTTATATTTATACGTACATACAGATGTATAGAGTTATTGTGCGTGCGTTAATGTTTATCTTGCGGATATTCATTCAAGCATTTTAAATCGATTGTTGCTCTCGTTACTGAAGTAGCAGCACTTTTGCGCGCTTAATAAGCCAATTATTTCAAATATTATTCAATTGTTGTTGTTAGATGTATGAAATATATTTTTCGTTATTGAAATATCACTATGTACGAGTGACCTTTATAAACTTTTGTTTATTGCTTGTGATCCTCAGAAATTAATATATTCATAAATCGAATTAAAGCCATACGAATACGCTATATTTGCGAACTAATATACTAAAATAGTTTATACGCAGAAATATATTTGTATAAATAGAAAAATTTCAATAAATTAAGGTCAGTAGTTCTAGAAGTAGAAACACAAAACCTACGCTTAGATAGGTCTTTGACCTAACCAAATGGTCTTTTCAATATTGCAGCAATAGTATAACCTATAAGGAATATTCGCAATTTTGATTTATCCAATACAAATAGTAGTGACAATGGTTTCATTAACTTGTCTAGGCTAGCGAGTCAGAGAACAGAAGACTGATTTGCACTTAAGAGGCTTACTTTATGTTAAACAATGAATACTACTACTACTTATCAGTATTAAGAATACTACTTATCCATATTAATTATATCTAAAAATATCCACACAAAAATTAGGCTTTCAGATTTCAGAAATAGAGATAAAATACATGAGTATGTACATATCAATTAATGCAACGTAAATTAAAAATAACGTAATATTAGTATCTTCTCATAGATTGATCAGTTACGCCTTAACCCAAAAACCAGACTCTGTGGTGAATTAATATTATTTTCATTAAGTACACTACCAAAATATAAAAAATTCGCCAAAACCAACCGAAAACAGCAGAGGTATCAAAAGCTATCGAGCTATGTATACCTATGTACATATATCAACCGCATAACCGAAAAACTGGCATTAACTACGTGTATATGAATTGCCACTTATCGTAACGACGCCTAGTCTTTTAAATGGTTATGTGATAAGTTACTTAAATTACATGGCAATTACCTCACAAGATACAAAAGCAAGTCCCGCGGTGGCTCGTAATCGTTTACAACATACTCCTCTTGTTGCTGTTGTTTTCTGGTAGCCACATTGTCTGCGTCGACGATACCAAACGCGTCGTCGTCGTTGTCATTGTCACTGTCAGAGTCACAATCACAGTCACAGTCAGAGTCACAGTCACTGTCACTGCCATTTTTGTCGTCGTCATCGGCGTCGTCGCGTACATCGCCTTCGCTATGCACATTTTCGGTGCAGTCGCTACGACGAACGGCGCTTGCATCTTGACAGTTGTTGTATTTATCGTTGTTGTTATCAGTGCGGCTGTTTACATCGATCGCATGAAACGCGTTGTTGTTGTTGTTGTTGTTGTTGGAGTGCGTTAATGCGTTATGTGCTGGCGCAAAATTGGCTGGCGGCACACCTTTTTGTTGGTTTTGTTGTTGTCGCTTTTTATGTTGCTCACCACGTCGTCGATGTCGGTGCTTTTCTTGTCTCGCTTTTTGCTTTTTCGTCGGCGACACACAACCGTCTTTGTTTGCCACCGCTACGGCAGCATCGAATGCATGCGCCGTTACATTGCCCGCCAACGCCGCAGCTGCTGCCGCTTTGGCAGCATTCGCATTGGCGTTCGTAATTTCCAGTTGTCGCGCCGCCAGACGCTGTTTCATTTGCACCGTAGAGGTCATTGCTGAGGTCTTTGCCAATGCTTCCGCAATTGCGAATTTCTCACGGAAGTCCTTCAGCATGGCCATCTCATGTTGATCAACGATTGGGGCATTCATACTTTTATCGTTGTGACAGTGAGCGCGACCACCATCGTAGCGCTCGTCGTCGTCGTCGTCGTCTGATTTATTCGTCGTAGTTCCATCAGCCGCATCACGTGCTGGCTTACCTAAATTATTGACAAACTGAATGAATTTTTTTGCATTGTCTCCAGCCTTCTCCTTTGGTTCGTCAACAAAACTGGAATCACTGTCTGTATCGTTCGTGCTGGCTGTTAAAATATCCGTGAGAAATTTTTTACGCTGAATGGCAATACATGAGGGCGGACGCATACTATTCGTAGGCGTCTCTGCTGTAGTGGCGGACGTGACTAGGTCCGTGCCGAAAGTTATTGGTTTTTCTACAGCTGCGGCAACTCTATCCACTTCATCTACAGTACGCGCCTTCTGTTCTTCATTTATACTGGCACACACTGTATCTTCTGAGAAAGTGTGTTGCAGCTGTGGTCGCTGCTGTAGACATGTCTCTTTCACATACTCAGCCAAGGCCTCCTGCGATTTCAAGGCCATCGCAGATGGCGGTTCTAAACCAGCCAAACTCAAACGCAAACGACACTCATCCGTGCACAGCCGACGACACATCTCATTGATGGCTGTGGCGCGTGCACCCATATCGCCTGGCGCACTGTCAGTACAGGTCATACAGGGTGTATAGAAAACTGAATTGCCTACAATGGATACGGCGTGCTCATTATCTGATGCATCATCATCGCCATTACTACTACACTCCGAAACGAGTAAGTCGTATTCCTTTTCAAGGTTGAGTTCATCACTTGAAGATTGCGCGTCGTCATTTTTATTGGTCTCCTTTTCGGCGGTATGTTCATCTTTCATATGTGATGAGAAAGAGCTGGGTTCTAGTTGGAAGAATAATGGCGGTCGCTCATCATCCGGCGTGCGGCCATCACGCATGCTGGTACGCATAGAAGACACTGTGGGTGGCGGAAAGTGTAGGAGCAATGATGTGACAGGCATAGCTTTGCCCAGCGTTGGAGTACGGCGATGACCATAACGTTTGGTCGTCTCAGCGCCGAAAGTATCCTGATGAGATTGCATGGTGGGATTCTATTGAGGGATTGTCACGAGTTAAGGATGTGTGTAAGTGTTTGAAGAATTCAAAAAACAGTTTTCATATATTCTCCATGCATTCAGTATGCTGTCTTATGTATAAATCAAATCACACGCTACAATTAAGTTTTATTTGGAATAACTGTATTTACTTAAAGTTCACTGGCACTTCACATTATTTATGAGTTTCTCTCTAATGCTTTCTATATATATTCGTATTTTTTATTAACTTCCAATTCACTTAGTATTTTTGATAAATTTTTATTTGTGTTAAAAAATTAATCTCGTTGATCTTCACTTTTCCTTTAACCATTCGAGTTATTAGTCAAATATCTGTCAGCTAAGTTCAGCTCACTTTGGTTCCGCACAATTCAACTCGCGTGTGCACTTTACGTTTAGAACATTGAACTAGTAATCCGAGCAGCAAGCGGCATTTCTTATTTATATTCGCTAGATCGAGGCTAACAGCATTCACAACATCGGCTAGCAGGCTGGCTAACTGGCTGGCTGTTTGGCTTGGTGGGCTGCTAGTCACGGCACAGTGTTAAAAAGCCAACATTTATGCGCATAAAATCTTGTTATTAGAAAGATTGGCACGACTGATTCTCTTACGTTAGTAGGATGATTGAACATTTTACAATCAGGCAGCAAGGTAATGTCGTCTAAAAATGCCCTCAATAAATGCAGGAAATGTGGTGGCTGAGATCTGTTGTGTAATTTACTATGAAGGAAGCAAGTACCAGAAATTAGTACCCTTTCGACGTCGATCCCAATCATGAGGCAGATATATTATTATTTATTACCATCTTTCTTTTCTTGTTTTCAGTCTCCGATTCTCTTTCCATCTGATTTATGACATTAAATAATGTACTTGTCAAGATAAATTTTGCTCGTAACCATTTTAATGAATTTTCAAACACTGTATGAGTTTTGAAGGGATATTATATACTTAGGCTGATTTTATAATTTATTTCTAACACAAAAGTATTCAGGAATTTTGTGGTGTTATATGCTGGAACATTCAAAAATTTTTTTTATTCGAAAATCAGCAAATACAATACTTATTTATAAATAATTTCGAAAATTTTCGATATCACATTCTGGACCACAGTGCACGGCGTCGTTGCCATATAAACATCGTCATTGTTGCAATTAATGCTGTTGTTGTTATTGTTGTTATTAGCTGTTGTCCGATCGCACACACACTCCGTCAGCATATATATTTACCTACAGGTAAGCACTACAGCGTTGCTTTATGTCAGACTGTCAAACAGTCAGATGTTGGAAGTGTTTTTGTTGTCAATTGATTAGTTTGCCAAAAGTGCGCTTGAATTTCTTACTGTCATTGTTTTTGTTGGTTAACAGTGTAGTTTTTTTTGCAATTGATCATTACTTACGTTTTGAAGTGCATTTATTTGTGTGTTTTCAAACCTTTAACTCAATTTGTTGTTTATAATTTGTGTTGTGACAGCAACGTAATATCAGTCAAAATAGTAAACAAAACACTGCAACTAAGGATGAACAAACAAATTTCGGGTTTTCTCAGGGAGTAATGATGAGTTGGTCATTAAGACGAAATCTAACAACACTATGTAAGTAAGTGTGGTGCAACAAACGTAATTGTAATGTTAGCAAACAGTTATATGTTTATTATATTATTAATTTCATATTTTTAACGTTATAAAATACTTATGAAAATTTGTTGTTTACGTATTAATTGACGTAAATGATAACCTTTCTTCATATATACATATAGTATAATATACTTCTTCCTCAAAATGCCCATTCATCTTGGATTTCATTAACGAAAGGGATACTCCCCTTTTCCTAACACACCCATTTCTATATGGACTTAGATATGAGATGATGATTATGTAAATAGCCTTATTTCATTTGTTTTTTTTTTTAGTGTCTATCGCATACTGCTGATAACGATCTTTATATGGAGAAGTGATAAGTATGTAAAGCTTTAAGTTAGAGAAAAATAATTAGCATCGGTTTCCATAGAGACCCCATAAAAATTATTTTCACTAAGTTTAAAAACACGTGAAGTAGTTTTGTACTCGTGAGAAATTTGGATATACAAGTAATTAATAACTCCCGCTAATATTTTTTATGAAAATATCAACAGGACCCTATGCCCTAGTCTGAGCCTGAGTAATATTTCAAGTAGTATTTTTATACTTTGATTAAGAACAACTTAGAATCTAATGACAATATGAGATCGGAATTCATCTAATATTCGTATAATTAAGGTCCACAACATCTCTGTTCGGAGTAATTAAGATTCATCTCAATGAGACCTTAAGACTTGAATGATTCCAATAAATTCGATTATTTACACTTAACATATTTAACAGTTATGAACTCTTATAACTTCAGCATCCCTCCACAGTACCTCCCGATATACATATATACATATATTGATACTTTTCCAAAATTACTTTGTTAGCTTTGAAAGCTTGGCCCAAAACCTTCACTACCTCATTTTTAGTATTATTTCTTGCTTTCAACCGTTTTGTTTACAAGTTCACAAAATCAACTCGCAATTAAGCTATCAAAAGTGTTATGAAAATTCCATTTATTTGATTTGTTGTTTATCAATTTAAAGAGTTCTTCTCGCTGTTGAAGCTGCACATCAACACTTTTATTGTACATAAATATTTATAATTCTGTGTAACTAATGTTGTTGTTGTGGGATGCTCGCGGTGATCGATCTTTTGTTTATATTAATATTTATTAATTTAATTTTTTCTTGAGTTTCCTGTTTGCAGTTCAAGGCCACATCTCTTGCAGCACGTGCCATGTTAGTTTGTTGTATTTTAAATTTATTTGACTTACTGCTAAATTAGTGATTAGTAATTATAATTGGTAGTAAAGCCTTTTAAGTATGTTTGAGTAACTTCTAGCGACGAAGCTGATATTGTGAGAACAAATATTTATTGTTCAAATATCATTGAACATGCATTCTTTTATGCCTTAGCAAATCCGAGGAGCTACATATAAAATATAAATTTGTATACATAAATAAACACATAAGCATATATGCATTAATATGCAACAAACATACATTATATGTTGCACGCATACATGCAACACACATACATTTATATGAGGCACGCATGCATCTATATGCAACACGCATGCACTCAACTACTAATTAATAAACATATTTATATGTATGCACAAGATAACCTATTGGTTATAAAAATACATTGGGGCAATTGCTTGTGTGCATTTGAAATAACCCCTTATCGTGCAACATATAAAATATACATATAGACATACACACATACACACATACACATATAATTAGTTCTTAAGATATTTCTAAAATTTGTATATAAGTAAGTAAAAAACCAAAATAAAACTAGAATGAAATAATTTCTCAATAAGGCTAGACTATCATTTATTTTCCCCCACCAGCGGTAAGAAATAATTGACACAGCTAGTCTTAATATTTATAGAATTCAATCTTAATAAAATACAATAAAAAAATTTCATAATAAGTGTTATGCAATATAAAGTGACACACCCTTTTAAAAAGCGGATTAAAAATGTATGTCTGGATTCACAACTCAAAAAAAATGGGGTTATGTTTGAGATTCTCGCAAGCAAACATATGGTTTGGAGCTTAAATGAATTTTAGCCGATTTATGTTATAAATATAGAGTGATTCTCAATTTTTTTTTTCAAATAGTTTTCGTTTGTACTTCTAGGTTGCCACTTATAACCATTACTTATATATTATTTTATTTTTTAATTTAGATAGCAACATTCTGTATATTTCTTCATTTCCAATATCTCAAAATAGCTTTCACGCGATTAACTGATCAAATTGTTACATAAAAAAACATTAATTCATAGCAACAACACTACAAGCTAATAAGCCTTGGCTATTTTTATATTTATGTCTCCTATTTCTCTTACATTAAAATTGCTTATAAAACTCTTACATATCAAAAGCATAAACAGACCCATACGCCTACATACACGTACATATATGTATAATACGAGTATATGTATTCTAAGTTCTAAGCAGTCGTGATTTATTAATATATAATATAATAAACGGCAATTCAGTTGCATTTCAGCGATTGGCATTCTCAAAGCACTCAAGTGCACTTTCACATGCTCGTAGATAAATCTAATTTATTTCCGGCAAACAATTACACTTGCCGACAAAACAAAAACAAAAACAAAACAAAATAATGTAATAAAATCCGAGCGAAATGCAATTGAAATGCATAAGAGTCAATCTAATATTTGATCGAAATGCCTACATATATGTAAATGAATATTGACACAAATAGACATAGTAACGGTATTCACTAAGAGCTAGTTATTTGCGAAGAGAGGTTAGAGTTACTTTTTATGAGAAGTTTTACATATTTGTAGGCTGATAAATGAGATAGTGTTTATAGAAATATTATAAATTAGCCATCTTCTATTCGGCTGAATATCCTACATATCTAAGATCTAAAGATATTTAATAAAATATTTCACTAAACTAAAAGCTGTTTTGAATTCCATAATTCAGTGATAGCCATTCCGAGAACTAACGTAAGCAATATACTAATTTCTGTGATTCAGATTGACAGATATCAAGCAGGATATCTTAACGAAACGATAGTATTTGAAATAGAATTCATAGATTAGTATATGGTGGTATTTGATTTAAGGTGTAAAGGCAATAATATAATACAATTTTTAATGCCAAACATTATGAAGTTTAATATTTTGAACGAATCCTACGACAGTAGAATATATAGCCCTAGCTCTAGATCACCACAAAAATATGTATTCCTGAAACTCAGGAGTCAAATACATAATATCCTTATTTAGCAGTCAAATGCGTTACAACTGAAATTTTTAATACTGTAAAAACGGAAAAAATTGATATTCCCATATTTAAGGCACACCTTAATGGCACAAACGAGTAAATTATGAACTGATGCTGCCTAGAAGTATGCCATATTCTCAATTTATTGTATTCACGAGCATAACATACATATAAATATGCTTTTGTAAATATGTATGCAAAATATAAATAATTCCACAAATTTACGCCCGGTTACAACAAATACATACAAACATACATATACACATATAAATAATATATTTATATTCATAATATTTTTCAGACTACCGTTCATATATGTATGTATGTATATGGGACGGAATAAGTCCGAATAAATATTTTTATAGTTTATTGGACTTTAAAAGGCTATTTTACTATGTGTTTACTAAAGAAATAGGCACCTTGAAATACAGATCAAATGCGAATACTTTTACTTCCAGCTGGCAAACTTAGCCGCTGATAAGCTGTCTACACATTATGTACATACAAACATATGCGATCAGAAGTGTCAAAATGCCTATGTGTCGTGCAATCCTTTATAGAATATTTTACTTGTTATATATATTTGTATTTCCACACAGCCACTATCGCAAATACTAAAATTTCAACATGAATACACACATACATATAAGGCATACAAGAACAACTACTTTTAGGTGAAATGTGTCAAATCAAGTAGCTGCTGGTTTATTTTTAAAAGCAAGACATACGAGTGGCATTCTTAATGATGGTAGCTGTTATCAATTGCCTTATTTACCACACACTTGTTTCACAATTTCTATTTGTACGTACATATGTCTGTATGTTTGCATGAACACTCACCGTGCCAGACTCTTATCGATCTCTTGGCCAATTCGCAATTGCATGTCTCCCAGCGCGTAAGCAAAAATAAAAGCATTGGAAGTACACTCACATACAAAAACATACGCTCATACATGTGTATGTAGAACAATGGCAAAATATATATATATATATGTAGATATATACGATTCTTTAATTATTTTATTTAGTTATTCACGCACGCACTTTTAGTTGCTAACAGACCGACTTTTGTTTTGTCAATTTTGTACTATGTGGCGCGTTTTTCATTGAACTTGTCTGCTTGGTGTGTCTGAGAGGAAGCAGAAACTGTGGGAAATCACTGTCATTGCGTTTGATTTCGTGATCTAATAATAAACAATGAAACAAGAACAAGAAATGTGTATCTTTTTGTAGGCAATGTAGCCACATCTGTGTGAATTTACGATAAGCGCGGCATTTCTGGGATTTTACTTGGGTCTTATAGCCATAACTATAAACATCAATATTGTTGGACATCTCTTTTACACTTCATTAGATTAAGTGAGCCGAATCAGCTTTTGCAGAATATTTATGGTTATGGCACTCTGACATCTCTACAGCATATTCTGTTAAGAGCAAGGACTATGATTTAAAATTTGTTGTATTGATTATAATTGAGTTGAACTAGTTGAAATTGAAATCTCAGAAAGAAATTCGACACATACAATCACTCGAATAATATTCTCACATTAAATAGTTTGTAAGAGGAATCATTCCATTTTAATGAGTAACCTTGTAATTTTTAAACATCCCTCTTGAAGATAACACCAAGAAGCGATCTATATTCAAATATCTCACAAATTATAAAGTCGAAAGCAATCAAATCACATATGATTAGCAGTAGATTTTTATGGAATTTTAATTTTTATTAATTTCATTTCGATAATCATTTTCCAGCTCCGCGTACTCACTAAAACGTACCCGCGAACCAACACAACTACACAAGAGTAATACATCTCCCAAACTAGCTATTTTGGAACACTTAAGATAAGCTATATCATTTATAAGGTGTGCTTGATGATTTATAGAGTATTAGTTTCGGTAGCAAAGGTAGGCCTTTGCTTCTCAATTTTATACCAAACCAAACTATCGCCACTTGATTTTCAAGTATTACACTCAATATTTCGTGTGTGTCGCTATCATTTGGTGTGTTCGAAGTCTGAAGTTTTTTTTTCATATAAGCGCAAGTCTTCGCAGACAATATCGCGACCTTCCTTTTTTTAGCTATTATTGACGATATGATTAGTTCAATCAATAAAGAAATTGTACACCTTGTATGAATATTTGTTATCAAAAGTCACTGAAAATTATTTGAGTGTTAGAGAAAGTTTAAGTGCATCTGATATACAGTTCATATTTTCAACTCACTCAAATTTACTGTGTTTTCGAAAGGATCTACAATTGTATATATGTATAAATAGTTCCAGAAAAGTTTGAGATCCATTTCTATTGGAACACTTAACATTTATACTCAAAGAGATAAAAATAATAAGAGGGCAGTTTGAACATAAAACTGGCTTCCCATTATTAGATAGTTGCAAAGTAAAACAAGTTTACAGCACTTTGAAGATGTATCCATAGTGGGAAATCTAAACTAGCGAACAGAGACCTGTAGAATGAAATACGGTTAATATTTTGAAAAAATGTTTTCAAAGTACATAATTTTAAAGGTTTTAAATCATTTTTGTTTAAAAAAAACGTTTACAAACAACTATAGCAGATATAACAACCATTTTGTGGTATGAATACAACTGACGAATAGAAGAATAGCAAGTAGCGAGTACTTTATGTAGTATAAAGCAATTATGTAGTTTTGTTCTACATCATTGACCAGATGCATATACATATGTACATGTATATATAAGCAAGTAATGTGCGAATGCAACACGCTCGCCCACTATCAGTCGCAGTCGTAAATGGGTTCATTATGATGTTATGCTTACCATTTCCATGGATTGACTTCAAAGTGCACTTGTTTCGAAACAAGTAAACAAAACCAGCGTGAATTTCTTGAAACCGGATAGAATTGCTTTTATGCGCTTAGAAGCACTTTTTCTGTTGATTTCACTTTAACTGTATATATGTATGTATATGATACACTAGACTTCTGCACAGGTTATATTGATTAGCAACTTAGTACGCAAATCCGTACACAAATTTTCGAAGAATGTCCTTAAAAATAGCTCAGCACAGTTACACTTTTGCTTGTGAGACACTCTTTGGAGGAAATACACGTACTTTTTTCACTAAAGGCACACATGTCAAACAATTTGCAAATGAAAATATATGTATACGAGTATAGAGTAATGTGAAAAGGCTTCCAACTAGCGAACAGCACCGGACCAATGGCGAGACTAAAGTGTACCAAAGCGTTGTGGTAAACCTTGTGAGATCAGTATGCGCACTCAATTCGAAATCAAATTTAAATTATACATAGTACCAACTACATACAGATATACACATATATAGATCACACCGAACATACATATAGCGCGACACGCTTGTCGGCGTTCTCTGATAAGGATAATCAAGTGTAAATAGTACTCGCTTTAAAGGAATGAAAGCAAAAAAGCGAAAATGAGAAGCATAGTACTAGCAGCAGAAAATTCAATTTGATTGTGCCGAGCATGTATTATATAAGTAAACAGAGCGTAAAATGAATGACGCGCTTCTGGCAAAGCTCCCGCGACTTTTTTTCTACACGAGTACGAGTACACTTGTATGTGGTAAGTGCTGTGCGCTGGTTTACTCACATTTGCCCTTTGTTGGCAATCACCGTAAGCATTCTCAAGCATGTGTAGCTACGAGAATGGTGTGATTCGTCATTCACTTTATTTTTCTGAGGCAAAGGAGAGCTCCCCCAATTCGTTTCAACAATGTTCCCTGTTAGTCATGGTTTCAAAGGAGTATAAAAGTTTCCACGTTTTAAGAACTTTCAAGTCGGAAGGGTTCCTCAAAACTATTTAGAAAATGTTTGAACTTTTCTACCAAATGGGGACTTTAATTCTGAAGACTCTCAATTTAATATATATTTGAGTACTGAGAGTTTTTCTAGAGTAGTAAATAACTTCAGTATCCCAACTGATACCTAATTAGAAGAAATTATTATTATACTCTCGCAACAAAGTTGCTATGAGAGTACTATAGTTTTCTTCACATAACGGTTGTTTGTAACACCTACAACTAGACGAGTTCGATATAGAGTCATATATACCAAAGCGATCAGGCTGACGAGTAGATTTGAAATCCGGATGTCTGTCCGTCCGTCCGTCTGTCCGCCTGTGCAAGCTGTAACTTAAGTAAAAATTAAGATATCTTAATGAAACTTGGAACACATGTTCCTTGGGGCAGTGAGAGGGTTGCTTTCGAAAAAGGGCGATTGCCACGCCCACAAATTGGGGAAAACCAAAAACACATAAAGTGTCATAACTAAGCCATAAATAAAGTTAAAAAAGTAAAATTTGGAATAAGGGATCGCACTAGGAAGGGGCATATTTGGCTGTTAGGTTGAAAATTACTAAAAGTGGGTTAACTCACTAACAAAAACCGACAGAAACACTAAATTTCACAGAAATAATAGTAGAAGGAAGCTGCACTCAGATTTCTTCTAAATGGAAAATGGGCGTGGCATCGCCCACTTATGGGTCAAAAACCATATCTCAGGAACTACTAGACAGATTTCAATGAAATTTGGTATATAATATTTTATTTACTCCGGATAAAAAATGGGCGAAATCAGTTCACAACCACGACTACTTTCCTTATAACTCAAATTTGAATTCCATCTGATTCCTTCACTTTATCATGTATACATAAGGAACCAATGAAAATAGTGGAATAAAACTTTACACAAATAGTACATATCATCTCAGACTTCACTTGTGAAAAAATTGTGGAAAACGGACTATAACTTTTCAAGGCCCCAGATATCGAACATGTTGAACTCAGCGCCTAAGGGTAAATTTTAACCGAAAATATGCGTAAATCTCTCAGATAATTTAATGTAATTCAGAGGAAATTGTTTTCTTCTAATAGTGTTCTGTTAAAAAAAATTATTAAAACTGGGTCATAACATCTCCTAGCTCCCATATACCTAATTATAGGTTTTTCAAAAATACGGTGAGCTTTATTTCTTAGCAAAATTAAGTGAGCGTATAGTCTTGGATATAGTGTACCCTGCTGGTGAAAATGAAAGAATTACCTCAGCCCTCATATAGTATATATTACGATTTTCGTTATTCTATTAAACTTTAAGACGAATTTATAGGTAAATTTTGTGTGTTTGTAAGTTTCTTCAATAAATTGCGAGAGTATAAAATGTTCGGTTGCATCCGAACTTAGCCTTTCCTTACTTGTTCTGATTATAATTTTTCCATCATGGAAGAAAATAGGCATAAACAAATGAAAGTCGGTTCTCACTATACACTCACTACTGTTTATTACTCAAGATCGGCTGGTGGGATTTAGACGATCTCTGGTTTTTTGAAGTTATCTTCGAATAACTAAACTAAATTATTTTTTTATGGAACCACATAGATGTTTCCTATAGCTTGAATAGTATAAAAACAGTTTAAATAAAATATATACCTAATTATCGAGCTACCCTCGTATGTATGTAAATTTGTGCGTTAATTTGCCAGACGCGGCAGTTGGGGTTCAACTTATCAACAGAACGATAGACTGATTGATTAAGTGATTCACTAAGTCATTGCATAGTAAAATAAATTTATTAGTGCAAATGTAACATACAAGTACTATATACCATAATCGAAATAATTTTTATTTTCTCCAATACAAAATTGATTCAATTTGATTAAATTTGAATCGTTCGTAAAGTAACTTATGACCAAGGTTAAAAAGGATTAAAAATCTTAAAAACCACCAAATTAAAAAAATAATTGTAAATGAC